>NW_019154138.1:13108137-13531371 GCF_002288905.1 Enhydra lutris kenyoni | reverse complement strand
TTTCTTTCTTTCTTTCTTTCTTTCTTTCTTTCTTTCTTTCTTTCTTTCTTTCTTTCTTTTCTGAACAAAGTGGAAAGAATTTTCAGGTGTTTTACATAATGAGGCAGATTATTTAAGTACTTAGGCTACATTAGGAAAGCAAGTTAAGCATGACTGGAAGGAGCCTTAATGCATTTGTGTCACCGAAATATTACTGATGCAATTTATGGGCTGTTGTTTTTGTTTTTTGTTGTTGTTGTTGTTGTTGTTTTTCTCCCCCCAAAACTTCTGTGTCTTGTAACCTAAGTACTTCCCAGTATTTCTCCAATTTTATTATGGAGCAATTGGAAGTTACAGGATCAACTAAAAGTATGTGAGCAGCCCCCTTAAGACAGGCTGAGTTGATAAGACATCCATAAAGAGGGAATATTTAAGCAGGAATCTGCAAAGGAGTTAAGACTGCAGAGGTTGTAAGGGAAGAACATACCAGGTACCAATAGAGGCATTATCAAGGGCATAGACCCTGAATAGGGGACCAGGGTGGCATGTTCCCAGAAGAGGACGAATACCGGACTATCATTTAACATACTCAGTCCTGCCACGTTCCCAAACCGTGCTCTTTACACTACACCAAGCTGCCTGGGACCAGGCAGGTTGGGGAACAAAAACATGGAGAAGCTATGAGTGCTCTTCCTTTTCCCAAGCAACTGCTTACTATTTTCTGAAAGTCACTAAGTCTCCACTGATCATGCTTTTCTTTTCTTTCCAAGGCCTTCACCTACAAATGATACTAAGTTTTCCCGTCTAACATACACGTTGCTAAGTATTTAAAGGAAGAGAATATCCCATTGATAATGTTTTATGGGAAATTTCATTTCTAGAAAGGATGGGTATATAGATGGTAGATCATCCTTGTTTTAAAACCCCTTTTAAGAAATGCATGTCCAAGAATTTTATTCCTGACCACTACTAAGAAACTTAAGTTCACCAAGACTCTACATTATGCATTATTATGCATCATTCATTTCTTTAGTCATGACTAATAACCTCCATCACTGGTTTGATACATTGAGCCTATGAAACTTTTTCTCCTTATTATTACTATTATTAGCATGTTCATTGCTTGATTCGAGAATGGTACTATTCTTACAATTATTTGTGTTTTTTATAAAAAAAATACAATATACAGATAATAACATGAATCAATTTTGCCGTAAAAAGTAAGAGATCAGAAAACACATAACTGGAAATTTGTTGGTTATGAGATAGCTTGAAATATGCATTAAACAGCTTATTTTTAAAAATCTAAATGCATTTTAAAAGACTTTGAGGGGTGACAAAGTACAACATTCAGAAGAGTGATATTATAAAAGATTTTTTATTTTCCTTTTGTTCTGTGTTTCTTATCACTCTAAGTAATTTAAGCTATACTTGTAAGACATATTGATGTGTCTTTAGAAGCTGTCAAACTGCTTATTTGTTTACTTAAATAAAAATAAATAAAATCTCTTAGAGGAGCACCGCACTTTGAACCTATAGTAATAACACTGTAGGTAAATTCTAGTACAAAGAGAAGCCACAAATGGAACAAATGCTTTTGTATTGAAAGTACTGAAGGAAAAGGAACTTTGGATTAGAAGATCCATACCTTACCCATGAATAAGTAGAATGTATTGTGGCTCATCAGTTTTTCTCACTGTACATAATAACTTGATTTTTTTCCCCTAATTTAAAAGACACAATACTATTCAAGTAATTTGAGATGGAAAAAGAACATCCATGTGGCATTTGAATGCTCCTCTGTATTCCAGACATCATTTTCAAATTAAGGAAAGTGAATGATATAAGCAGGGGATCTCTGAGATCCTTCCAATTGTGACATCCCCAGATTCTGTATCAAGCCACCCTCTCAAAGATACTGTCCCAAAGAATAAAGACATTGTTTTGTTTTTGAGCTACTAATTGTTCCTTAGCCATACAACATGACATGTAGAAGTGGGATAGAGCAAAATGCCTTGGAAACGTATTGGGGCATTAGGGTCCTTAGCTCTGCCACTGACAACTCTTCTTATATTACATATCTCACAAAATTCTGCCAGTCCTCTCTGAGAAACTGAGATAACTTCAAATTGTCATTCTCATAATAAATTATAAATTGCATAAACAATAAATATTGGAACACTGAAAAAAATAAAGATGTTAAAAAAATAATTATAAATTTCAATGAGAGATAAGTAAGTTGCTCTTACAATGAATCTTAACAATAATTATAGCCAACACAAAATGAAAACATTCTCAGCAAACAAAAGGCTCTGTGAAGTCTTCAAATCTTGATTTGTTTTTTCCTTTTTGAAATGTGGAGTGAGTTATGATGGCCACTTGGCATACTTGAAACCCTTCAAATTGTCAATTCTTTGCTCTTTCTAAAGCTCTGGAGGCCTGTTTTCTCAGAAATGTTTGTTTCTCTCAATTTGTAGCTCTCTGTAGGGTCCCACACTCAGAGCATAAACTAAAAAAACACAAAGAAAAGTGAATAATCTTACCCTAAATTTATTACAAATAGCAATTTAGAAGACTCATTATCACAGTATGAAACATTAAAAAAAAGAAGAATCATAATCAAAGAATGTGAAAAAATGTAGAAAATGTGTGGGTACATATCTATCTAGCTATCTCAACAACATCTGAATGCATGATGTTGTGCTGTTATGCGTGAATCGATAAATACATTTCTGTACTCATTTAACAGTGTGTTATTGAAATTAGGCTATAGTTATAAATACTAATTAGAATTAAATCATTAGAAATGAAATGTGCTCAGCATCTCCTGACAGGCTGCTGTAAATGAAAACACTTAAACTTGTTGAAATTCATCAATTTTTGTTTCATACTTTTATCAGGGTTTTATAAGACAAAAGTGTGGGGTGGGGGAAGGTCCCCAGGCTTCAAAAGACTATAAAATCACATTGAAGTAGATTTTCCTGCAAGTCAAATAAAAAGGGAAAAAAAAAGCCCCTTGGTACTCATGCACTGCTGAGTTGGTCGAATTGAGCCAATTCTAATTTTTCAGGGTTGTTGAACTCACCAGGGAGGACATGAGCAGACAGACAAAGCAGAGTATACTCTATGCGCCAGCTTCAGCAGAATCTAAGTAATTTCTCAGTGTATAGTTTTAACCTCCACATCGTGGGTCTGAGTGTTCTTTAACGCTCTTTATGGGAGGACCTGTGGGCCTCACCGAGGCAGCCCCCCCCCCCCCCCCGTCTCCTTGGTAGTAAGAGAGAGACATCAGCTCTGTCCAGCTCTGAGCTACTGAATCTCAGGCCAGAGAAAGACTGACCTTTGATTGCAGCTTCTTCCAGGAAGATAGGAAGCTTTGGAGTTCAGAAACTCCGTGGAAGACTTCAGTGTCTTCCAGGATGGAAGTAGCCGCACAGGGAAACCAGAGAGAGCTGGGAGAAGCGGGGACAGGAGTCCAGGAAGAGGTGTACATTAAAGAGTGAGGAGGTAGAACGTTGCTGGGAGAAGTTCGCCAGGCTCTGCCACTGTTCCTCGGCCTCAGCACTATTGACATGTTGGGGCAAGTCATTCTTCTCTGTATCTATGTAGTGTTGCGCGCGCGTGTGCGCGCGTGCGCGCGCGTGTGTGTGTGTGTGTGTGTGTGTGTGTGTTATAGGGCATTTAGCAGCATCCCTGCCTTCTACCCACTAGATGCCAGTAGCACACCTCCCAGGGTGCACAAATCAAAAATGTTTCTGGACATACAAAAATGTATCCCATTGCACGCTGTGGGTGTGGGGTGGAGGGAAAGGTGACAGACTCTCCAACCGTTTAGAAATCTCCTGTGCTGCCTTACCCACACCTGAGGTTTGGATTAACTACTTCATACTTGAACTTTTAATAATTATGCCCCTTCCTCCCAAAAGTTTTCCCTTACTCTCTGTGCAACTTCAGTGCTCACACCCATGCACATTGAATACCTTATTGTTGGTTCATTCAACAAAAGTGCATTAGACACCTACTAGGTACTATGTACGTCCTAGAGATGTGGTAGTCAATAAAATTGACTTGGCTCCTCTCCTGAGAAAGCTTCCATGTTTGAAGAGGCAAGAAGACAATCAAATGCATACCTCCAAATCAATGAGATATTTGTGGTTGCTGGGAAGGAAATTAAGCAGTGATGTGATGAGATTATGACTTGGGAATTAAAGACATAATTTAACTTGAGTGGTCCTGAAAGCTGACAATTGAGCAGACACATGAGCTCAACCAAGCTGAGGAAGCAGAACACAGGAAGAATCTGGACTTATTTGAGGAATTAGAGGAAGGTCAGTGGCTACAGTGTTGTGAACAAGGGGAAAGACAGACCCGAGATGAATGAAAAGAAGAAGTTGAGGCCAGGTGACAGAGAGTCTAGCAAACAGTGGCCAAGTGTTAGGTTTTACTTCAGTTGTCTATCATAGCTCTTAATATGCTGTCTGTCCTTGGGCACCTGGGTGTCTCAGTTGGTTAAGCAACTGCCTTTGGCTCAGGTCATGATCCTGGAGTCCCAGGATTGAGTACCCCCGCATTGGGCTCCCTGCTCAGCAAGGAGTCTGCTTCTCCCTCTGACCTTCTCCCCTTTCATGCTCTCTCTCTGTCTCTCTGTCAGATAAATAAATAAAATCTTTAAAAAATACACACACACACACACACACACACACACACACACACACACACTGTCTGTCCTTGTCTAGAGACATTGGTCTCTCTCCCTTTTTGTTCATGTGGCCCTAAACCATTCATTTTCTTAAAGCTATAAAATGGGTAGCACTCTTTGATTCAAATAATGTAGGATTCAATAAAATGTTGTGATACTAATAAGTGTTAATGAAATTGCAATCACAGCATTACATGCACTGTATCTCTTAATCCTCACAATGTTACATTTTATTCCTACTCTGAGGATGGAGAAAAGACCTTTGAACTCAATGTCAAAGACAGAGTAGGGGATTGGACTGCAAAAAAACATGATGGAGAAAACAGAGCACTATAGAAAATGGGAGCCATATGTGCAAGGCATGGTTATCAAAAATCCTATAGTAGAGAGTGATGATGAGCAACTAGATATGGCTGGAGTGCCAGGGACATGGAGCAGGAGAAAATCCTAAAGAAATGTATTCTTATTTTTTTTTTTTTTGTATTATGTGATCTTGCTGAAAGTAATTTTTTCTTTGATCCTCAATTTCTTTGTGTATAAAAGGGGGCAACAGTGCTTCCTCCATAGCATGATTGTGAGGAAGTGTAAAATAATATTCTGTCACAAAGCTCATCACAAAGTAAGTTTTAAAAATATTAGATGTGTGGCCAAGCCATATATCTAAAGGATGCTTATTAGTGCACCAATGCCTTTCCAAGCTCATTTCCAGTGATAAGCTATTACTGTTCTCAGATCCTTTCCATTCTACATTTTGATGAAAGATTTGATTGAGACCACAGATCAGATTTTTTAGATTACCAAAGTTGGAATGGATAGTTAATATACCAATTGACAAAAATCATATTTTGACAGGCTGAAGTGATTAAATTTAACACAGATAAATGTATAGTCCTAAACTCATATTCAGGGGGAAAAATTGCATCTATTGAGATGAGACAGATGTGGGTGAACAGCCATTCATATGAAATATCAAAGGGCATATTTGGGTGAATGCACACTCATATGAGGTAAGAATGTGATATATTTGCTCAAAAATGCAGATGCAATGGTATTTTAGTAGCATTCATAGAGGTACGTGTCCAGTATAAGGAGGTAATTATCTCACTTCAATAAAACCGAAGAAATTCATCGTAATGACAGAGAATGGTTGGCATGTATACATTGTTTGAGTGATTGCATCTTTGAAACTGATAACTAAAGTGGTTAGTATATTAATGCTATAAATCTATCTCTAGTTAGTATCCATTTAGAATGGGAAGTATGAAAGATTCCCCAGAAGATGTGAAAAGCGGTGCCCTGAAAGGAAATGGAGCCCATGATACTGACCTTCATCCTTTCTTTTGATTCCTGTAATTCCACTCCTGTTAAGGAGGCCAGTAGACCAGTTGGCAGATCTTTTCAAGAAAGCTGACCCTGAATAGCTTGCTTTTGACATATGGCCAATGGAAAGTCAGACTGTAATTCATCTGGGGAGTCTGGTTGAAATGTGTAATGATGGGCATGACATGTACTCAGCAAGAGTGGCATGAACCATACAAGGGAACTGGAATGCTTACAAAGAGGATGCTCCAAAAAAGAGGGTGCGGAGAAAAGCACAGCCCTCATTTGAAATATACTCTTAGTGAATTTCAAGAGACTGGAACATGTTTTAAGGAAATCTGGGCTTGCTTTCAAAAACAGGATCCATTTATAGTCTGAGGGGAAAGCCACAGGAGGCTCAGGGATGCTGGCTGAGATTTACTTTGAATTCCTTGATTTTCCAAATCTGAAGCTCAAAGTCAAGTTCAGGCCCTGCCAACTACTTGAACCATGACAGGAGTTAAAAGGTTTTTATAAGTCCTTGAAAAATGTAACTATAGCTTGATGACTTCAATTCTACAACATCAATAATGGTAACTGGGTTGGGTAATCCTTGTGATACTACTCAGTTTCACTCCCTGGTACAAACTGCATTTATTTCTTGTTTTGGAAAGCTATTACTCATATAGGAATGATTGTGAAGTGATTTATTTAAGACAGTTCTCTTGAAGTCCTGACAGTCATGACTTTCTTGCATTCTTGGGTTGGATTTGACCTTCTATAGCCATGAAATTTTTCAGGAACACATTAAAACTCTTGTTAGAAGC
This sequence comes from Enhydra lutris kenyoni, assembly GCF_002288905.1. Lineage (NCBI taxonomy): Eukaryota > Metazoa > Chordata > Mammalia > Carnivora > Mustelidae > Enhydra > Enhydra lutris. Next base: position 13,524,567 of record NW_019154138.1, on the reverse strand, counting down.
AGGTACAGGAAATTCTACAGGAAAATGGTGAACACAGAATAAGGACAGGTGCACCATTGACAGTATCTTATCTGGATTCAAGAGATGATAGATGACAGACAGATTAGGTAGATAGAGTTTTTAAACTGGGTAGTGATTTTATTTACCAGCCCCCCTCCTTTTTTTGGTAGAATTACCCCTTACATCACTCATCATTCATTTCCAGCTAATTCACACTTGTTCTCAATTTCAGAAAAGACTGTTTCTGACTAAACTGGTCTTATCAAAATACTTTTCAGTTCTTTTCCATATGTCAATGCTCCTTGTTCATGTTCACTTTTACCCTTTTTATAACACTCCCTGTAATAAACCATATGGCCTGGATTATCGTCCTAATGATCCCCAAATCTTATTTGCATAACACCGTAAAATATATTTCAGAGGTATACCATGTTATAGTTGCACCATCTGTGACACGAGTCACAGTGGTAGGGGAAGAGAAGAAATAAAGATTTGTGCAAAGGTGATTAAAACCTCCTTCCAGTAAGTGCCATAAATCAATTGCATTCATACCTCATGGCTTGTAACCCACCCACCACTCAGCTATAGAGGAGTCATTGTTCAAACTTAACATCTAATAGACTGAGATGTGATACCAGCAGATGGGACATACTAGCAAGAACAATTACCCAGGCAACTGAAGAAGTTGCAAGAAAGTAGTGAAGATAAGAATGACAGACCGAATGGCTGTTTTTAGGAAAAAAACGATATAACTGAATAAGATAACAATAGGCTGAGGATGAGTAATCAACAATTAAATGCTAAGTGTGAAGGCCAAAGCATTGGGGAAAAAACAGTTTTCCTTCCTGTGTGTCTCCTTTGCTCTCATGTTACTATCACACTCGCAACACTCTGATACCAGATGTGTGTTGTTGTTGGGTCTTCCTCCCACCCCTACACCAGATAATCCTTTGCAACATCAGCTGGGTAGCCTACAATAAAATTCAATTCTGACACTGTCTTCCTGGAGATATCACCAGGTCCCACAGATTAAGGGATCAGTCCCATAAGACTGTCCCCCATTACAGATTCAATAGCAAGTAGTAGATTCTCAAGTTACCCACAATTTCTGTCTGATTTGGCTACCAATAGGGGAGGTTTCCATGACCTTCTCCCCCTTATATTCAGTTATTTCCTAGAACAGAACTTAGGGAACGACTTACTTATATTTTCCAGTTTATTATTAAAAGATATAATAAAGGATACTAATGAACAGCCAAATGAAAAGATGGATAGGGTGAGTTCTATGGAGGGATCTGAGCACAGGACCTTCTATCTCTATGGAGTTGGGGTGTATCACCTCTTTGCACATGGATAGATTCACCAACCTGGAAGTTCTCCAAATCCCATATTATCGTGATCTTACAGAGGCTTCATCACCTAGTGTTTCTTCCTCTTCACTTAAAGGTGACTTAAAAGACTTGCCTCACAAGAAAAAAATGCATACCCTTAAGAATCCTCACCCACTTCCCATCTGACACCACCCATTAATCAGTCACAGTTGGCTTGGCTCAGTGTGTGTGTGTGTGTGTGTTTGTGGTGTGTGTTCCACTAGGACATTAATGGACATATTGAAAGAGCAGTCAAAATTTACCCTCCCAATGGATTAGCCTTCATGTAGGGCAATGTTTGGGGCCTGGGAAAACAATGATGGGAAAATCAAAGAGAGATCCAGGATATAGGCATATAGATGTATTTATGAAAAGTACAAATGAGAATATCTTTAGCTCACATGTTAGTGCCCAATAGAACATACCTACTTCTGTCGTAGGCAGAATAATGCTCCTCCCCACTCCAAGATGTCTACCTCCTAATCCCTGGAATGTGTAAATATGTTACCTTATATGGCAAGAGGGACTTTGCACTTGCAATTCAGTTAAGGATCTTGAGAAGGGGAGATTATCACTGTTTATCTGGGTTGACCCAATGTAATCACAAGGCTCTTTATAATTGAAAGAGTAAGGCAGGAAAGTGACCACCAGAGGATTTGAATGAATGAAGCAGTAATTGGAGTAATGTGATTGTTATCAGGTGGTCTTGAGTCAAAAAATTCTAGAAGCTGGAAAGGACTAGTAAATAGATTATCTCCTAAATCTTCCAGAAAAAAACCATGCTGACACTTCGATTTTAACCCCATGATACCCATTTCAGACTTCTGACTTCCAAAACTGTAAGATACTAAAGTTGCATTATTTTAAGACAATTAGTTTGTGGCAATTTCTTACAGCAGCAATAAGAAACTGATACAACCATGGAAGAGGCACTAAACAACAAAGTAGACAGCATGACTCAAACAGTTGAACTTGGCTAGTTTCTATCATGAACTATCCCAGTAGTAGAATAATAGCCTTATGAATATAGATATTGCAGCAGAGACGGAAGTAATATATGGGCTCATTGACTCCCACTCATCAAAGTTTTCTGACTGTCACCACAAAATATCTGTGGTGCCATTAACTGAGACCAACACTAAGCCCTTAGTGTGGCATTCGTCAGTCAGAACACCAACCAGCCACTTAGCCACAAGTATTTATATCAAATCCTTCTCAACATGGAAGAGGTGGCTGTTCATCTTTCCTGAAGTTGGCAAATACTCCGAGTATGGGTTTCCCTTTCCTACTTGCAGAGCCTCAGCCAGCCCCATTGTCTAGAACGTACAGAGGCTTTGTACCAACAACATGGGATTTGCATAACATTGCATCCAACCAAGGAGCACCTTTAAGAGGAAAAGTTATGGCAGTAGCAAATACCTTAGGATCCGCTGGTCCTGTTACATAGGCACAATACAAATTATCAGACAATACAAAATGAGAACAATTACCTAAATACACCTTGGAGATGATCCCTGAGTATATAGGATAGCATCCATCAGTACACAGTAAATACTCTAAATCAATGACCATTGTATTTTCCAGTGTACCAGAAAGACATAATATATAGGCCTGAGAAATATGAGTTGAAAGTAGGAGTGACCACACATATGACTCCCAGTGATGCACTTGGGAGATTTGTGCTTCCTATACTATATCTCTTGTATAGTATAGGATATACTATAGTATATAGTATAGTATAAACTATACTGTATGTCTTGACTCTATAGGTCTGGAAGTACTGATCATTCGCCAGAGGACACAGGCATCATTGCATTCAACTTTTAGCTATAGCTGACATCTGGTTACTTCAGGATATGTGTGCCAAGAAATCAAACAATCAAAAATCAACAATCAAAAAATGGAATTACTGACCTGGCTATGGTGATTGACTCTGATTATCAGGAGAAGATAGGGATGCTTTGACACCATGAGGTAGCACAGTGTATGTATGGCATCCAAGAGATCCATGGTCACATCTGTCAGTACCTCCTTGCCCAAATTTCATAGGAAATTGACAAGCAAAGCACCTGTGGCCTGAGAGGAGTATAGTGACTAGGAGATAAGACCCCCCTTAGGATGACAGTCCGGGTCACTTGATACCCAACAAGAAAAGGTGTTAGCCAAGGCTGAGTGGGATCTAAAAGGTGTAGTAAAGGAAGGAGATGGTGAATATCAGTTGTGGGCTCAAGATCAGCCACAGTGGTGGGCACCATAGTGCATCCACTCGTATTACTCTTGTAAATTTCCCTAGGAAGTTGGACCAACAAGAATCCTGGAGGAGCCATTTGTAGAACTCACTGTATGACAAAAGTAAATCTACTGGTGCAAGGTGGGCCACCCAGCTGTGTCCCCATCCTTGCACCCTCCAGTTCCCACTTTCAGGTCTGAGTCACACACCCTTGAAGCTGCTGGAATTGTTGGTGGCTGAAGGCTCTCAGGGGAATCATTCTCTAGGAGTATCCCTCAAAAGAAGAGAACTATCTGACACAAACACATACCTATCCCTGAGATATGCCAACCTACAGTGAATGTTCGAGAAGGAGGTGTAAATGTCTCAACATAGAACAGTTATGAAGATCTACCCCAACTCCAGTGATTCCCTTGGATTTTGACTACATGCATAGGTTAATGTCTCTTCCTATTCAGGGTTACCTCTTTACTGACCCTTAGATTTTGATCTGAAGCATAGTCCCCAATAAATTTCTTATACACAGACCTCCATCTCAGAGTCTATTTAGGTGAAAATCTGACCTAAGGCTATCTTTGTTCCAAAATCAATGAGGCAGCTACTGGGTTTTTTTGTTTGTTTTGATTTTTTAATGTAGTTGTGTGAGTTGGAGCAAGAAGTGTGATATGATCAGACTTTAGGACCAGATCAGATGTCATTGTGAATAGACCTTTCTGCCTTCAGTATAGAAGGAAGAGAAGGTGGATACTGAAAATGGGAGGAATGAATACATAACTGTGTGGATACAGGTAGAAATCAGTGAGGACACAAGGAGGGACATCTAACCCCAAACATGATGGTCATAGGCACCAGGTAGAGCTTCTCAGTAGAAAACAGGACTAAACAGAGTGGGGAAAGCATAAAATTGGAGATTTTCATGCAGAGGAGAGAAAATGGAGTTTTCTGACAGAAGATGTGTGAAATCCTGTGATCAAGAGAGGGCAAGTTTTAGCACTAGCACTATAACTTGATAGTTATGTATCATTGGGAACAGAAACACATGAGCTGCAGAATGAATGTCTAGGGCAGAGTTTAGACACTCTAGGAAAGGTCAAGTAGAACCATTGTACAGTATTAAGTAGCAGAGGGGTATGATCATAAGTCCCATTTAAAAAGATCTCACAAAAAGCAACTTAAGAGAACAAAGAAGAACTGAAAACCATAGCAAGATTCTCATATAGGTAGGAGGAGTCTCTCATCTGATTAGAGTTTCAAATCAGAAAGAATACTCTGTCAGCTGTATATAAGGGGAACTTATAGTGGAATAGGACATGGAGACTGATCACCAGAAGCAGAGAAATGATAACACAAAGATGCTTTTATAGATTATCAAAAGATAAAGATTTCAGTGCACATGGTGGTAAGATGTGCATGAAATCCTTGCCTCATCTGTCAATGCAATTTCCAAAGACTGTAACAAGTGGATCATTAGGGTACAGTGAGGCAGAGGAGGCTTCAGCTGGTCCTAAAAAAGAGCTTTGGAACTGAGCTGGCCCTTCCAGATTGTCTCAAATTGAGGCGTGGTGGCTGGGTATCTATACTCCTACACAGATCACTCTTTGGATTTCAAGTTGTCCCCAAGAGGAAGCAGACACTTGGAAGTGGTCAGGATTAGTTTCTTGGTGAGGGACTCAGTGTGGAAGCCATCAGCAGTCTACCCTCAGAGTCTCAGCAGCTGGAGAAATTATTTCCTTGGCCCTTACTGGAGACTTGGGTCATGCAGTACAGCATCCACTAGAGAAAGCAATTCTGCAGATAATCCGTGGGAATCTTCCTTGAGTTCTGCGTGAGTTCCTGTTGCAACTTGCGCTCCGTGAGGACTTGCAAAGCTTTCAGTGAGTCAGCTGCTTCTCATTTTCTTTCTGATGTGTTTTGGATGTTGTTACTTGGGTGCTTAGGCATACTTTAACAAACACATTTCCAGCTTCTAGGAAGAAAAGTCTATATTAAGTATTGGATAGGGCACCTGGGTGGCTCAGTGGGTTAAGCCTCTGCCTTCCGCTCAGGTCATGATCCCAGGGTCCTGGGATCGAGCCCCACATTGGGCTCTCTGCTCAGCGGGGAGCCTGCTTCCCCCTCTCTCTCTGCCTGCCTCTCTGCCTATTTGTGATCTCTGTCAAATAAATAAAATAAAATCTTAAAAAAAAAGTTTATATTAAGTATTGGATAGATGTGCTGTTCACTTCTTCACATAGACCTAGAAATTGAAGCTACCCCTTTATTTCCCTGCCCTTTTTCCTCTGCCTCTCCCTCTAAGGGAGAAACTTTTGTCAAAATAAAAAGCAATCTAACTGTAGAGAGCAGAGTTAGCCATAAAGATTTCTCATTGCTATGATACACTGACCTTTTCCTTTTGCTGTCACTTACTTTGCCCCCTCTACTGGCATCTAAGGTACAGAGAGAACCAACTGTTTGCACTTCAAGGAGAATGCCTTTCTTCCCAAATTATCACTTGAAGAGATAGAATGATCCCTCTCAGGCTTCAGGCTACTCGGTGGGTTTCAAATATGAGAGAAGGCACAGGGTATGCCTTCCCAGGATTTTGGCACACCTGTGCCCAAGTGACTGGAGGAGAATTGCAAAAAATCATTGCTAATTAAAGGCATCTGTGAAGTATGTTGAGGTGAATTATCACTGATACTATTTTAAGTTCATAAGATTTTATCTTTAAGGCATTTTATTGAATATCGATTAAAAGGTTCAACTTTGGAGTCAGATAGTTGTGATCTCCGGTTGGACCTCCTTTAACAATTACCTGTATTATTTTGAGCAGATTAGTGAAAACACACTGAACCTCAGATACATCATTTGTGCAAGAGGGTTTATAATAGGTAGCATGTTATTGGTGTTCTACTCAGCCTCCTCCTCTCTGACAGCAATCCCTCCTCCCACTGCAGGTGTTGACTGCTCCTAGCACACACCTGCACTTTCCTCTAGAGGATTCCCCTTGACTTAGGAGGTCTACCAGGTACCCGGAAAGGTTCCCACCCTCAACTCAAGTGAGTAATTGCTCCTGAGATGGGTCTATCCAATTCTGGCCCAAGAATCATAAAAAGTAATCTACTGGGAAACTTTGTCCTCATTAGGAAGATACAGTGTTTTTTTTTTTTTTTATCATCTGTGTTGTGCTTCCGTGTACTTCATAAAACATCTGCAGTTATTAGAACACTATACTGAATGTGAAACACATTCAAACTGTCAGAGCAGACAGAGGGAGGAAAAAAATCCTGAAGTTCTTGGTAACATTGTTGAATATTTGAAGCAAACATTCTGGAGACTTTACTCCAGAAAAATGTTAGCATGTCATCACTATTTAGGAAGTTGTTTCAAGAGTTGTTTTGATTGCAAGTAAGAATTGTTAAAAAATATACTCTTTGTGTATGTGTGTGTATGAGAAAGAGACAGATGGAATGGGAGAAAGGGGAGAAGGGGAAAAAGAGAGAGAGAGAGAGAGAGAGAAGAAGGGAGGGATGGTGAGAGAGGAGAAAGAAGAGAGGAGATGTGTGTCCTGGCATCCACCTTTTTTTCCTTAGGCTTGGTCCCTGAGGAAGCCTTGCATTCTTCCCCCATACACTAACTGGCTTTCTCTTTTACTTGAACTCCACTGAACTAAGTTTCACTAAAGGGGACCTGAAAGACCAATACTGATTCATTCATATTTCAAAGTACTTTGAACAGTTACAGTCCAATACAGACTCAATGACCATTAGCTATTTATAGCATCTTAATTATCAAGATAATCATTATATTCTTTCATCTTATTACTCCTTGTGAAACCAAAGTGGTAGTTCTTAAAGCTAGTTTCACATTAGTATCACCTATAAGGCTTTTAAAAATTAACAACGTTCAAATTTTCCACTTCTGTAATAGAGTAACTTATTCAGGTCCTCAATGTAAATAATTAGGAAACTAGACAACATATATAAAGCAACTTTTGTCAGTACAATAAATGTATCTTTAGTCTTCCCCCTTGGTTCCTGGCACACAGCTCCCACAACACTTGAAATCTCCAGAGTGATAGGAACATGTTTTGTTCTACTGAGGCTGCTCTTAACAGGACCCTAGGTTGCTTCAGATTGGAATCTGGTTGCCAGAAAGAACAAGGCATGATTAGAGAGTTGGAGCTTTCAGCCCTACCCTCTCATGTCCAAGGAGAGAAGAACTGGAGGTTGAGTTAATCACCAGTGGGGAATGATTTAACTAACAATGGCCCATCATTTAATCAATCATACACACTTAATGAAACCTCCCCCCACGCCCCTAAATCACAGGCTCCAGAGGGGTTATGGTTGCTGAATACATGGAAGTTCCCAAAGGACGGTGTACCACAGAGAGTATGGATTCTCTGTGTGCCTTCCTCCATTCCTTGTCCTATGTGTCTTTCCCATTTGGCTATTCCTGAGTTGTATATTTTATAATAAACCTATAAATAAGATGCTTTCTGAAGTTCTAGGAACCTTCAAGGAATTATCACACTTGAGGTGGGGATGTTGGTTAGTTGGTCAGAACTACAGAGGGCCACCTGGGATTTGCAACTGGCATCTGAGCCGTTGTAGGGACTGCGAGAACTCCCAGCCATTAGTGTCAGAACTGAACGGAATCGCGTGACATCTAGTTGGTATCCAGAGAGTTGGGAGAGTTGGTTGGTGTGGAGAGAAAAAAAAGCAGCTCACATCTTTGGTGTCAGAAATGTGAGTAAGAAGACTTCAGTCAGACATTGTGCAGCAGGCAACATTGGCTGATAACTGAGAGAAAGGAAATAAGCAACTGCCCCAGTGTTTAGTCTTGAGGAAATCTGTAGACCTCATATGGGGAGAAGGAACCCCAGAAATGAAAGGAGTATTTTTGATATTAGGAAGCAAATATCAGAGTTGACATAGTCTAAGGTAGCTGCTAGATTCAGAGTACTGGATAGGGTGTAGCTATGCAGAAAAAGAGCTGCAGACATTGGCAAGAGGCCCCATGGGTCTGTGACTGAATCCAAAACTGCACACGGGTAGGGGATGATTTCATAAACCCAGAGGTACACTACCAGAAAAGCTATTAGGTAAACGATTATCAGAGTTCACATAAGTCTGACAGTGTATTGATTTCTGACCAGTCAGATTGGAAATTGTTCATTGAACACCAAAATATCTGCTAGTAGTAGATGTTTCATGCTTTAATAGTAGGGAAAACCTAGTTCCAGAACAAGAACTGCTATAGATCAACACTAACAAAGTTTAAAAAGAAGCAAGCCTGAGAAATCTCAGACTGACCCACCAGTGACTTCACTGCCATACAAAGCAAAATTCTGATTTGTTTAAGAGGGCAACAGAATCCAGATACTAATGTGATATTCACAATGCCTACTGCCTACTAAAAATTAGGCCTGATGTCTCAGTTGGTGAAGTGACTGACTCTTGATTTGGGCTCAGATCATGATCTCAGGGTCCTGGAATTGAGCCCTGTATGGGGCTGTGTACTCAATGCAGAGTCTGCTTGAAGATTCTCTCCTTTTTCTGCCCCTCCCCCTGCTCGTGCTCTCTCTGTCTCTAAATAAAGAAATAAATCTCTAAAAGAAAAAAAAAAGAATTAGGCAGATAATTTTGGGTAGTCAAGACAATGTCAGGTATGTGAATTTGATATGCCCCCCCCATGCTCTCCAACAAATAAACAATAAGGGACAGGAACAAATAAAATGATAGAAACTCAAGCTGTTAGCTTTACATGAAGATAGGGAACAACTAAAATTAAAATGCATGTAACTAGAAAAATAAACACCAAATTCTGGCCAACTTTCTGTGTGTATCCTCCCACAAAAATTTGGAAATGCAAATACAGTTTGGAGAAAACTCTATTAAAAAGGAAGTAGAGAAGTTATGTTTGGGTCCTTTTTTTGTTTTTCTAAAGTCACATCAGAAAGAGAAAGTCCACCCTCTTTTGAACATGCTTAGAGCAAAGAAAGAAAAAAGAAAAAAATGGGAAAAAAAGAAAAAAAAAAGAAAAGAAAAGGCTTAGAGCATACAGGTAGATCAAAGCAGGAAAAAGGATAAAAATTTTTGTGTGGGCATGGGGAGGGAGAAGGGAGTGAAAACAAAAAGAGACATTCTTTGAAAGCACATGGGAAAGGAAGAAAAAGCAAAAGAAGGAGATTGAGGATTCTGCAAGGTAGTTCATGCAACACCTCCCTACCTTTTCAGAAATAAACAAAAGAAAAAACACATACCTTTCTACTCTGACAGAATAGGGCACTCTTGAACTAGCAATCTTATACACCAATATACACTGGCAGATCTGACCATAGAATTGCCAGGGGATGAACAACCTTCATCTACTGTGTGTGTGTGTGTGTGTGAGCTTATCTCAAAAAAATAACAACCTATGTCACACAACATTCAGAATCAAATTAATTATACTCAAACAAGCCTTTAAGGATATTAAAAAACAATCTGAGTCAGAAATTTTAAAAGTACAAATAGATAAAAAGGAGAAGAATGAAATAGGAATGAATGATCTTTGGAAAGAAATAGAAAAAAAAAAAAAGACAGTCATCTTAGAAATTATGACCCAACTACAAAGCACTCAAGGAAAAAGAAAGTATTAAAAAGGCAAAAATCAGTGCAATGAATGCGTTGAATAACCAAAATTGTGTTAGAAAAGAAAATGGTTGAATTGAAGAAAATCAAAGAAAAAGTAACATCTGTATAATTGGAGTATCCAAGGAAGCTAAGGTAATGGAACAAAATTCATATTAAAACTGTGATACAGGGACACTTGGGTATCTCAGTCAGTTAAGCATCTACCTTTGGCTCAGGTCATGATCGCAGGGTCCTGAAATCAAGTCCCACATCAGACTCCTTGCTCAGCAGGGATCCTGCTTCTTCCTCTCCTACCCATTCATTCTATCTCTGTCTCTCTCAAATAAGTAAATCTTTATAAATAAACAAACAACAAATAAAACAAACTGTGGCACAAGAACACTTCCAAAAATAAAATAAAATCCATATCAACATAGTTAAAGGGCCCATTATGTACCTGGAAAAAATGATCAGTGATGATCAACTCTATGATATATTCTAGTAAAAGTTATAGTTTATAAAAATTTTAAAATGACCCTTAGGACTTTCAGCAAAAGGATACAGTATCTCACAAGGAAAAAAGGATGAGAGTGACTTTAGACTTATCCAAAATAATATATATTTTTAGAAAAGGGCAAAATGGAGAACAATTTTCAACAAATTGAAGGAGGAAAGCAGGAATCAAGACTTGCTCTCTTTTCCTTTTTTCTTTAGTTATTACCAAGAAAGAAATAATATGACAGAATTGAGACCAAGCCTGTCAGTCTTATCAGTAAATGTGAATGGGCTCACTTATGTATATTTTTTCATTTGATTTAGTTATTCGACAGAGACAGAGGGAGAGAGAGATCACAAGTAGACGAAGTAGCAGGCAGAGGGAGAGGGACAAGCGGGGTCCCTGCTGAGCAGGGAGCACGATGTGGGGTTTAATCTCAGGACCCTGGGATCATGACCTGAGCCACACGCAGACACTTAACTGACTGAGCCACCAGGTGCCCACTTATTTTTTTTTTTTTAGATTTATTTATTTATTTATTTATTTGAGAGAGAGGGAACATGTGCTAGTGAGGGGAGGGGCAAAGGGAGAGAGAGCGAGGGAATCTCAGCAGACTGCACTGAGCTCCAAGCCTGATACGGGGCTTGATATCAAGATGGTGAGATCATGACTTGAGCCAAAACCAAGAGTCAGACATTGAACCATCTTAGGCCCCAGGCAGGCATCCCCTAACTCACCTATGTAAAAAAAAAAAACCAAAACAACAACAACAACAAAAAAACCAGTACCCTGGGGCTAATAATACATTATTTGTTAATTAAAAATTTTAAAAATTAAAAAAAAAATTTTCAGTCTGATTCACAGAGACCCAACTACATGCTTTTTACTAAGGCATGCTTAAAACAAAGTGAACGCTAGGACTGAAAATATCCTACGAAGAAAGGGTTGAGGTGAGACATACCAAGCAGAACAGCCAAACAAACAAAACAATAACAACAGAGCAGTAAGAATGCAGCTGCAGTAACAGTGATGTTTGTTAAGAATACAAACCTAAACACAGTACACATGACAACATAATTTTGATACGAACCATCACAATTCACAATGATTAATTACAAATAACTATGTACCACATAACACAGAAACCACCTTTATATAACAAAAATGAAGAGTTGTGGGGATTCATAGATATAAACACCTAGTAATGAATCTTAACACCTAGTAATGAATCTTAAATAAACTTTTTTCAGTGTAAGACATATCATGTCAACTACAAAACAAAGCAAAGGCAGGAATGACCTGTATCAGCACAATCAATATGGATATTTCAATCGTTATACCCTAACAATAAAGAATATCACTTCTCAAGGATACAGTTAACATAATTAAAAATACAAAGCAACCAATAATTCCATAAGTATTACAGATATTACTCTCTGATCATAATTTAATAGTTAAAAATTATTGGGAAAAGAAAAAAAAAAACAGGAGAAATCAAGTAAGTTTTTGGTTTTCCAGAAAGTTCTATCAACTGTTTGACATAGTACTTACAACTCTTCATAATCTCTACTTTGAATCAGATGTGCCCTGGCTCAAATTCAGCCTGAAATTGGTCAGATGCTACATTAAGTGAAAGCCACAGCTCTCTAGTTTTCCTTTACAACTCTGTTAGTCCAAATTTAGATGATTCAGCCTCTTTTAGTTGGTTTTGTTATATTCCTTACATTATATAACACACAACAGCCCAATCATCAATTTTACAACCCAACACTGAGATTCAAACTCGTGATGCTAAAAACGTATAAGTGAAATCTCTGAATATGTACTTTTTGAACTACCAGTTCATTGGAAGTCATCAAGAAGGAAGGCCTTTCTGCCCACTTCATTATGTTTGGGGCGGAGTGGGGCGCAGAGAGATTTTTTCTGAAATTAACTGAAAGGATACTCTAAATCATGCTTCCGTTGATGAGAAACTGACATCACGACCTATTGTTGAGTAGGTTAGATGGTCTCACCTTCCATCTAAGGAGGAGTCTTGCCAGAGCAGTGTATAGCACACTGAATACCCAGATGGAAAAATCTCATCAAATAACAGAAAATATATTGATCTGTCTAGTCATTGCATCATTCAGAAAAGTGTCTTTAACACCAGCTACACGGGAGGCAGTCTGATTGGTAGTGACCCCCCCCCCAATTTTACAAGACACAATCCTTGCCTTTCAGTAAGTTATCATCCACTGAGAGAAACAAATTCAGAAAGAAGGCATTTCAGGAAAATGTAATGGGTATTATGGTGGACATACAGCAAACTGAGAAAAATGGTGTTGAGATGGACTGCTTCACAAAACAGGGGAAATTGAATTTTGTGAGTTAAAAAACAGGGAGATTCAAATCAAAACCACATTGAGATACCACCTTACACCAGTTAGAATGGCCAAAATTAGCAAGACAGGAAACATGTGTTGGAGAGGATGTGGAGAAAGGGGAACCCTCTTACACTGTTGGTGGGAATGCAAGTTAGTGCAGCCACTTTGGAGAACAGTGTGGAGATTCCTTAAGAAATTAAAAATAGAGCTTCCCTATGACCCTGCCATTGCACTACTGGTTATTTACCCCAAAGATACAGATGAAGTGAAAAGAAGGGCCATCTGTACCCCAATGTTCATAGCAGCAATGGCCACGGTCGCCAAACTGTGGAAAGAACCAAGATGCCCTTCAACGGACGAATGGATAAGGAAGATGTGGTCCATATACACTATGGAGTATTATGCCTCCATCAGAAAGGATGAATACCCAACTTTTGTAGCAACATGGACGGGACTGGAAGAGATTATGCTGAGTGAAATAAGTCAAGCAGAGAGAGTCAGTTATCAGATGGTTTCACTGATTTGTGGAGCATAACAAATAACACGGAGAACATGAGGAGATGAAGAGGAGAAGGGAGTTGAGGGAAATTGGAAGGGGAGGTGAACCATGAGAGACTATGGACTCTGAAAAACAATCTGAGGTTTTTGAAGCGGCGGGGGGGTGGGAGGTTGTGGGAGCCAGGTGGTGGGTATTATGAAGGGCACGTATTACATGGAGCACTGGGTGTGGTGCAAAAACAATGAATTCTGTTACACCGAAAAGAAATTAATAAAAAAAAAAGAAGAAGAAACAACATTAAAATAAATAAATAAATAAATAAATAAATAAAAATAATGAAGGAGGAAAAAAAGATTTGAGCAATGAATACTAACAATTACAAAGAGACTATTTTTATGCTTAAAAGGAATGGGATACATATTAGTGTGACAGTGAAGATCTCCTTAGGAAAAAATAAAGATGCATAGAAGTATATGACTTACTGCTAAGAGGCTAAATTATTAAAGGTATAATATTACCTGTGACTTTCCTATATATTATTCAAATGAAATTTCTTAATTGTCACATGATTATGTATTACTTTTTAAACATTCTAGTATGTTTAATTGATGATCAACATAAAAATTTAAGAAAAAAAAACAAAAAACAAAAAACAGTTTATTCAAATATAAAAAATTGGGAAGGGTATCTGTTAGCTATTTCCACAACACTGCTGCTTAATATGCGACCCCAAGTTCTCCGTGGCACACAACCACAAGCATCTATTACTTCCTGTGGACATGGTTAGGCTGGGTCAACTCTGATGACCTCAGCTGGACTCACTGATACAGCTTCGGGTTGGCTGTGGGTGCTTAGGTCCTCTCTGGACCTGGGTGAGTGGCTTGGCTTCAAGCACCAGAGCTGGCCATATGTGACTCTTCACCGGGTGCTGGGTTTACACCTCAGTCACTCTGGGACTTATGCTAACGGACCCCAGAAGGGGAGTCCTTGCTTAACATGAACAAAAGGGCACAAGATTGAGCAGAATACATGATGCCTCTTGGGCTAAAAGGAGAGCCCAGAAATGCCACAGAGTCATGTCACTTCCTCCTAAAATGCATCTCTCCCCATTGGAAGTTTCTGGAAAGTGAACAGAGAGAGAAAATATATAACTCTTCTGTAGGGAGGAAACGAATAACTGAGAATAAATGATTCAATCTACAATAAATGATACAATCTCATCATAGCATGAGCCAGAATTATTTTTAAAAACATATAATATGTAAAAATATATTAAATATGCGAACTATAAAAAATATATTAAAAAGATTACATATACCTGTTATTTTAGGGAACCGTTAGTTTCATTAGGTTAAATGGCCTCGGGGGACATTGGCAAATGATAGAATCTGAGCTCTTTTTGCCCAAAACAATACTTAACTTCCTTTTGAATTAATGTTTGTTTAATGGTCAAATATGTTTTCCTTTTTATTTATTATCTGCTATCTCTTACCCACAATTACAAATAGGTATTATTGTCTTATTCATCAGTTTGACGTGCAGGAAACACAGACTGTATTATAAGTTTTCAGTAGATGGTAGATTCTTGCCACATCCTAGTTAGCATTGAAATTATTCTAAATAAAAAAAAAAACAAACGGCGCATATCAATTTGCACCTTATGAGATGCCATGGGGAAGACATGGACATAAATTGGAAATGGAATGAAGCACAATATTTAGGATTTAGATAACAAACCATTTCGAGTATAGCAAACACCACACACTGTTTCGTGAAATGAAAAATTCTGACATCTCTATCTTTCATCGATTGGTTAAAAAAATGACACATGATGGGGCACCTGGGTGGCTCAGTGGTTTAAGCCTCTGCCTTCGGCTCAGATCATGATCTCAGGGTTCTGGGATCAAGCCCCACATGGGGCTCTCTGCTCAGCAGGGAACCTGCTTCCCTCTCTCTCTGCCTGCCTCTCTGCCTACTTATGATCTCTCTCTGTCAAATAAATAAACTCTTAAAAAAAAAAAATGACACATGAGGAATGCTGAAATATTTAAAACCAGGACAAATATTCTGTTTCTTTCCATTTCTAATTTGCACCAATATCTCTCCCTCTGTATTCTCTCAAAATGAAATTCTGAGTTTACCAACCTATGGAGAAAATTTTATTAACAGTACTGTTAACAGGAAGGAAAGAAAATATTAACTATTTGATTCTGTGGTTTAGGAAGTAAACAGGACCCTGCGAGAGTTTTCTGTTTATTATTTTTACATCAAAATATTTGTGTCCAGGGGCACCTGGGTGGCTCAGTGGGTTGGAGCCTCTGCCTTCGGCTCAGGTCATGATCCCAGGGTGCTGGGATCAAGCCCCGCATCGGGCTCTCTGCTCGGCAAGGAGACTGCTTCCCCTCTCTCTCCCTCTCTGCCTACTTGTGATCTCTGTCTGTCAAATTAATAAGTAAAATCTTAAAAAAAAAAAAAAATATATATATATATATATATTTGTGTCCAAATGGAACTACTATTCAAAATAGAATCTTACATTTTTGTTGTGGGAAAATCTCTTCATCTGTAATAATAACTTAGAGCTTTCCTATTTGAAGAACTTGAACTGTATATTTGGAAGCTGCTAACACATTTTTTTAATCATACGATTTACATAAGAAGTCCTCAAAAAAGTTAGGAAGGGGGCCTTCTGGCCTCCTTCATCTTCAAAGTCAGTGACAGCTGGTCAATCCCTTCCCATACTCTGAATCTCTCTTATCTGCCCTCAGTTTCATCTCTTCTGCCTTCTTCCTCTGCTTTGAAGGATCTGGGTGATTACATTGGGTCTACCCAGATAAGCCAGGATAATCTCTCTATTTTGAAGTCAGCTGACTAGTGACCTTAATTCCGTCTCCAATTAGGGATCTTAATTCTATTTACAAAGCCCCTCCACAGCAGTAGCAAGATTAGTGTCTAAGACTGTGTTTTTTTAGAGCAAAGAAGGTAGCCTTAGATTCTGTCTACTGTACTGCTTCACTGGGTTCTTTGTGGATGAAATAAAAGAATGCATATGAAGAGCTTTGTATAGTGGCTGACACATCATAACATTCCATAAATAATAGCTGCTATCATTGCTGATTAATCAATAGAAAATCTGATGTTTGGGTACATTTGGCATCAATCATCTTATAAAGACTGAAAAAGGGGAGTTCAAATTTTGAGAGAATGGGTGTAGATTAAAATCACTGGGATGATCAGAGTTGGTAATTCATATCAAATTTGGAGTAAAGCTCTTATTTTAGACTTTGAAGTTCAGAAGGGTCATTTTAAGAAAAGTGTTTCCATAAATAAAAGAAGGCTGCAGACCTTGTCTCCACCATTTTTTGCCATGTGCCCCTTCCTCATCTCAGTGCTCAGGGATTTCAGCTATAAAATGGACAGGATAAATACCTACCAACATTAAAAAAAAAAAAAAAAGATAAGTACTATGATAGCTTCCAAACAATAAGTGCTCAATAAATATGAGTTTCCTGTACCCTTCTCCCCATTTAAAAGAAAGGTTTTGGAATTAAGACAAAGAAACTGTTACTTTTGGTTCATTGATGAGCTTTCATTTTCTTAGCCTATAAAACAGTCATAATTGTTCTGACTTGATAGGGGCATTGGTAAATTAAATTAGAAAGCTCCATGATTTAGTGCTTACTGAAGTTTCCCTTTAAAAGACTGAAGAATTTTAAAGCATTTCAAAACCTTTTCATTGACACATGTCCATCTGCCAGGTCACCTGTTAAATAATATTAGTGCTCCAATTACTATAATAAGACTGGTTGTGAGACAGTTCTGCTCGGGAAATGTGCAGCTGTTACCACAGGGGATTTACCTCCTGTGCTTTTGTTAGAACACAGTCACCTGTAAGCCTTTAGTTGGCAAATCTGAAAAGGCAGTGGCTTGACCCTACTATTTATTAACATGTGTTATCTTTATTCTAAAAGGAATCTTCTATATCTGTGTACTTTGTGATCACTAACAATGTTGTAGGCAAGGTCATGGAAGATTAGCTGGGATCTAATGTAATTTGATGTTGGACAATGATAATGAAATGTGTACTGTATTGAAACTTTGCTTATTAAACAGGGATGGTTTTTAATCTGGAAAGTTTATTCAAAAAATAATTACAATGCCAAAGCCTAAAACCAGAACATTGAAAGAGAAAAATAAAATAAAATAAAAACTTGTGACTTGATCTGTTGAAATATTTTACAACTTTAGAGAGTATATATATTCTCTTAATGGACTCAACTAACAGTGCTCGCTTCGGCAGCACATATACTAAAATTGGACCTAACTAACAGTGTGTGTGTGTAATCGTATAAATTATGTAACCTATAAAGCATGCTATATATACATGTAGCATAGAATTAGTAATGAGATGTATAAATGATATAGTATGTATCAGGAAGTAACATAAAACAAATACATATGACTAGTTATAATATGTATAAATTATATATGTAAGTTTTATATATATATATATATATATATATATATACACAACAAATATGTGTGGGTGTGCATGACAAATGGTTGCTATAAGATAATGCCTTGTTAACATGCTATTTCTAAGACTGCAAGTTCTTTGAGGGAGGGGAACTGTAGGAAAGCTTAATATGTATTATATATGTTGTATATTATATATAAATATATAAATTATAAAATGTATTTCCTATGTGGTCATTTCATATATATTTATATCATTCATATGTGTGTATATATATATGCATATATATATATATATTTGGTCCTTTCAATTCAGGGGAAATTTTTTGAATATCTGTAAATGGCCAATAAACTGTGCTCAGGTCGACAATAAGTTTCTCCTTAGTGAGGGAAGACAAAAGAAAACACGGAAATCCCTAAAGATCCCTGCCATGTGCTCAATAGTTCAGTAGGTCCTTTCAGATGAAATTAACATATCTTCTTATTTACTATTCCTGCTAAAACACTGAGGTAAATACTGTCCTGATCTGTCTGATTATACTAATAATTTCCATACTGAACTTACTGGGTCAAAGTGTGTGAACATTTATTTGGGCTTTGTGTGCAATAATTTTTTTCAAGATTTACTTATTTATTTGAGAGAGAGAGAGCGTGAGTGTGGAGAGGGAAAGAGGGAGAGAAAGAGAGAGAAAATCTCAAACACACTCCCACTGAGTGGGAAGCCTGCGTCTCACATCCCTGAGATCATGACCTGAGCTGAAATCAGGAATCAGACGCTTAACCTACTGAGCCACCTAGGCACCCCCTTAATTTTAGTAACTCCTGTAAAGAAAACAACAAAGATGTATTTCTAATGTGAATTAGGTTACCTAGTGCTCTTCATTTCAGTTTTATTTCCTTTAAAACCCTGTTGGGTAATATTGATTCACTTCTAGATAGCAAAGGTCTTTTCCATTTGATTTAAAAAAAGTTAGTTACTAGTCATTCTCCTTTTACTAGTAGATGTTCTCAAGGTAATAGGGTTTTATTGTATTTGGAGACACCTGTGGGTAATGGTTAGGATAGTATGCCATACAGAGATCACAGGCAATAAACTGGCTTCTGCCTGGGCTTTCGATCCAAGGACATCCCCATTTAATCTAACAACCTGCTGTGTAAAAACTGTTTCCTGAGGTATTCTCACTTAAATGTGGCATCCAAGAAATGTCTTTTTGAAGTACAGCACAGTTGTGTTTTCCTAAAATACTTCTCACAAGGGATGTGAATGTCAATAAATGAGAATATCGTAAGAAAAAAGAAAGGTCTTATTTTAGAAAAAAAAAATTATTCATGCATTCAAAAAGCATTGTGTTCTAGACCTGTGCTGAGACCAGGGGTCCAGGATTGAAGAAATGAGGAAAATGTGGTCCCTTCCCTCAAGGAACTTAAAATCTCATAAAAAAGAAATAGCACGTAAACAAGTCGTTCTCATCTGGTGGTCATCAGCATTTATGGCAGTGATCCATGGTGTCCGGTAATCCTAATAGAAAGAGCAATCATTTACTAAGCACATGACCTGTGCCACACCTTGAATTAAATACAAAATGACTCTCCTTGGATGCTCACAGCAACATGGTATGGTAGGTCTACTTTGATCATCCGTATTTTCCTGAGGGTGAACTGGAGTTAGATTGACTTGCGCACCTGAAATAACATGGAGAGGTGGTCGCTCAGTCAGGAACCGAGACTTTCTGATGAGAGTCAGCGTACCTCATCACTATGGTATATGGCCTGAAGGAGGGTGGGACTCTGACTTTATTTAGTGGGAGTGTAGGAGGGGAGGTTGTTAGTGGTGGTGGCAACTGATGACATTTAAGGATTCACAAAAGAGTAATATATCAAGCAAACATTAAAAAAAAAAAAAAATGTATATGTTGGGCTGCCTGGCTGGCTCGTTAGGAAATACATGCAATTCTTGACCTCGGGGTTGTGAGTTGAAACCCCACGTTGGGTGTGGAGATCACTAAAATAAATAAATATGCTTTAAAAAATATATGTATTTTCCAAGCCAACTTACACATGGGGAATTCCAGGTGGAGGAGACAACATGTGCACAGAGGGGGAAGCCTGAGAAATCACGGCAGGAAGAAGACAGACAGTTCTTCACCGCTCGAGAAAGGCTGCCAAAAGAGTAGGTGACCTTACACGATTCTGGAAAGGTAGTCACATGACATAGCTAAGGCTTTTACATTGGGAATTGCCTTTGGGTGCCATAGGAGAGGCTCAAGCAAAAGAATTCCAGGGTGATTAAGGTTTCAGAAAGAGCTCTTCATACTGATCGAAGTATCAGGGCGACAGAACCTGAAAGTGGCCATCCCAAGAAAAAGACCACTGAAAACATCTAGGACGAAATTTACACACGGAGGCAGTGGCATTGGGATTGAAAGGTCAGGCGAAATCAAGGAATGCCTGATAGGATGTGGGTGGGTCATGGGGAGCAAGGGATGATGAAACGCCCCATTTCTAACTCTGGAGTCTGGTTGAGAGAGGCTTGGCTATTGACGCAGGGGGTTTGGAAGGCAGGAGGAAGAATAATGATGACATTTTATTTCTGTCTGACCTTAGTAACGGCAAACTATGAGGTTACTTCCCCAGAATGAAAAATGAGAGCTTTCAATCCATTTTATTCCCAAATAAGTGGTAATAAACACCACAGCATAGTCATTTAGCAGCCCTCCAAACTGTTGAACTATAAGTGACAAGGCACATTTTATCTAAGCCCTGTCTCCTATTCTGTAGGTTGAGGAGCTGTACCTAAACCTGTAAGTTTGTTTACCATATTAGATGCTCAGGGGGAACAACAAAACAAATAAACAACAGCAACAACAAATACCCTAAAAGCACATTTGTATCTTTTCTTCACACCTAGATCTTATTGATGAATGACCTTCCTTGCTCAACGTGACCTCCATTTTTGAGAAGACTCCCCATCCACTCCTAGTATATCCTCCGTTAGCTACTGGAGCTCTGCTCCTGGCTCCCATTCATCTTAATTCCCTTGACAGTGTTCTACCTGCCACCAAAAACTTCTTATACAAAAATTTTCTGAAGTCTATTAGGCATCAGTCTGCACATTGGCAGATACTGTATTTACTGGTTGACACATTAGCTATGTAAAATATCCACTGGGTTTTGTTTTTGTTCTTGTTTTTGTTTTTCCACCTGAAGACATTTTGTTGAGAAGTATTTGAAGTAGAAACCACAAGCTTCGTTAGGAATTAAAGATCCAGATAAAGGGTAAGAGACATTGAGAATCTACTCCATGTCAGGTGCTGTGTTTCTATAACCTTCTATTCTCCTGACTTATACTACGAGATTGATATTTTATCCACATGTTTAAGAAGAGGGGCATAATGTTTAATGAGACTGAATGCCTGTTAAACATGCTACATCTTGCTGGGATTCAACTCAGTCTTGTGAGAAGATGAAACACTGCCACCTTCATTTGCTTCCCTCTGGGGAGATGCTTAAAAATTACAGGGTTTCAGGGGCGCCTGGGTGGCTCAGTGGATTAAGCCCCTGCCTTCGGCTCAGGTCGTGATCTCGGGGTCCTGGGATCGAGCCCCGCATCTGCCTCAACATCCCTGCTGAGCAGAGAGCCTTCTTCCCCCTCTCTCTCTGCCTGACTCTCTGCCTACTTGTGATCTCTCTCTCTCTCTCTGTGTCAAATAAATAAATAAAATCTTAAAAAAAAATTAGAGGGTTTTATACCCCCTGCCTTCAGTTTCACCACAACCTGTTCTAGGTGCTAGAGATGACAGGGTAGAGACCTATAGAAGATTCAATGATGACACTAAGATAAACATTTCTTGTCCCAAATCATTTTACTACTATTGTAAAATGATCGTTTCTCCTGTGGTCTAAAAACGAGGCGAGTATTCATGTTGTCCTATTTCATGGCTCCTGAGTCATAGTCCACATATTCGTGGAAGAATTTTAAAAATAAGTTTCAAGGGATGCCTGGGTGGCTCAGTCGTTAAGTGTCTGCCTTCAGCTCAGGTCATGATTCCAGAGTCCTGGGATCAAGCCCTGCATTAGGCTCCCTGCTTGGCAGGAAGCCTGCCTCTCCCTCTCCCACTCCCGCTGCTTGTGTTCCCTCTCTCACTCTCTCTCTCTATCAAATAAATAAATAGATAAGTTACAAATTTTTGAAATTTCTCCCTCACCCATTGTCAAAGGAAGAATGATCCTTTCATCATATATCACATATCAACTACCTTGACCTTTTTGATTGTATGGAATTCAGATATTGATGTATGTGTGGAGACAAGAACATAGAAATACATATAGCAACTCGGGTAATCCATACAATAAAATGTTGAGCCAGAAAGTGAAGGGAGAGAGACAAGAACACTGTGAGTTTGATTTAATGATTTAATGATTTAATTTTAGATATTTGGGGTAAAGGAAAGAAAAGTATTCAGTGTGCAGAAAATACTGTGGGGAAATAGGGAAAGCAAATTCTCTGTGTTTAGAATCAGAGATAACTGTCTATCATTTAATTGTCTTTTAAGTATTTTTCATACAAGATTAACATTTCTTTGGTTAGCATCTTGTGAAAAGGTGCTCATTTATTTAGTAGGTGTTATTAATTATATTCTTACAAGATAGAATGAAGAAAAATGAGGGGGGAAATGATAATAAAACCCTTAGAGCCTAAATTTTAATTCAGATTTGATTATATTTTCTTTCTGTGATAAAAAAGAAAATATCTTATTCTCAGAGCTTCAATTTTCACAAAAGAGAGAAACAGAGAGAAGAAGGAGGAGGAGGGAGAGAAGAAGAAGAAGAGGTAGGGGAGAGGGAAGGAGAAGAAGAAGTGGAAAAGGAGGAGGAGGAGAAGGAGAAGAAATCCTGGCAAGGAAGAGCCATCATGATGCTCATCAATTCAGCAAAGTAATGTAATAAGCTGTCCACCTTATAAAATAAGACTTTTATTAAAATGCAGCCAAAATAGGAGAATGCAAATTGTAAATATTAGAATTACATTTTACTATGGCAATTCTATTTTGAGAACTAAAACATGATATTATATCACTGATTTTACCTTTCATTTTAGATACAGTTTTCAATAATGTAACACTAGCTTTTCTTATAATTTCCTTAATTTTGTTCCTTTGTTTCAAAATCAAACATTGATAACTGGCTTAAACTTAATGAGTGTCCAACTAACCCTGGGCATGTATTGTTTTTGAAAGCCATTTTAATAGTTTCCATTACACTTTAACGACTCTCCACGTATCACTGCTATGGGTACTTTCTTCCGTTTTCCACTGTTTTGTGTATCAGGCAAATCCAATAATATTCAAGTAGTTGCACAAACTGGCATGCTACAGATATGGCTGATGATAGCAGGTAGAAATACTGTATTGGACATTGAAATGTCAGTTACTGAACTGATGAGCAAAAGCCAAAATCTAGCATAAGAAGGGGAATTCAGAGTGCCAACATATAATATGCAAATGACAAGGGTTTGAAAGTGGAATCTATAAAAATTAAAGATTACAAGATGCCCTTCGACGGATGAATGGATAAGGAAGATGTGGTCCATATACACTATGGAGTACTATGCCTCCATCAGAAAGGATGAATACCCAACTTTTGTAGCAACATGGACGGGACTGGAAGAGATTATGCTGAGTGAAATAAGTCAAGCAGAGAGAGTCAATTATCAGATGGTTTCACTTATTTGTGGAGCATAACAAATAGCATGGAGGACAAGGGGAGTTAGGAGAAGGGAGTTGAGGGAAATTGGAAGGGGAGATGAACCATGAGACTATGGACTCTGAAAAAGAATCTGAGGGTTTTGAAGGGGCGGGGGGTGGGAGGTTGGGGGAACCAGGTGGTGGTATTGGAGAGGGCACGGATTGCATGGAGCACTGGGTGTGGTGCAAAAACAATGAATACTGTTACGCTGAAAATAAATTTAAAAAAATTTTTTAAAAAAAGATAGGGCCTTGTTCATATTTTCCATTGATCTATTTTTCATTTTCAAGTGATGGAAAACTATTACAATAAATGGTTTCATCTCCTTAAAAAAAATTAAAGATTAGATGATACTTCTGTATGCAGAGAAAATGAAGGCTAGGAGAAGAGATGAGAACTCTTCATGACAAGCTTTCCCAGAGAAGAATCACGTACAGTCAGGAAAGCTTTCCAGAACAAAGAGAATATACAGAAGAATTGCAGAGTTTTAGAAGTTAAGAGGGAGCAATTTCATCATGAAGGAAATTATCAAAAAAGAGATGCAGAGGAAAGTTCTGATACACATTTCAAGAAAGTACCTACAAGCATCTGGATAAAGCATCATGTGAGAAAAAAATGAGGATATCTACAAAAATAGTCAAAACTGAGGTGTGGTGTGTAGAAGATGAGGACAGAAAGATATTTTAGGGCCAGACAAGAAACATTTCTGTGCCCCCTAGGATAGTCTTCCTTTCCATTTCATTCAATTCTGTATGATCTGTAAGTTTCTTATTAGTGGAAACTTTGAATTACTTTTCAATACGTGAATATTCTAGTATCTCCTGGAATCAAAAAGCAATATGAAATGATTCTAAGACAAAACAAACAAAAGAAAAGCACTCTTTATTCAAGCCTACTTTGGATGGTATATCTCATAAAAACCATAGACTCTTACCTTCAAACTTCAGACTCTCTCCCTCCCCCAACTCCATCAGTGAATTGTTGCCAAAGTTTTGCTGTTTGGCTTAGCCACTTCAGAGTTTCATTTTGCCTTTTCCCAAACTAAAACTTCGAGTCTCAAGTTTCCTGTTCAAATTTAAAAAAAAAAAAAAAAAAAAAAAAGTCTACCCCTTTCCAACATTAAAAAAACAAAAACAAAACAAAACAAAACAAAAACACACACGTGAAAATATCAGTATCTTATTGTTACAGGGGAATTGAAGAAAAGAAGCACAAAAATGAGAATTCTTTTTTCTGTATTCACTTTTGAGATAATTGAACATGGACACGATGGGAAATGTAGTAAAAATTACATATACTGTTTCAGGTTTTGAAAGATTAAATTTTTCAATAGATCATCAATTGAACATGTTTAGATAATTGTCCATGAACTCCCCCTATTGTATTTTTTTTTCCAAATTAGAAGTTCGTCATTTCTTTGTTTACATTTTCTTTTTTAAGTTTTAGGTGATGCACATAAAGGGAAAAGCACTGGGAAGAAAATCAATAAAACCCTGTCACAGTTTTAAATGATCGAACTAATCTTGAGATTTTTTTAAAAATATTTTATTTATTTATTCGACACAGATATCACAAGTAGGCAGAGAGGCAGGCAGAGAGAGAAAGGGGGAAGCAGGCCCCCTGGTGAGCAGAGAGCCCGATGTGGGGCTCGATCCCAGGAACCTGGGATCATGACCTGAGCTGAAGGCAGAGGCTTAACCCACTGAGCCACCCAGGTGCCCCTAATCTTGAGATTTTAAATAAACCACCCAATTCTCTGGCCATCAGTTTTCTAATCTATAATAAAAAAGAATTGGTCAATGCAGTACTTGATTTTTTTTTAAAGATTTTATTTATTTATTTATTTGACAGACAGAGATCACAAGTAGGCAGAGACGCAGGCAGAGAGAGAGGAGGAAGCAGGCTCCCCGCTGAGCAGAGAACCCGATGCGGGGCTCGATCCCAGAACCCTGAGATCATGACCTGAGCTGAAGGCAGCGGCTTAACCCACTGAGCCACCCAGGCGCCCCTGCAGTACTTAATTTTAAGGGGTAGTAACCTTATCTACCTCTATGGGGTCAAATATTGGAATTTTAAAAATACATATGTTTCTCTGCTAGCTATGTCCACAAGTGGTAAATCTCTCTCCAATATACCTCTCCAGTGAACTGAGGAATGTCCGTGTCCCCGACTAAAATCTTAGATCATTCTTCGCTTCCTGTGGAGTTTTCCATATTAGCACACCGAAGGTCATATATCCGAGCAAGCTGTGTCCAAGACTTAGACACAAGGTGCTGATAGCTGTAGCGGGTCCAGTGTATCTTCACTTGACTTGCAGGAGCCTCCTGTCCTGGCCTTTGCCCCTGGTGCAGAGTAAATGTGTTCTTTTTCTCTTTTCCTCAACCCGGGAGCTTAGGGTCTCTGTTCAGTTATCTGAGTCAACAGTGCTGATGTGCATCTGTTAACTGTATTCATTCTGTCAGTACATTCCTTTGGCTGTTTCCAACTCTCTGCTCTTGGGAATGGGCCTCTTGAGCAAGCCCACAAGACACCACCAAGAGAAAGAGTTACAAAATTGAGTGAAACTTTAGTTACCAAGTGAACACTTAGTAGAAGAGATGGGCATTCATCAGAGATGGTTAGCAGTGGACACCGGAGAACAGAAGGGGTTCTGCTGTCTCCAGAAGGCTGGAGACCTGAGCAGTTCTTTTGTCTGTTTAACCAAGCATTGATGAGTAGCACACAGAGAAGCAAATCATCTGGATGTTTTAGGTCTGAAACAGTGTGTCAGCAGCTACATTTTCCATTGTTTATGCCTTGCTATAAACTTGCTTTCACTGAGAAGCCGACTAATACATGGTCTGAATAGCTCCGTCTTTCTCATTTAGAATGGTTATTAAAGCTACTTTTGTAGAATATTTTGAAATGGCAAGATTGATTCAATGAGCACAGGTTCCTAGGAAATCTATACAATTTTATGGCTCCACAAAATGTCATAGTCTGTGATCAGAAGAGAAAGCCAAGCTCTCCAAAACGTACCAAGTATCATCAGAGATAATGATCTCACTTGCTGTTCTGAAAAATTAATACATGTGAGATTCTGGGATCTAGCTTCTCTCCCCCCCCACCAATTTATTGGCATTTAATGAACTGAGACAGCCTATAAACAATTTTGTGGGGGGAAGTAGAGGGCTGACCCCACTCACTCTGCTTTGAAGTCAGCAATATAGAACATGTACTGTAGGAATACAGTATTTAAGATATATTAGTATATTAGATATAGTAATGTATCTAAGATACGCTAAAGACTGCCCTATCCTCTTTGAACTCTGTCTACCTTAATTATGGCTGATGGAAGGAAAAAGACTAATATATAGATAGAGCTAAGTTAAAACATTTCTTTTATTATTTTTTTTATCTAACAAAGTGAGGTTTACTCCTTGGGAAACATGATAATATATTAATATATTTCACCATTTGGGGGGGGCTGGAAACTACACAATGTTAATGAAAGAAATCAAAGAATATATAAAATAAGGTACAAGGGACATAGAGTGTTCATCAATGGAATACACACTTCATAAAGATGTCACTTCTCCCTGAGTTGGTATATAGATTTAACACAATTCATATCAAAATTCCAGCAATTTTTTTGTGGATACACATAAGGTTGTTCTAAAATTTATATATAAAGGCACAGGATCTATAATAGCAAATGCAGTTTTGACAAGAATACAGTACAAGGAAATCAGTCTACCCAATTTCAAGAATTATTATATAACTAAGTTAGTCAAGACTATGGGAATGGTGGAATGATGGATATATAGTTCAGGGAGTAGGATACATACTATCTTAATAATCTGAATTAAAAGAAAACTGTTCCTGAATCACTCTGATGATGGTGGTCAATTGAGGAAGGAAAATTACACAAGGAGCAGCATTGGAAGCCAGGATTAGAGAAAGCAGGAAGATCAGAGACTTGGGGAGGTTAAGGGAGAGAAAGAGAATATGATTGATTTTTAGTTTTTGTAGGTTCCCAATGCTTCTACAGACTCCTCATTCCTTCCAATTCAATCCTCAAGCCAATTAAAAAGGTATCTTACCATTATTACTGTTGCCACTATCCCAGACTACTGGCAACCACTTAGAAAGACAGATGTACAACTTGAAAACAGTTCAAGAAGCTGAAGAGTGGAGGGTATGATATGAACTGAGGTTTGCTGAGAATTTCTGGTGTCCAGGCCAGGCTTTCGTGTTTCCATGCAGAGAGTGATAGAACAGTAATCTCCCCAGCCAATGTCAAGAGGCAAAGGTACATGACTTTCAGATTTAGAATGAAATTTAGAATTCTGAGATGGCTTATATAAGGCAAGAAAAGCAGTGCTTTATGGATAGGAGCAAGAGTGAGAGTCATACATGCGTGAGAGTCTCCCTGACCAGGGCTGGACACCAGCTCTAAGACTTAGTCACCCTCGGCAAGTCACTTAACCTCTCCAACACTTAGTTAAAAATGACTATAACAATAACTCTTCTGCAGGACAACTGTAACAATTAACACAGCATAGCACTCCAAATGAAATACTGAATATTCAAAAACACTTCAGTGATATTAACATAGTTGTGATTTAATTTTTGTTATTTGTCATTTGGATAGGTTTTAGAGAACATCTATAGATAAAGACTTGGAATATCATTTGTAAAAGTGGCACAAATGCGTGTCCAAATATACAAGATTTTCTTTGACACTTGAGTCATTTGAAGTCCATGAACTGGGGGGTGGGAGGGCGTGTTGGGGAGCCCAAGTTTAAAATATCTCATGCTCATGTTTGAACTGTTTCAGTGATTTGCTCGATGCCAACTTTTCTGAATATGAAGTTATTAATATAAACATAGAAAGTAATGATTCGGCCCTCAGAGATGGATCATTGGGATGAATAAATATAGTATGTATTTAGTGATTTCCAAAGTTTTAAATACTATATAAATATGTATGATTATTAGTCATATTTTTAGCTCCCTAAGGTGGTAGAAATGAGTTTTAAAGAAATTTGATTCTGGCAAACTAATAACTTTCTTCCACAATTGTTTGCAAAATGTAAATTCTTGGCAGTCATTTGGTTTATAACATAAAATTTGCATTAGTAGAAGTAAGAACACAAGTTATTTCTATTTATTAAGTAGCTGTTTGCTAGCTGGCTAAAGGAAACCTATGGAATTTCAGAGTTTGAGGTAAGGAATCAAAATGCAGTGGCTCTCTTGAGAAGATATAATTGTTTTAAAAATAGAACTGTTGATAGATACTCTGTTAAGTATTGTTAGACAGCAAGATACATGCAATTGTTTGTGAAATAGTTAATTAAATTAAGCATAGCCATTTAACTCGCCTACCATGAGTCCCAAGAATGTGATACAATTGAAATCAAGGTTTCCATTTGTTACAGTTCACTGCTGTGAGCTTCCTTGCAATTTCTACCAAACAAAATGAAATGAATAGAGGTTACATATTCAAGGCCCCTATCTTTTATTCCTTAAGGCTCATCAATATGTAAACCCCTGGGGAGTTAGCTTTCTCAGTTTGTACACCAGGCCTTCACTCATGTGGGCATCACAGTTCAGTGAGTTATGTAAAAGATCCCTGCCATCACTCCCCACCCTACCCTTGCCACCAAAAAAAGATAAGCCGATAAAATGCTTAGGATATAAATGAGGGAATGGTGGGGGGTAAAGCAAAAAGCAAGACAGAAAGCTCAAGATATGGCAGAAAGTGTTAAGTGGGTAGGTGAGAAAGGTAGATAATTAGGATGTTGGGAATATTTTCTATTAGAGATAAAATTCTATACCTTGGAAAAGAAATTACATCACTGTGGACTAAAACTGTTGTGGGAGGGGAGAAAACTTCAGAAAGATTTTACATAAAATTTGAAATTTCAATAACTTTCTAGTCTCTTCTCAGTGATTCAAGCTATCTCCCCACCACTTGCTAAAATGAGTCATTCAGGTCCACACCTTGGATCTGATGTCAACTCATCTTGTACCCTACATCCTAACTTTTATCCCATCTGTAGGTATTGCAGGTCTAATTTGCTCTTGCAATGCTCTCAGCCTGTGTGTGTGGGGGGGCATCCTGAGATAATACCTTATTCACATGTTAATAGCCAGCATTTATTAAAGTGGTTAGGATTCTATAGATGCTCAATAAAGATTTAGAATGAATGACTGAATAAACAAATTAATGAGTAAGAGATAAATGAATGGGTTGATAAATGGAATAAATGGATGGATAAATGGATGGATGGATGGATGGATGGATGGATGGGTGGGTGGGTGGGTGGATGGATGGGTGGATGGATGAATAAGCAGATGGTTGTTTGAGTTTTGGTCAAACAGAATAATCTGGTTGTCATAAAAATCAAAACATAAAGCATTAAAAAGTAAATATCCAGTACTCTAATTTTATTAAAGTCTTCTTCATCATCTACTTAGTTGTTCTTCAAATTCGGGATACTAGGATAAAACTTCTTTCTCCTTAAAATTATCAAAGAAAGAATTTGGGGGAAAACACTTTTTTTCTAATTCAAGAAATATTGAACATCCTACAAAGCCCCTATACTAAGAAAGAAGAAATCAATCGATGCTATCATCAGTGCATTTAAACATAGCTTTTAAAAATGAGACACTGATGAAAAGGAGTTTAAAAGCTGTTCTCTTTACACTATTCTGAAATAGTTGATGTTATTTCATTTTTTTTCTCCCCCGAGCTTTCAAAATACTCATGCTGAGATACTGAGATTGTATTCAGTTTGTGAAATTAGTGACATAAAGCTTCTCCAGCCACCCCTATTATCTAGCACAAAGATGCTAAAGCAGAATTGAAATCCTATTATATATATTGCATTAAATTGGTTCCCAGCGGGGCATCTTACTTAAGATGTGCTTATTACCTGGGTCCAGATTAAATGGCATGGACTGTATCACAGTCTTTATAATCAGACAGAAAGCAAGGTTAGCCCAGGCCCTGATTTGCTAATGAAGGCTAATGGCCCAGCACCTTCAATGGTACAATTGTGGTGGGGGCTTTTCAATACCACACCAGACACTGTTTTAATTTAATGCTAAGAATGCACATAACCCTATTGCCCTTTCTTAAGTAAATACTTGTAGGTCTTTCAGCATTACTCTCCTAAAGAGAGATTTGCATCAGATCCTCACTTTATGCTTTAGGGGGATGATATGGTTCTCATACAAAACCTGCAGAAACCGGCAATTCTTTCTAGTTTGATTCCTCTTCTCTCCTTTCTGTTATACATCCACTCAAACACCCATGGCATCATACCCCTCCTCACCCCATCTGACATGTCTTTACCTTCCTTTTTAATCTATGCAGAATCCTCACAGCAACATATCTAGGATAGACCAAGAAGCTATTTATGATATTATAGTTGGGGTATAATTTCCTAGGTCCTAGTTGGCTAAGAGATTGAGTTCCAAAGTTCCAAGTGGATTTCATATGTTTGTCTGTGATATAGAGAGATATTTCCATCCAGCCTATCCATACAACTATGTGGTTTTGCATGTTTTCCCTTTCCTTGTACTAGAAACTCATATCTTTTTATTCTGATATGCATCTGGATACAGATTAGTGGAGGCGCTCTCCCACCTGATTATAGAAAACAGGAAAAGTAGCTGAAGAAAGTAGCAAGGAGGCTTTCTCATCCAGGTGAACACCCTTTGGGTTCTCCTCATCGACCTGTGAGTAAAATCTTACTGACTGCTGTAGTGTTCTTCACTCTTGAGTGCCTAAGAAACCCACATGTGAATTAAATATTCAGCTGGGTAGCAGAGATCCTAGGGAACAGTCCACCAAACACCTTTAAAATCAGCATTGCTAGAAGAATCAGCATAGCTGCATAAATGTTTGATGAAGGGGACTCAGTTATCGGTGCTGCAATAATTATACAGATTGTAATGGTAATCCTCACTATCAATAATACCTTTGGAGGTAATGGCATTATATACTTCACTCACAGAGAATAATAACAATATTAACACAGTCCTGACACTTGGCAAGCCAATATATCCCAAGCTGGGCTCACTTGGCAATCAGGACAGCAAGGAACCTTAGCAAACACATATTTTTTTGGCTGTCATTCAGTTACTGGAGTGTCAGAGAATATTTGGCATTTAATGCTATGCAAAGTGTTGTTCCCGTTTGATTGTTGTATACTATATAAGCCTTGGAGCATGACATGAAGTAATTTAACAACTGGAATAACAGGCATTTGGGACAAAACTAATTTCATAGAAAGGCTGATCACGGACACTTAACTTGTTCATAAAAATGTTACCTTGTCATATAATACAGAGTTGGAGATCAAGCTATGGGAGGAAAAAAAGCCAGTTGTGAGAAAATGTCCCTTAATTCTTGTGACAGGAACTCTGTTTTTCACTATAATGTTATCTTCGCTCTAAATACCAAGATACACTTTGGTCTTTCTTGCCGTATCTCTGTTCGGTTTTCAAGAAATGGGCAACTAAGTTAGTAAGTTTGTGTTTTAATGAGCTCTGATCCACGCTCTCATATAGGATAGCTCTTTTTTTTTAAATTAATTAATTAATTTATTTGACAGACAGAGATCACAGGTAGCCAGAGAGGCAGACAGAGAGAGAGAGGGGGAGGCAGGCTCCCTGCTGAGCAGAGAGTCTGATGTGGGGCTCGATCCCAAGACTCTAGGATTATGACCTGAACCGAAGGCAGAGGCTTTAATCCACTGAGCCACCCAGGCGCCCCAGGACAGCTCTTTACTTCACTTGGCCTCCTATAAAAGTTACTGAAAATATTCTCCTCAGTGTATGAGACACTGAACAAAGACAGAGGAGAACACAAGTAAACAGGCAGAGTATGGGCCACTTCTGAGGACGGGAGTCTACTTTCTTTTCCTGGACAATTTATACAGGAATGGTCTGGGAAGCCAATCTCCTTATCATCCTCATATTTCCAAAGTCAACTCATTTCAGTGTCTGTTGGGAGAGGCAATGGTTCATCCTGAGACCGCCCAGATTCACCAACTCTTCAGCACCATGCTGTCTCTCTACCAGCTGGGATGCTTGTCACTGCCAGGGACTTTTCAGCATGGATAGAACAGTGACATTGATAGAATCCTGTATTTTCTGCCCAGAGTAGAGCAGAGGATTGCAAGTGAGGAAAAGCTACACTTCCCTTTATTGCTATCTTTTTGTTTTTTCTTCAAAGACCTGCCTAGGGTTTTAAAATTCAGTGAATCCTTAGAGCATAAAGCCTGCAAGTTCCAACTCCCAGTAATATTCTCTATATACCCACTGCTCACCACACTCACAACAACCTAACTCATGCCACCCTCATCTCTCAGATTATTGTGATCAAACTTCTCTTAGTCTTCTACTTCTCCTTATCCCTACTGTCAGTGATCCATCCCACGGCCGACGTGATCTGTAAAACAAACAAACCACCCAAATATGTTTTAAAAATTATGTGTAGCATAAAATAAGTGCACATTTAAAATAAAAAGCAATGATACATAATGTATGGATAGATACAGAATATATCTATCTCTCCCAATACAATGTACACATGAAGAAACAGAGACCAGGGTCTTGGTCTAACTTATTCATTTTTACAATCCCCAGTAACTGGATCAGTCCTAGCGTATTGTCGAACTGAATGTACACTTGCTGAATGAATTCATTGTAAAGTATTCAGTATCCCTATCTGTGTTCTCTGATTTCATAGGAAGTTCTATGTACTATCCTCAGTATTTGGTTCCTGCCCTGTGTCCTGCTTCCTAGTCATGCTTCTCCCCATTGTGAATTTCAGTGAGTCCCCAAAACAAAAGAAAACAAAGCCAAAAACTCAGAGAGATCCCTCTTCTGGGCAGCTCATTCTGGGTTTTAGCAACGCATGCTCCTTCAGAAACTGTACCATCAGTGTGAATGCTCTAGGTCTCCTGCTTTCCATGGGTAGTTGAATCACACACAGACACACTCACATGTCAATAATGACGGGAAGCTTATCTAAGTTCTGCTGCGAATCAGAAACACCTATAAAATGGAAACATGCAGTACTCTTTCATTGTGTTTCCCATAGAGAGAAGGACCAGGTAAAACTCTGAAACTAGGGCTTGGAGGAACCTTGTATTTTTAACCAGGGGCCATCTTTTTCCCAAATTCAGTTAGAGAAAGAGGATGTTTCTTTCAATACCAAGGAGAATGTCAGTGTGCTATTGTCTGATGTTATCATATTCTATGGGAGGTTCTGTGATTAAAATCAGGGAAAAGAAATGGTTCTTTAAGGGATATTAATTATATTTTGTTCAATTTTCTATATGTCTTATATGTTTTGCTGTCTTGCCTTGGACCACACGGATCTGGGGAGAGACCACCCCTCCCAGGGCTAGCTATATGCTGGGAGAAGTGGATAGCTTGCCTGGGACATGCCTTTCATATGCAGACTGGCTAATCAAGGCCATGCCCCCATCTACCTTCTCATCTAATTGTCACACACCAAGCCAGTATTTCCCCTGTGCCGAACACACCAGGGGCAGGTACCAGACTACTAGGGACAGCCTCTGTACCCTAGAGCCCACAGAATTATTCAAACTAGCCAACCCTAAACTGTTTACCCTGCTATGCCTAACCTTTCCTGCAGAAACTCCAGAAAAGCCCCTGGCCTCATTTCTCCCTTGCTCCTGTTCCTGCCTGGACAAAATGGTCAGAAATACTTTTCTCTTATTTTTTTTTTCCCCTCTTTTCCATGACACTTATCTGTCTATGTTGGCATTCAGTCACCTCCATAAAAATGAATCACCTCCGTTAAAATCCCACTGGTGTAATTTTAATACAGGGTTCAATCTGGACTATAGTACCCTCTTCAAACCACATTTTCAGGAGTTCTTTAATGAATTAAGTCATATACATATAAGACCTGTGTATGACTTGACCAGGAAACTAAAATAGGGCCGCTCTGTTTGGAGTGGAATGTATGTTCCCTCTGCTGTAACCCTCAAGGAAAACTACTTTTCCAGAGGGGAAATGGGCATGTGATATTCATGTGTAATTCATAATATTGGTTTTCAGAACTCTCTATTCTCACCTGCATTTGGGTCACTTTAGGCCTTATACCTTTACCAGGTACATCGAGAGTCAATTCCTGGTCTCGGGATCCTGAACTTCATTTCCTATGTCTCCTTTTTTTTTTTTTCTTGTAATAGCGCCTTTCCTTGGCCCATTAATTCCACTTTTGACACCTTAACATAAGAGAAGAAAAAAAGCAAGAATTTAGTTCTCCTGCCTAGTCATCAAGTGTTTCAAATGATTGATGGAAGGACAGAACTATTCATATGTGCCTGGCAGGAATCAGGTTTGTGCTCCAAGAATCAGGAGATTGAAAGCCAGGAAGGGCCTTGTGATTCACGACAGAGGGTGGTAGGTGTTTGGATGAGTGCTTTAAAAAGTGGCAAAACATGGAAGCAGGGGAGGGGGGGGGACTGGCACTGTGGTAATGTTAAAGATTAACCACTTACAAGAATATTAAATGCATTTGTTTAAAGTCATTGCAAATAAAACACACTGCTAATATCATGGGACTTCTGTCAACCGCAATATTATTCATTGTTCGTTTATAAAAGAAATAGAATTTAATCACACAAGAAGAGCCACATCTGGATAGCACTAAGCCTTTTCTTGTATTGCTGATGCTTCCTCCTCGTTTTAAAAAAACTGCATGGCAATCCAGCTTGACAGATGTGCTAACAGAGATGGATGTGACATTACATTCTGGGTTTTGTTGGAGTCGCTATTTTGAATGAATACAGACGCAGTTCTCTGTGACTGATATCAACTTTTGGTGTTCCGTGATTTAGTAGATTTCATAGTAAGATAGACCCAATTTTATTTAAGATTTCCAGGCAGTTTGTCTTACTTTTTTCACCATGAATACATAGTACAGAGATGCAAGTTGGAGCGTGGTCTTGACAACGGGCCAAGACCTGCAAAGTTAGGATTCAGCCAGGCAGGCGTGAGCAAAGGGGGGACCTGAGGCTTGACTCCACACCAACTTAGAATCAGTTCTCTGGGAAGAGACTCATGATGGAGAGTTGCATGCAGAAGGTTTGCTGGGAAACACCTCGAGAGAACACCTGTAGGAAAGTGATTAGAGGCAGAAGTGAGCAAAGAAAGAGGCTGACTGATCATTAACTTGCAAGGGAGGTGTCAGAAGAACCCACATGGGGTTCTGAGGCTGGACTGGCCCTTTGGAACTGTCCCACAGTGATTCATGGTATCTGCCCCCCCCCATACTGTGGGGACATAGGGACTGAATGCTTCTACCCAGAAGAGGGGTCTGGGCAGAGCACCATAGTGTCTACAACACTCAGCCTGGAAGTTTAAAGCCAAAGGAGTAGGGGAAATCAGAAAGCATGCACAACAATGAATTTCAAATGTGGGGATGTAAACTTCTGAATGAATGATGAAACCCAGATCATCCTCCCGCAGGGATGATGAAAAGCCAAGGTTTGGGAAGAAGAGAGATAGTACTCATGAAATCTTTACCAGGATGAAGGGAGGTGATTTATAAGGGGTGATAGCCTGACTGCAAGACTTTAAAATATCCATTTCCTAAAGGTATTTTATAGGGCTAATAAGGGATGCTGGAACAAAGCTGGGGTAAAAAAAAAAAACAAAAAACAGATGTTTCATTCCTAAAGCAATGAAGGCTGATTTCATTTGTGGTGATACCAAAAAGCAAAAGATTTTTTTTTTTCTTCCTGAGTAAGTATTCCCGACTTGAAACTGAAGTGTTTAAAAGAGACAAACAGGATGGAGATAAACTTTGATCAAGGAAGCATAAAACCTTCTAGGGCATCAAAGTATTTGAAGCATTCAGACCAAGGGTTCTTAAAAGTGGCACTTACTGACATTTTAGACCAGATGATTCTTCACGCGAGGGCCTGTACCGTGCCTTGGAGGATGTTTTGGCCCTGCCTCATAGATGCCAGGAGCAACCACCCCTCCCCAAAAGTCTTGGTAACTAGAAATGTCTCTAGACATTATCAAGCGTCCGCTGGGTGTGCAGGGTTTGGGAGAGGCAAATCTGCCCCAGTTGAGAATCACTATCTAAATGCACTGCTCTCCTTTATTTTTGGTGAGGGTCGCTGACGATCCCAGTGTGCACAGAGCTGAGAGGTTTCTCCTAATGTGAGAATTTCAGGGCTAAAACTAGGCAAATGCCAGGAAATCTCTCCGAGTTGGTCCCACTAAGTCGGCTCTGTTCTGGAGTGCAGGATGCTGGACGTTCTGGAGTGCAGCACGCTGACACTGAAGCAGTACATACCTGAAGAAATACGTTGTAATACCCATTTAAGTAAAAATA
The DNA here is from genome assembly GCF_002288905.1 of Enhydra lutris kenyoni. Taxonomy (NCBI): domain Eukaryota; kingdom Metazoa; phylum Chordata; class Mammalia; order Carnivora; family Mustelidae; genus Enhydra; species Enhydra lutris. Next base: position 13,487,405 of record NW_019154138.1, on the reverse strand, counting down.
AAATGCAGCAGGGGTGCCCGGGTGGCTCAGTGGGTTAAAGCCTCTGCCTTTGGCTCAGGACATGATCTCAGGGTCCCGGGATCAAGCCCCGCATCAGGCTCTCTGCTCAGCAGGGAGCCTGCCTCCCCCCCACTGCCTCCCCCCCACTGCCCCCCACCCGCCTGCCTCTCTGCCTACTTCTGATTCTGTCAAATAAATAAATAAATAAAATCTTTAAAAAAAAAAAAGAAGATTAACACAATGGAAACACCTTTCTCCCCCCATCTCTTACGTAACATGGCTTTAACTCCCTGGGAGTTGGGAACAGGATATAGATGTTTAAAAGCCCAGTCTTGGGTCATACTATGTCAGTATTTTTCCATTGTTGTGAATGATAGTCCAACTTACCTGAGATTTGTATCTGAAGAGCCTGTCACAAAATAGGAGTTAGAAAAACTTCATTAAAATGCTTAGACAAATTCCATATCTTGATGCCTCTTCTTCATCCTTTGAATTGTAAATGGCCCTTCCAGACAAAATCATTCAACGGGTGCTTGCAGCAGAATTGCCCACCAAGAATTGTCTTTTGTACCACAAATGAGTTTCTGACTTCTCCAGGACCATAATAGGGGGACAGGACTGCATTTAACAAAGGTGAAGTCAATGTAATTTTACCTAATCTGGTATAAGATAGTTCACTAAAATTTGATCATATGTAAAAATGGATTTTTACTTGCAAAGAAACAATGAAGTCCATCTAAATAAAATATTTTGTTTATTTTTAATTTTTCTAGTATAGTTGACACACAACATTACATTATTTTCAGATGTACAATGTAGTGTGATTCAACATCTCTGTACTTTAGGTTGTGCTCGCCAGGGGTGTAGGCACCATCTATGATCATACCATGCTAGTACAGTATCATTGACTGTATCCCCTGTGCTGTGGCTTTCATTCCTGCAACTTTTCCACTCCATAACCTGAAGCCTGTATCTCCCACTCCCCTTCATCCATTGTGCCCAGCCCCCCCCCCCTTCCCTTGGGCAACCGTCAGTTGGTTCTCTACATTTGTAGGTCTGATTCTGCTTTTTGTTTATTCGTTTGTTTTGTTTTGTCTTTCAAGATTCCACATCTGAGTGAAATCCTATGGTATTTGGAAATGACATGATATTTAAAAGTTCTTAAGAGAAAATGGCTTCTACAAATAGGTTTTAATGTTCAAAATTCAAACATTGAGGTAAGCCTAGTGATTTGTGACTGACTTTTCAGCAGGGATTTCCCAAATAAATCACATATTTATCCACTGCATTCATTTACCTCAGTAAGTGGAGGACACTGAAGAGAAAATTATTTACTCCTGGGCATACGACTAGCATTATACTCTCAATATGTTGGCATTCTAAATATAGTAACGGAAATGAACTGGAAACTTACTAGTGAGAGTAAAACTAGGTTAAATATCACTTCTGCTGCTGAAAATTGTTTAATCATTAAACAAATACTTATTGGGATCCTATTGTTTGCTAAGAACACTGTTCGCTGTTGAAAGGGAAAAATCCAATAATACTTGCCCCAGACGATAGCAAATTTGATGAGCACCAATAAATCGCTGATTGCTGCACATTGGGTTATGAGGAAAGGTTAATAATAATAATAACCTTTATTGATCACTATGTATCAAGCATTGGGCTCAATACATTTGCATTTTTATTAATAATCAAAATAGTCATATAAAGTAGCTATGACTATTATTTAGATTTTAAATATTAATTGTTGTGTGTGTATGTGTGTGTGTGTATATATATATATATATATACCCTAAGATTTGATATGTAACATGTCCAAGGTCACATGGTTTGCAAATGATAGATCCAGAATCTAACTCCAGAAACTATGCTTTTAACTTCCTTTCTGATTTTTGGCAAAATACATTACCTTTATGATTTTATTTCTTTACTAGTTATAATCTATTGATGTTTTAAATGGGCAACTGTATCATTGCTTTCACAACTATTATAGCAGTGTGAAGTATATGCACAATAACCTTTCTTGTATTTTCAAAATCAGCCTTAATTTCAAATATTCTATATTGTTCTCAGATATATTTCTTTATTTGTTATTCAAAAGGGGGCACCTGGGTGGCTCAGTGGGTTAAGCCTCTGCCTTCAGCTCAGGTCATGATCTCAGGGTCCTGGGATCCAGCCCCACATCGGGCTCTCTGCTCAGCAGGGAGCCTGCTTCCCCCTCTCTCTGCCTGCCTCTCTGCCTGCTTGTGATCTCAATCTCTCTCTCTCTTAAATAAATAAATAAAATCTTTTAAAAAAATATGAGTAGTCTAAGAAGCATCAGTACTACTGTTTGTAAGCTGATGAAAGAAGGTCAGAGCATGCACTTGCCCAAAGTCTCAGAGCTTGTGACTGGGAAATGTGGAATTAGAAGCAGGACATCCGACTCCAATGGGTACTTTATCAAGCCACTGCCTCATCAAGTTGTGAGGGGGAAGAGCTTTAAAAAAGAGAGATTTGAGCTCACATTTGCCTAAAATTTTTCTTTTATGGTTTTGTTAAAGATTCAAGATCTTTTTTACGCTATCAATGGGAATGGTGTTGGGCACCAAGCAAAGAAAACCTTCTATGGGCAGGAAAATCCCTCTCCCTTCTTGTTCCTTACTAATCAGGGAAAGACATGCCCAAGGTATAGAAGCATGACGACCTTTCTGATGGCTTCCCTTCCTTCCCTGTTCTCTCACTATTAAAGTTCTCTATTGAGTATAAGACCCTATAGTTAGAAAATGTATTTGTTGCTTTAGTTTTATTTTATGTTCAAATAGAGATACTGTGTTAAATATCTTTTAAAATGACCTGGAATCAATTTTGCTTTCCACAAGTCCTCAGCCAGATCTTCATAAGGGAGGGAGGGAAACAGATCCTCCTTCATGTTTCATGAGTTCATCGTTCATGGAACACGTCTTCAGAAAAGATTATTGGATGCAGAGGTGAACAAGACACTGTTTATCTTGTTTGACCACGCCTTGACCTAGCAGTTCACTATTATATAGAGAGCAGAAATCCTCTTGTCAAACATCTGCTGGGATTTTTTTTTTTATTTTATTTTGCTTATAGTACATTTTTAAAGCTAAATGAAGGGACCCGTCAAGGTTTTAGAGGACATAATTATAAGACCAGCAAGTGTATTGTTGAGAAAATGCACTCTGGAGAGGTCAGGGGTTTGACTTATTCTGTGTCCCAAAAATCTAGCAAAGTAATTATCCCATGGTGAGTGCTCAGCAAACAGCTCTGTTAGATTGAAATGGATTTCATGTATCATAGTCAAATCCATTGAATTATATACAGTTAAAAATACTATAGTTATAGTTATTATGTAACTACTATACTTATCGTGCTTTAAACCATATGTAACTGTACATATTACTATCTATCTACACATTACCATGGTGTTACTATATCTAGTACCATAACATAGTTCAGGCAGTGATCAGAAGAACTTTGCATCTCTATTGGAAGGCATATTCCCTTTAATGAGTGACAGTGATGTAGAGCAGAACAGACAGGGACTTGAGTTTCAGTGTCCAAGTTCTGACATTTACTAGCTAAGTGAAGATGGCAACCCTTTTTGCCCAACGGCACTCCCGGTTCCATGCTTGTAAAATTTACCAGCAGACGTTTCTTTCCACATCTAAGGTCTTATAGTAGCTAACCTATGCTCATTTAGTTTTATGATGTGAAACCAGTCAGTCACTTTCCTGACTTGTGAGCTTTCAAGAAAATTCTCTAAGCTCTTTATTTTGAGCATGTTGTAGATGAAAAAAAAAAAATGCAATCACCTCCATATTTTCCCCGAATTCTCAGCACTATTCTGCAGATGGCACCATATGTTCTATTTTATAAACTCTGTTTTATTTAGTTAAGGTGTTTTTGTTTAAATGCAAAGTAGTAATTGCTATCAGAGACCTTAAAAGATAAAGCCTCCTTTTTAATAGGGACTTTGTATTTTTAAAATTAGGGAAGGGGATATATTGACAGGTATATCTAAAAATATAGAAAGAAAAAGAATGGGAAGAAAACAATCCCTCATTACCCATATCTGCCACTGGATTTTTTTCCCCCTCTTCTTAAGGCATTCCAGTCCTTCTGTCAACCTCCGTTAAAGTGGCTGTCCCTGTCAATTGTCTGTCACTGCTTCGTGTCATTCTTTAAAAGACTAGCAAACTTTCTGAGTGACATTGTAACTTCAATCAATTTGCATTTCTGCCACAGTGGAAATTATTTTTGAAAACTTATGCATCCTTCCTAGGCTCTTTGAGGCCTTAATTGCCTAGAATGTCACTTGATCTATAAACTTTCGGCAAGTGGTTCCATCTGAAAGGAAGTCTGCGTGAATGTGAGGAGCTTCTTCTTTCAAGACATTTTTAAACAAGTTCTAAAATCCTGCCTGGTACACCCTGTTATGAGACACTGACAACGACCTCTTGCCATGGTCTATTGAATTATTTCCCGATATTCCAGACTTGGCAGACGCCTCACAGAACCCCATGGTAGGGGCCCCTGGGTTGCTCAGTTGGTTAAGCATCTGCCTTGGGCTCAGGGCGTGATCCTGGGGTCACACCTGGGATGCCCCAGGGAGCCTGGGGCTCCCTGCTTGGCGGGTAGTCTGCTTCTCCCTCTCCCTCTGCTGCTCCTCCTGCTTGTACTCCTTGTACTCTGTCTCTCTCTCTCTGTCAAATAAAAAAATAAAATCTTAAAAAAAAAAAAAAAAAAAGAACCCCAGGGTAGCCACTACACAGACTTGGAAGGCAGACGAATTTACGATCATAGATTCCCTTTTCACCAGTCTTGTGACCCCAGGTGCCTCACATCAGCCCTGTTTTGTTGTGGGTTTTTTTTGTTTGTTTGTTTTTTGTGGTTTTTTTAAGATTTTATTTATTTATTTGACAGACAGAGATCACAAGTAGGCAGAGATGCTGGCAGAGAGAGAGGGGGAAGCAGACTCCCTGCTGAGCAGAGAGCCCGAATTCGGGGCTCAATCCCAGGACCCTGAGATCATGACCTGAGCCGAAGGCAGAGACTTTAACCCACTGAGTCACCCAGGTGCCCCACAGCAGCCCTGTTAACCCTGGGTTCTACTCTGCAGAACTGAAGAGTGGAAGTGCCTGACTGATAAGGTGACTGTGTTGAGTGCAATTGTACTTCATACTTGGAACACGGTGCTCAGTCCCTGGCCGCTTGACTCCCTTTGATGCCTGTCTCTGGGAGAACTTGAAGGGATACCTCCTAGGGAGCCCAAAACACGAAGTTCTGAGTACAAGTCATAGGTGTAGTGATGGAAAAACAACAACAACAACAACAAATCCTGGCTATTGCTACCGAGTCTTGATTTAAAAGATTCTGTTTGCTGTCTTTACCTAATAGGCATCCTTGTCAAACTATATATGCTTCCCTCTTGGTCTCTCTGTCTTCCTATCTCTTCCCACCCCCTTCCTTCTTCCGTTCCTTCCTCCTGGCTTTCATGGGTGTGCTTCAGTAAGTAGGTACAGGGAACTGATGTAAAGCAATAAACACATATATTGGTATTCACATTTTACAGATGAAAAAACTGAGATACAGAGACATTCAGCTAGGAGGTGCCAGCAGGATGTGGGCATGCCAATAGGCCATTTCCGGCTGGTCTCTGTCACCACTGGGCATCCATATCACAGCATTTCATGGCCATCCTATTAGTTTCTCTGATCGAATGACACTAAACCTGCACTTTTGTTTCCCTCTTAGGGAAGGGCTGATTCCAAGCCTAATAGCAGCTATTAACATTCTCATACAAGGTCCTTTTAAAATGTGGGAATAGCTCTGAGATTAATTTCTCTTAAAGCAAACTTGAACTAGCTTTTCTATTGATGCTATGAAGAGGAAAATAGTCTTGCCCAAGGTCGATAAAGAATTGAAAAGTGAGGTTAATAATAAAAGCAGAATTAGAAGCAGTTTCAGTGGTGATATGTCACGTGTAAGCCTATAAAATAAATAACAATTATCACATTAGAAAAATGAGTCTCTTGGAATGGGAGCCGTTTCTGACAACTCTATCTATGTACCACTCTCCTCTGCCTCGCTCACTTTGTGACTTTTATTGACTAAACTAAGGCATGATACTCCCCAGCCCTGTACTTAAGAAGAAGGCTATTTTGTCCCATAAAAACTCAATAACTAGAGACAAAACCATGCCATTCCAAATGCACCCCCTTACATATTAGCTTAATGTATTAACAAATACTGTGTGTACTATGCTTTATTTTTATATGAAAAAAACAGTACTTGCTTAAATATATATATGTATTTATAACATGTAACAATAAATTCTTACTAAATAGTAGCATACATACAAGACAATACATAAGTGCTTGTTCTATGTTATATCTCTGAGTCCTTACAACAGGTCAGTTATTAATTATCATTATTGCATTTTACAGAGCAGAAATAGGAGTTTTGCAAGGTGTAATGACATGTTCGGCCTTATGGTGCTGTAGAGAGGTGGAGATAAAATTAAAACTTAGTTGTGCACAGATACCTAGAACTTAATACTAAGTATATATCACCTCCCTGAATTTAGCATGTAAAATATCCACATACAAATTATGTTATTTACTACCAATGGCAGAAAGTCACAATTGGTTTTTCCAAAGCTTGGAGGTGTTATTTCTGAATTTTTAATTAAATAAGATAAATGTATATCTCAGTATAACTCAATGATCTCCATTTCTAAGTCATTCCCGCCAAGCAAAAAATCCTGACTGCTTCCTGAGCCCCTTATGATGGGCCTGCTTCTTTGTTCCAGAGCTCACATGCAGTGGTAAACTTCATATCTGTAGTAAAACTGTAGTCCTCCAGTAGGGCAAGCCTCCTATTTTTTTAAAATTTATTTGTTTATTTATTTATTTGACAGAGAGAGGGAGTGTGTGTGCACAGCAGGGGGAGCATCAGGCAGAGGGGGAAGCAGACTCCCCATTGAGTAAACAGTCCAATATGGGGCTCAATCCCAGGACCCTGGGACCATGACCTGAGCTGAGCAGACGTTTAACTGGCTGAGCCACCCAGGTACCCCTGGCATGCTCCCTAGTAAAGAAAGTCATCTACCTAAGCTCCTTTTCCACTGGATGTCCTGGTGTCAGAATGGGCACCTTTAGACTCCTGTGAGTGTTATCCGTAATACAAATGTAAGCCTTCTTGTGCATAATGTGACCCCACCAATGTCTCAAGGACATATCACCAGCAAAGATAAAATGGTTTTTCAGTGCCCCAAATGTATCTGCTTAATTGAATATTTTCTATAGCTCAATTGGTTTGGCGGATGGTTAGATGAGAACAGTGAAAGGGAAGTTTGGCAGTTGAACCTGTGAAAATTGCAATTGTCATTATAGGCTTTATGTCCAGCTGGGTGTATCTGGAAGCCATTGGAGCAGTCATACCTGTGACTTGATTATATGGTGGACCAAGAAGAATTTCTGAGAAAGCTCATTCAAGTGGAAACAGTGGAGTCTAGAACAATGGTCTCAAAGTGCTATTCCCAGACCAACAACATCAGCATGACCTGTGTAGTCATTCAAGCCAAGTTCTCAGGCTCCAGTCAAGACCTGTTGAATCAGAAATCTGGGGAACTAGGCTTGGAAATCTGTTCAAATAAGCTCTCCTTGTGATGTTGCTGTGCACTAAATTTTAAGAACTAAGCTTAGTGCCATGCTTCTCAAATATGGTTGTATTCTTAAATCACTTGGGGAGGTTTTAAAGTAATTACAATTAAGTGAAAATATCTGGAGACAGAGCACAGGGACTTACTTGGTTTTGTTTGCCCGAGACGTTAATCCTGAACTGTCAGCCACCACCCTCTTTGTAGAATACCTAATATTTTTGACCCACGTTATGAGTCAGACATGGAGTAATTGTTTTGCAAGCCTATCATAACTTTATGACATAGATACTACCCTGTTTTGCAGATGAGGAAACTGAGGCACACACAAATGAAGTAGCTTTCTCAAAATCCCTGTGTGAGTAAGTGGCGGAGCCAGTACTGGAACTTGACTTCTCGAGCTCAGAGCCTGCGCTCTGATCCGCTCTTTGGCATCAATCAAGATGCACAGCAGGTAACCAACACAAATTGGTTATTTTCCTCCCTGCCAACACATCAAGGTACATTGCTCTTCCTACTTTCTTGTTCTTTGGTGGAAAAACATTGAGCTGATGGATTTCCTTTGTAACTCGGCTTTGTAGGAACTAATCACTTCTCCTCCCCCCCCACCCAGAAAAGAAAGAGATTATTTTTAGAAGGAAAGGAGGGAGGAGAAGGGACAGTGTGATTTCGTGAAACCTTAGGGTTTCTGGATTTCAAATGTAAATGAAATTTAAAAAAAAAAAAGAAACTTGGTTAGTATTCTATTATATTGCCCTATAATCTTTTCTAGGTTTTTTTTTTCCCCCATTCCTCACTAACCTTTCTTTAAATTTTTTATTATGGAATATAACCATCGTAATTTGCTGCTGGCAAATAGCCTTAATGTGAACCGAAAAATAGTACTCTATTTGGAAATATCTCTTTGATAACACTTTTAAGTAAGTAACTGGCAGCAGTGACAGCACGATGAACAGGGTGGTGTTTCTGTCCTGCTCTGGCTGCTCATGTATTTTACCTTCAGGCTTCAGATGGCTACTGGGACTCTGCCACTGAAGGGTTAGGACTGGGCTCAATAGAATTATTGAGGCTAATCTGAAAGAACCAGGTAAGGAAGAGGCAACCCTCTTTATGTTTATCCTAGAAAAACATAAAGTTGATCATATGCTCACCATGTGTGAGCCTCTGCCACAAAGCATCTAATTTGATCCCACTAAAGCACCATGAGGATAGTTATTATATTCCTATTCTAAAGAAAGTTAAATAATTTTCCCAGGGTCATTCAGTAAGTGACAGAGGTAGGAGGTACACCCAAAGAGTTTGCCTTCAGAAACTGGGCTTTCATCATCTTCTATATGGTATAGGCTTCTCGAATATCATTTCCTAGAAAACTGTTTTGTTTCTAATCTTTTTTAAAAATTTTTATTTATTTTTCAATTTCTTTTCAGTATTCCAGAATTCATTGTTTATGCACCACACCCAGTGCTCCATGCAGTATGTGCCCTCCATGATACCTACCACCAGGCTCACCCAACCTCCCACCCCTAGTCCCTCCAAAACAGTTTGTTTCTCAGTGTTCACAGTCTGTCATGGTTCGTCTCCCCCTCCAATTTCCCCTAACTCCCTTCTCCCTCCATCTCCCCATGTCCTCCGTGTTATTCCTTGTGCTCCACAAATAAGCAAAACCATATGATAATTGACTCTCTCTGTTTGACTTATTTCACTAAGCATAATCTCCTCCAGTCCCGTCCATGTTGCTACAAAACTTGGGTATTCATCCTTTCTGATGGAGGCATAATACTCCATAGTGTATATGGACCACATCTTCTTTATCCATTCGTCCGTTGAAGGGCATCTTGGTTCTTTTCCACAGTTTGGCGACTGTGGCCATTGCTGCTATGAACATTGGGGTACAGATGGCCCTTCTTTTCACTTCATCTGTATCTTTGGGGTAGATACCCAGTAGTGCAATTGTAGGGTCATAGTGTTTCCAATCTTCTTCACTTAATTAACAATAGTTTTGTGGTATGTATCCTGTGCTAGAGACTGCTGAAGATACTGGGAATTTAGGGGAAATTTACAGTTATACATATCTTGAAGGAATTCCTCAGATTTCATTTAACCTACTGAAATTTGTCCTCTACCACACTGCAAATAACCTGTAAGTTATAGTCAATGTTGGATACACATTTTTTTTAATGACTGCATGTACACATAAATACAGGAAGCCAGCCTGGGAGCAATGGACATGTAAACATACAACTAATAACACATATGCTAATGATCTCAGCACAGACTACTGTTTGTTCCCCCAAATCCATTCCTCTCCTCTTCCTTAGTAAAGGAACTCCTGATGTTTGCCTAAACTAGCGGTAACCAGGAATTCAATTAAATTTCCTACTCATCTGTAGAGTGAGGTATAGCCATGTAACTCCTTTCAGTTAAATTAATATTAAATGTGGGCACCTGGGTGGCTCAGTTAGTTAAGCGACTGCCTTCGGCTCAGGTCATGATCCCGGAATGCCAGGATCGAGTCCCACATCGGGCTCCCAGTTCCACGAGGAGTCTGCTTCTCCCTCTGACCTTCTCCCCTGTCATTCTCTCTCTCACTCTCTCTCAAATAAATAAATAAAATTTTAAAAAAATTAATATTAAATGTAGTTGTATGTATAATTTCCGAGAGTTGTCATTCTAGAGAGATAGCCTAGTCTTTATGTCTTTATGTCTTCCTCCTCAATGCAGACGTGATGGCTAGAGTTCGAGAGGGCATCTTGGACTGTGAGTTGACATCACAAGAATGCAAAGCAGAAACCTGTAAGGATCCTGGTAGTCATGAAGCTCTCTAATCTCCTCTATGTGGGATTGTGTGAGAGAAATAAATGCCCATTTTGTTGAAGCCATAGCTGTCGGTGTTTTCCTGTCATAAGCAGTTAGCCTAACCTTAATGATTCAGAGTTAAGAAACAAATGGGCATAGTCTTGCAGGAAGACAGATCAAGGAGCATCTAACTTAAAAGATGGCTGAGAATTAGGAAGGATTTCCAAGAGGTGGGGCAGAAACTTGAGGAATGAGTAGGAGTTTACCAGCATCCCGGGTGAGGATATTCTTTGAGGAACCAAGATCGTGTTCCTAGGATTCAGTAGTTATATCTGTCTCCAGGCTGCTTCCCAGTGGTGACTTTGGATGCACAGTATCCATTAAAGATTCATTCATTAAATATTTACTGGGCATCCATTGAAGCAGACACGGACTCCGTGTTCAGCAGAAGCTCACTGTCCTTCACACACTGGGACTGTTCTACCTCTCTAACCTTGCATCCTGCTACTGAGCTGACTTGCATTTTATATGTATTTAATGCATTAGGAGAATGAATTTTCATACATCATGCTTGTTTTGCATCCACGCTGTTACAGTTATCCGGAATTCAGACCAGACAGCAAGGTCTGTCTGCCTCTTTGCCTCCTCCTTCTCTTCCTCTTACCTTCCGCTTCTCTTCCCTTCCCAGATAATTCAGGTGTGAGGGAGGAAGGTAAGTGTGCATGCCAAGTCTAAGGTTGCTGTGTGGTCCAGAACAGTTTGTCACAGTCCACTCGGGTAGAGAAGGACATAAAAATGGGTCTGGAGCATCAAATTTCAGAAAGTAAAGAGTTACTAAAGGATGTTGGGGCATTTCCAAAGAACACAGAAGTCTCATTGTGGGGGCTTTGACTTTGACCCATGTGGGAAAACTTGAAGTTCAGAATATCTAATAATAATAACAAATTGCAGAGGCACCTGGGTGGCTCAGTGGGTTAAGCTTCTGCCTTCAGCTCAGGTCATGATCTCAGGGTCCTGGGATCGAGCCCCGCATCAGGCTCTCTGCTCAGCGGGGAGCCTGCTACCCCCTCTATCTCTGCCTGCTGCTCTGCCTACTTGTGACCTCTCTCTCTGTGTCAAATAAATAAAATCTTTAAAAAAATAATAATAATAACAAATTGCAGTCCATTGAATAAAATATGAAATTACCAATCTATACTCTTATTTAAATGAGTAAATATACTGAAAGTTTTATCAGAATTGGATGATGTATATAGTTTCAAAGCAGCTCCCCATAAAATACTTGTCAGTTGTAAAGGAAAACTGAATACTTTACAATGGAAAATTCTGCTAGACACCGTTTATACCAAGCATTCCAAGTGAGTGGGGGGGGACTTTGAATCCATGAGCAGAACTTGAAAGGCATCTAAGGACTCAGTGAAATTCACACATCAGTGTTAATTTTCTGGTGTACGCCATCGTTCATGGTCACGGAGAAGAATGCTTTTCTTGGAGGAAATATGCAGTACGGTGAGGCTGTTGGGGCGTCATCTCAGCAACTTACTCACACACAGTTTTAGGAAACAGAAAAAATCCACAAAGCGTACATCCAGTTACTCTGCAAGTTCAACAATGTTTTAAAATACGCTGAATAAATACACTGAAAAATTAAGTGATTGCAGGTTCCCTCTGATTCTTTTTCACATACCCTGACACCAAACCCCTTCCTGCCTCAGTTCTCTGAACTAGAGAAGAGCATGAGCTCTAAATTTGGGTTGATAAGGGTTTTAATCTAAGACCCACACTATCTGTTTTATTTTCTGTATGATTCCTGACAACTTATTTACTTTCTTAATCTCAGTAACCACCTCTGCAAAAGAGAAAACATAGTAGTGTTTGCATTTTAGAGTTGCTCTGAGAATTAAATTAGCTATAGCATGGCAAGCAGCTTACACAGTGTCTGGCACAGAGCAAGCACCAAGTATCTGTTCACTTCTTTAACTGAGCTCGTAAGGTCCCCACATGTACACCCGGAACTCCAGCCACCTCACTGTTGTCTCGCCACCCACGGTGGCCAGCAAAGTACCCCTCAGAAATGTGACATCACTCAGCCTCCTCTGATGTGACTCCTTTCATCTACCTCAAGCTTTGAAATTTCAGAATGGCTGGTAGAAGGAGTACAGACCAGTAGCCAGAGTGCGTTTTTCATCCGAGAACTCATTTGATCCTTATATCCCTCCCTAGGACATACCATTATGTCCATTTTACAGCAGAGAAAGCCTCAGGGGCCACAAGTTGTTACCTGTACTTCTGACCAGTGGACTATAAGCCATCCCTCTGCCTGTTCCTCCCCACCCCCCATCCATCTTTTTTGCCCTGGGACCCTGCAGGAGCCAGAAAACTAAATTAAGTAGGACAGGGGCAGAAAGAGGGAAGACTCAGATCATCTCTGATTCTACCCACACCAAGCTGGCCTAAATAATTAGAGAGACCAAACTGGGTAAGGTTAGCAAACATATTTTCAACTGGCGGAAACTTGAAGTGTTTGTATTCTCCTGATTTGGACATTTACATATCTGTGGATGAGTGAGAGGAAAAATAGTGGAATCTGCTTAATTCAATATCTATGATTGTGTGACGGGGACAGAAGAGTGTATTGAAAAAATTGTGGCTAGAAAAAAAAGAATAAATGTATTTCTTCCTTGTAACCATCACCCACCATTCATTCCTCTCATGTAGTTATTCTATGTATTAGTTTGCTAGGGCTGCTGTAACAAAAACACCAGGTTGGTTGCTTAAACAACAGAAATCTATTTGCCCACAGTTCTGGAGTCGGGAAGTCCAAGATCAAGGTATTTATAGGTTTGGTTTCTTCTAAGAACTTCCCCCCCTTGGCTTACAGGTGACTGCCTTCTCCCTGTGTCTTCCTATGGCCTTTCCTCTGTCTTACACACATTCCTGGTATCTCCTTCTGTGTCTAAATGTCTTCTTCTAATAAGGACTCCAGTCATACTGGATGCAAATCCACTCTGAGGGCTTCATTGTTAAAATGTAATCACCTCCTTAGAGGCCCTGTCTCCAAATACAGTCACATTCCGAAGTGCCGGATGTCAGCATATGAATTTCGTGGTGATACAATTCAGCCCACGACCCTGTATTATTGAGTACTGTTTCTATATCCAAGAGTTGGCAAAGTGCTTTTCTAATCAGAGCAGGGTGACTGGCATCTCTGATGTTTTTCATAAAATTTAGCGAAGCACTTTACGTGCATTACGTCATTTAGGTCCTACAAAGCACGTCTGGGTAAATCAATCATTACCTCTGTGTAGAGAGTGGAAAACAGCCCCAGAGATGTTAGATAAATTCTCCAGGGTCTCACAATGAAGAAGGAATTCTAGCACAGATATTCATGTTTAAGCCAGCTTTCCTATATTTAGGATCTCATTCATCATTGCATATGTCCAGAAGTGCATGATAATCTACCTCGATACCTGGGCTTTGCAAATATCTCATTGATGAGAGAGTTCCAGTTAATGTTATATGTTTATAACTCTGCTCTTCTGGTATTTGATAAAAATATGTGTAAAACTACTGAAGAATAAATTACATATGGTCATATGTACATAAAGTTACAAATGCATATATCTTCAAACATATGGTGATATAATATGTGTATATTTATACATAAGAATTAGCTATTTTGTAAAATGACTAAATTCTTGTCACAGCACAGTACTTGTTCTTTTGGTGAATCTTATTGTTGCTTTTATGCAAAGGAATGAAAGAGTGACTGCAGTTATCACAAGAGAAGCCTATTACTAACTTTTATTAAGGGTTTTCTAAGTGCCTGGGTCTTTGAACATTTATTTGGTTTCATCCTCCCTACAAGTCTTGGAGAATAACACCTTACAGATAAGAAAATGGATTCCTGGAGAAATTAAGTCCGTGGCAGAGAACTTGACTGATATTTTCAGACTCTCCCAAGAGATCCAAAGTAAAGAGAGGAAGGAAGTTAGTCCCTAACAGAAGTGAGCTGGACAAGGACTTCCAAAACCCCTGAAAACCTGTCTTCTGACATCTTCCCTGAAGAGGGCAGAGCAGACCCCAGAATTAAAAGGGAGCTCTCCACTAAGTAAACAACCCATCAGAGGTGTTAAGATATCAGTAGGCACAAGCCTGGTAGAGGCTGCAATTTCAGAACCTTTAGGTTACCAAACTATATGGTACATAGGCATCAACGAAGAGGCTTATTAAAAAATATTTGTCCCCTGAGCACGCACTCTCAGAAATTCTGATTCAGTGAGTTTTGCTACTGTCCAGGAATTAATATACTTTATGAATTCCCCCAGGTTGTTACTGGGGTGGTTAGCCCAATTCTGGTTCATATTGCCATTATGGTACATTTTGAGAAACGTATATTTGTATTAGTGGTTCTTTACTCTGGCTCCCTATTAGAATCAACTGAAGAGTTTTTCTTTCTTTCTTTCTTTCTTTTTTTTTTTTAAACTATCATTGCTGTGGACCATACACAGATTCTCAGTTAATTGGTCTAGGATGAGGCTCAGGAATTAGGCTATATTTAAAGCTCCCTAAATGTTTCTAATGGTTGCCCAAGACGCAGGAGCTGACAGCAGTTTCCCAGATACAATGCAGTGGAGTCAGAAAGATCTCACAGACCACACTGATTCTCCCAAAGCAGGCATCCCAATTAAAACACTGTCACTGAAGATTATTTTCTCCTGGTTAGGTGTTTTCTCCAACATCTAAAATATGATGCTGTTATACTTAAAAATATCAAGTTAAAATTCTTACAATGCAAAATGTTACAGAAATATAGGGAGGTTTGGTGGTAGGCATTGTTTTTTGTAGTTCTTGTTGTTTTTTACTAAAAGGGAAGTTGGTGAAAAGGGGCTTCAAACAAAGTGAAATTGTCCAGAGGAGATCATCATAGAAAATCACAGAAAAAGAGAAGAATGTGTGACATTTGGAGAGCCAGATTCTATGCTAAACTGTTAATATACATCAAATTATTTAATCTTTACAATAATACTATGATATTTATACCATTACTATTGAATACATTTTTTAAAAGATTTATTGAATACATTTTTTAAAAGATTTATTTATTTTAGAGATAGAGGATGAGTGGAAGGAGGGGCAAAGGGAGAGGGAGAGAAGCAGGCTCCCTGCTGAGCACAGAGCCCAAAGCAGGGCTCAATCCCACAATCCTGAGATTAGGACTGGTGCCTAAATCAGGAGTCAGACCCTCAACTGACTGAGCCCCCCAGGCACTCCAACTGAATACATTTTTATAGCTAAGAAAACTGATCAAATTTACAGAGAATATAAAATGACCCAATGGGACTAGAACTTAAGACTTATGACATCAGATCAATGGTCTTCCTATTATAAGACACTACTATTACGGCACACTATTCCCAGATAAATGTGTAGGATGTTTCCACAGGAAAAGAGAGAGAGAGAGAGAATGAGTTGGGCTTTGAAATTCCAGGTATGATGAAGAAATTCACAGGAATCAAAGTGACAGAAAAGAACTGATCATGGAGATGCAAATCCCATGAACCAAGACCCTTGTAGCCCAGATGGGAAACCCTTCTCCTCGACCCTAACCTCCTGAGAAGAACCAATCCCACTGGAGTCCAGATTCTGGCAGGACATGTCCAAAATGTGTGGGTTTCCCCACCCTTGCTTTGTGTTTGTTCTAGATTCATTTGTTCCTTGGTGCAGCTTAAGTGTGCCGAGCACTATACTCATATGTATGTACTGGGAACATACAGGTGCCATCGCTACCCTTACAGTCTCCTCCATCGCCAAGAGGAATTGACAAATATGTTAAAGCAATGGAGTGTTTCTATTAAGGGCTATGAGTAAAATAATCTTTGCTCTTGGGGGGGGGTGACAAAATTAGAGGGTGGAAGGAAAGAACGAAGGCAGCAAAGAGAGAAAGAGAGAAACTGATGTCAGAAACAGTGGGCAAAACCCTGGGCAAAAACTATGGGCAAAAACCCTGCACCCTGAATGCAGGTGCTGAAATATTACACTTCCACAGAGAATCCCCCCATGATTTCCTCTTGACTTTTTGTCCTGAAAAGATAAAGAACCAATAGCTTTGTTAAGCCTTACTGATGACATATAGTGAACCTTCCCTTCTTCGTACATCCACTCAATCCTTCAGAGAATTCCCAATGGGTAAGGAGTGCTTTTTAAACCACCTATTTTCCTCTGAGTGCTATTATCGCGGGCCAATTTCTTTGAAACTGTTTCCTAAAAAACATGATCTACTGACTGATAGGGACCTGTCGGTCAATAACAGAAGTCGTGTGGCAATTATGGATGAGGACTGCAGGTACACACTGCATATGCACGTGTTTTTCTCTAGTCTGAATTATTTTGGGAAAATAACAAAATGCATATAAAGACTCCCCCCCCCCACCGCCCTCCCCCCCTACCGCCGCCCATCTGCCCCCCAGGTCACTTGAGTAGCTCTCTTCTTCCATTCCAGGAAAACATTTTACTGGTTATTTCTGTTAGGTTGGGGTAATTGAAAGAGATAGGAAAAGTAGAAATTCTATTCTCCTTTAATCCATCCCAAGACTTCTGCCATGGGGCACAAAGCCCCATAGTGTTTGCTATTCAGCTGTGTATGGTTCAGCAAATCTACTCCGAAAACATACATGTCTTTATACATCTTCTATTTCACTATATTTTCATTTTGATTGATTTTTATATTTCTTTCTGAACTTTATAACTTGGAGATAAAACAAGCTTGGCACTGACCACTTGATATTAAAGAATGTACCGAACACTTGCTCTTAACAGAAAATTGGATCCGTGATGTGACTATTTCTATTTAATGTCAGGTAGTCACAACTTGTTAAGACCTGCTTTTCTTAAAGCTCTGAAATTGCACTTATAATGAAAATGCATTTTCAGTGTTTGGTGTATGCTTACAGCAGGATTTCATCTGTAAATTACCTATAATTTTCTTTTACGAGGCCGGTTCCTAATATAAAGTCCTGATACTGCAATATAGTTTACTTGAATTTATATTGATATGAATTAATAAAAAAAATAACAGTGACTGAATGATGTCTGTCGTGTAGCCAACAGTATCATACCAATGTCAAATTCCTGGCTTTGATACTGTTAAGTTACATTAGAAGTTACCATTAGGGAAGCTGAGAGAAGGGTACAGGGAACTCTTTGCCCTGGTTGAGCAAATTTCTCTTAATCTATAAATATTTCAAATTTGAGTGTAAACCAACAGTAAAAGGAGGAAACAGAGAGTCCTACAGAGTAACAGATACAGATTTTGAAAAAATTAAATTTATGTTCCTGGCTCCATCATTTAAAAACTGATACTGGGATAATTCTTTGATCTCTCAAAGCCTTGTTTTATTCATCTCTAAAATGGTAGCCATAGTCTCAGTTGTAAAATTAAATAAAAGTTCTCCAATGAACTTTGTTTTGGAGAAACTGCTAAAAATGGGATGAGCCATGAGCGATACAAGATAAAATAAAAAATAACAACAAAATCTGTGCTAAATTTTTTATGTTTAAGTGTTTTCTGTACGCAGCACTCTGGGCCTTAGGCCAACAATGTGTTTTAAGTAACCCAACCCTTAAGCTCTTCTATATCTCTGAAGTCCCTACCCATCTGCGTCCCTTCCTATGGCTTCAGGGTGATTGGAGAATACATGACTAATGCCAGGAAGAGAAATATAATCTGTCTTGGCTTCCTCTCTTCATCAGAATACCTCCCTGTTGACCAAAGGGTCAAGACCCAGACATGTTGGCTAAATAGGCTACCACTCCAAGGCCTCTGATATTGTAAAGGATGCTCCTTTGAATGCCCTCTTTTACAATTAAAGCAGATAATCCATTGTAATTAAACAATCCATTGGATATCATCTTTTGCAATGAGAGTGATCACTGTAACTTCATAATCCTGAAGAGCTAAGAAGCCACAATTTATTTTTTTTTTCCTTGTAATGGTAGCATATAGATAGGATCATCAAAAAGCAGTTGAAGAAGGACATTGAAGCGTCCTGGGTTTTTTTGTTTGTTTGTTTGTTTTACTTGTTTCTTATCTGGTATTGAATATGCCAGTGCATTTCTAATGAGTATCATGGACTTTTTCTTTTTTTTTTTTTTTTGCAAACTTTTTTTTTTTTAAGATTTTATTTATTTATTAGAGAGAGAGAGATCACAAGTAGGCAGAGAGGCAGGCAGAGAGAGAAGAAGGGAAGCAGGCTCCCTGCTGAGCAGAGAGCCCGATGCAGGGCTCGATCCCAGGACTCTGGGATCATGACCTGAGCCGAAGGCAGAGGCTTTAACCCACTGAGCCACCCAGGTGCCCAAGTATCATGGACTTTTTCTTAAAGATTTTATTTATTTATTTGATAGACAGATTACAAGTAGTCAGAGAGGCAGGCAGAGAGAGAGGAGGAAGCAGGTTCCCCACTGAGCAGAGAGCCTGATGTGGGGCTGGATCCCAGGACCCTGAGACCATGACCTGAGCTGAAGGCAGAGGCTTAACCCACTGAGCCACCCAGGCGCCCCTCTGAGAAGTACTTCTAAAGCTGTACGTCATACTATCAAGGAAAACCAAAAAAAAGGAAAACCAGCAACAGTAAATAGCTTAACATCTCTTCTGTAAATTACATTTTTAAACATTTTATGTACAATGCAAACATGTATAGCATCTTTAATTTCCTTTTTAAAGAAGTTATCCATCATGGAAGAATGGTTCCCTGCCCTTCATCGTCACAATGGACTTTTAGGTCTCTGTGTAGAATTTCCATGTCCTTGTTTTCATCTTATCAAATCCTCAGTTTACCTCATATCTCATATGAGGTAAACTCATACCTCAGTTTACTCATATCAAATCCTCAGTTTACCTCAGTTTATCCTCACAGCTCACCATCAGCTATGGACCAGTGGTTGAAAGTTGAAATTGATGTGACTCCAAAATGCATGTGTTCTTGTCAGTGACGTGGAGATCAATTCTAAATGCGTATTTTTGTCCTCGATTTCCATAAGTTTTACACACACTGACAACTACCTTCTGAAGCTTTAACTGTGAGGAGTGTTGATGAATAAAATGATAGCTCCCACAAGAACAAAAGAATGCCGATGACATAATGTATGACGTGATGAACGCTTGTGATCTTCTCAGTGGACTAGTAGAAGGCTGAGATTCCTGGAAAAAAGACTATCAGGCACAAGAGGCTGGTGCAAAAGTCTTATACAGTGATAAAGGAAAAAAAACAAATCTTCTCTCATAACTAACAACTTTGACAGTATGAGAGAATCACATTTTTAAGATTGTGCATAACTTTGACTTCTTTTGAATGAAGCAGATTAAATCACTAAGACATGGAAATCTACACTTTTACACCTATTTCCTGACTGGTCTCAAATAAGTTATCACATAAGTTTCCAGTTTCATCTGTAAAATGAAGGGAATGAAAACAGCTTTGCCAACTTTTGTGTGGGTGAAATGATACCATGTTTCAAAACTGTTCCATATTACATATAGTATAAATGAAGTTTCCCCCCCCCAAAAAAAAAATTAGCTACCTGCTAAATTGATAAGAATATAGTGTCATTATTTTTCCTCTACCATCTCTTATCTTTAGAGCCTAAAGATCATATAAGAACTTGAAGGGGCTTCATGAATTCAAACATCAGTCAGGTTCCTGTCTAAAGCTGTGTGGGTGGAAAGGAAAGATTCTGGGTCTATCCGCAAGTTTCTGTTGATGTTGTTTTTACTCCTCCATGCCACACGGTGTGCTGTTATATACAGTCAGCTGCTATGGCTTGTCTAAGCAATGATGGAGTCATTGTCTAAGCAATGATGACCCAGATCCTGGGAAAATGTCTTAGAACCAATGGGAATTGATTCTGCAGGTAACATCCTTTTTCTTTTTTCTTTTTTTTTTTTTTTAAGATTTTTTTATTATTCATGAGAGACAGAAAGGGAGGGAGAGAGAAAGAAGCAGGCTCTGATGTGGGACTCCATCCCAGGACTCTGGAATCACCACTTGAGCTGAAGGCAGATGCTTAACCAACTGAGCCACCCAGGCACCCCAGGGAACGTCCTTTTATCAGTGTTTTCTTTGAATTAGCATGCCTCTCACCTTCACAGTTGGAGTGTCCTTCAATCTCCCCTCTCCCAAGCCAGTGGTTTTATGCCAGGCTGGCATGGCTGTCTGTCCTGGGTGACTCCATAATCATATTTGTATCCATAATTAACATCCATATTTCCAGATACAGGGAGTCCTTCTCCAAATGTCAGTTTCTATTTTCCTGCTTCTTCCCCTTCTCCTCCTGCTCCTCCTCCTCCTTCTCTCTCTAGAAACACAAATGCTTTCCTCCCTAACAATAGAGTTTTCAAGCTTCTTTTGGGCCCTGGAACTCGGAAACACAATAGCATACTTGGATTGCAACAATCACAACTGTAACTTAATTTAAGAGGTTGAGCTTAAACATCTAGCTGAAAAACAGTTTTAAGGTTCCTATAGTGACCTTTTCTAATTTAAAAGGAAAGACATATTTAAAATACCAATGATAAAAAATAAATAAATAAATAAATAAATAAATAAATAAATAAATAAATAAAATACCAACAATACTACCTTGCTTTCCTTTCTTATGGTAACTGATTATAAGCTGATGGAAAAAGATTTAGGTGTGATGGTTGATTTTATGCATCAACTTGGCTGGGCCACAGATACTTGGTCAAACATTATTCTAGATGTTTCTGTGAGGTTTGTTGTTGTTGTTATTGTTGTTTCTAATGAGATTAACATTTAAATCAGTAGAGTGAGGCGAATCACCCTCATAACTTGAATGAGCCTCATCCAATAAATGAAAGTCTTAATAGAAGAAAGACCTCTGCTGTACAAGAAGGAATTCTGCCAACAGACTGGCTTTGGATGCAAACCACAGCTCTTCCCTGAGTATGCAGCCTGCTTGCCTAGCAGCAGATTTTGATTCACTAAGTCTTCAAAATCATGTGAGCTAGCTCCTTAAAATCCATCTCTCTCTTTCTCGTTCTCATCCCCCTCCTCTCAGTAAGTAGATGGATAGATAGATAGATCGATCCTATCAGTTCTGTTTCTTTGGAGAACCCACACTCACAGAGAATGTTTCCAAGCTCTTTATCCACTAGACCAGATATTAAAGGAAATCTGTACCTGGGCACATGGCAAAAGATGAAAAGTATATTTATTATAAAAATATCAGCAGCTATAAACTGTTGCTTCTTTTGTTTTTCATGTAGGATCACATACATGTTATGGCCCAAGCACCTGGCCTCATATGCTTCTTGGTATTTCTTCTTACAGAGTATAGTTCAAACTCCTTATAAACATATGGTCTCTTCCCAACCTAGTCTCACATTGTCTTTGGAAACTTATTTTCCACGGACCTCCATACTATAAGTGATGCTTCTACCCTGTCTTCTCATCTCTATATATTCTCCTAGGAGCCCTAGGATTTATTTTCAAACTCTGCAGGTACAGAGTATAGGTGAGTGGGTGGGGATCAACTTTGGAAAAGCCCTACTGTCATATGTCTTGGTTTTTACCTGTAATTTGAAATCATATGTGAAGAGAGAATGCTGCCATCTTTTACATGAGTACTGTGGAGAAGCTACCCAAACTGAACTGAAATTACAAAGTAAACCGATCTTCATGACTTTCTTCATTTGTTTACAAATTCGTTTTCTGCTTGGCCATCTCCCAGTTTAACCCAATCTTTGAGTCTAAAGTATTTGTTGAGTAAATTATGTCCTATAGCCCCTTAGAATTAAAGTGGATTAGTTTAGGGACACCTGGGTGGCTTGGCTGGTTAAGCATTTGCCTTTGACTCAAGTCATGATCCCAGAGTCCTGGGATTGAGTCCCGCATCAGGTTCTCTGCTCAGTGGTGAGCCTGCTTCTCCCACTCCCTCTCCCTGCCACTCTCCCTGTTTGCACTCTGTCTCTGTCAAATAAATAAGTAAATAAATAAAATCTTCTAAAAAATGAAGTGGACTAGTCTATTCTAATTTGCATAGGTTTTCTGTTAACAAAAGAGGGATTTTCCTGACCAAACTCTAGGGAAGATTGCTCCATATAATATCAAATTCTACATGAAAAACAGAAGAAGCAACAGTTTATAGCTGCTGATAGTTTTATAATAAATATACTTTTCATATATCAATTTCCCCTAGCCTTATTGAGGCAGATCATAGGATTAGGAAAGTGTCCCTTCAGATATTAATTATACTACATGGGAATCTCATGGATAATACTAAACTTATATGATGCTTGGATAGTTCAATATTTTCTCTCTCTGTTTTTTAAAAAATTTTAACACTAGACTATTTAAACATACTATATTTAACCATAGTTTAGCCAAACTATAATATATATAATATTGATCACTGTCTTCATTGTTTAGCTAAAAAAAAAAAAAAGAAGTTAAGAAAGCCAAATTTCTTGAAACATATATAACATTGTAATGTTTATTGAGTACTAATTGTGTATAAGGTGCCATGTAGTGAATTCTCCAGTGATACTTGCTTAGAATTTCTCTGCACAGTAACTCTGCAAGAAACAAATGTTCTTCAAAGAGACGATTTTCATAGAGGTATTACAAAGTGGACATTCATTGATATAGTGGGCCTTCACTGAGTAACTTCTCCTTCTTAAAAATGCTTGACTTCATTTGACTTATTGAAAACCCTAGCAGATATATCCCAATATACCATTTTACAAATCAATAATCAAGGCTCAGAGAAGTTAAAAAGAACATTGATCATTCACACCTTCATTTAAAAACTAATAGTGGGAAACTATTGTTTTTGCCTGGTAGTACCAGGCTTTGTCTTAGAACAGAAAGACAAGTGTCCAGACTTATAACCTTTAGAATCACATGAGGGAAACAGGTGTTGATCAAGTATTCCTTGAAAAAAAATTTGAAGAGTTGGTCAACTTGCCATAAAAAAAGGAATGGCACTGTATGAGAGCGATGAAAATGATCTTAGTGAAACTTGGGGCAGCTGGACAGCTCAGGCAGTTCAGCAACAGGCTCTTGATTTCAACTCAGCGTCTGATCTCAGGGTCATGAGACTGAGCCTCCCTGCTTGGGATTCTCTGTCTCCCTCTCCCTCTGCCCCATGCTTTCTCTTGTGCACTCTCTCTCCCTCTCTCTTTCTCAAAAACAAAAACAAAAATTAAAAAGTGATCTTAGTGAAACTTAACCAAACCTCCGTGGCCAGGAGAAGTTTCCCCCCCAAAATAATATCACTAAAATCAGGCATTAAAAAATATATAAATTTGGGGCACCTGGGTGGCTCAGTGGGTTAAGCCGCTGCCTTCGGCTCAGGTCATGATCTCAGGGTCCTGGGATCGAGCCCCGCATCGGGCTCTCTGCTCAGCAGGGAGTCTGCTTCTCTCTCTCTCTCTGCCTGCTTCTCTGTCTACTTGTGATCTCTCTCTGTCAAATAAATAAATAAAATCTTTAAAAAAAATATGTGAATTTTAGGTTGAAAAATTTAGACTGGTTAGAGCCATGCCAAAGGTTTACTATAAGTCATTAGAGAATATTGTATGGCTTTGGTAAACAAAACAAAGCAAGCGAACAAAAAACTTAGCTGACCTTCATGGTCCACTTAGTTCTAAAAGAGATTGCTCATACTTTTAGATAGAGCAACCAAAACTCTAAAAAATTCAAAGGTTGAAGGCTAAAATTCTTTTCTAAATCACATTTTAGAACACATAGGATCTCCATCCCACTTCCCACCAGTTAAGACCTCTGGGTAAAGTCAAATCCCACTAATTTCATTATAGCACATTTTTTTGTTTTCACTCATGTAATTGTGTTTTATTTTATTTATTTATTTAGAATCTTAAGGCCATCTCATTTTCTAAGTGAGTACCTGGCACTCCATTTTCAAGTCTAGAACAAAGGAGATACATGTTGACATTTCGATGCTCATCAATAGTGTTACCAAAAATAGTCAAGATGTCTCTTCAAAACACCCTATGCCTTAAGCATCCCTTAAATGCCAGCTTAATTGTTTCATTCTTTCTAAGCAAAACTATTCAAAAGGTGCAGAGCATCAGAATGGACTACTCGGGCCAAGCTCTGAAAAGCCAGCAGGAAATATAGGAGGCCAGAAAGAATAAAAGCAAGTTATTTACCATTGCCATAACCATCAACATGGCCCCCTGGGTTAACCTTCCTTGAGGTTCTGACCCCCTTCTTCCTGGAGAAGATTCCTGTGCAAATGTACACTACCTCTAATCCTGTTTGTAGCAATAGAGATATATCTTTGGGTAAGATCCAGGAGGTAATGAAATAAGGAATCATAAATTCCATGGGTGCTTATGCCTGCTAACAGAGAAAAATACCAGAGCCTCTGAGTGTTGCAACTGTTTCCATCTGTTCTCTTTATGTGTAACTGATGTAAGAAATTAGTGACTGCCAGAAGTCACTTGGTTTACAATTGCAGTGCTTCATGATATTAGTATAAACTAGGAAAATGAGCTACTCTATTCTAAAATGGAAAGCACAAATGAAGGTGAAAGCTACTTTTGAGATCCTATATCACTTACGGCATTCTTTGTTATTACCTAAAGAAAGGAATATCCTCACTTTACTTGCAGAGCAGATGGAAAATCCCAAAGACCTGCTGATGAAATATGAAGGAAACTTACAGAAAAACTCCTGACTTCTCATAAGGGGGTCAAAGGAGTGGCTTTATTTGTCTCTTATGAGTCAAGTGGGTAGGTGAAATAGAGCTTGAAAATTATAAAGCCAGTCCTGTTACAAATTAAACTTTGACCCCCTAATGCTTGTTCTGCGTCAAAATGAGGTACAAGAATATTCATCCTTGTTTTTAGTCTGACTCTGGTAGGTCACACAATCTGAGGTTCTGGCATTCGTTAAGCTTCCCAGCCAGCAGTATAACCTTCATGTTGATTCAGTTCAACCCTGGGTAAGGCATTTCAGTAAAATGAGTCAGAAAAATGATCTGCAGAATGGGTTTATTAATCACTGTCCTGAATAATGCACAGCAATAATGCTATGGTGAGAAGACACAGAGGCTGAGAACAGCCTTGACAAACCAAACACTTGCAAATATAACTGGTCAGAAAACAAATACTGTGTCTCTTAGAGCACAAGTGCAATGCAGAGTTTTCTGTACAGAATATTCTTTAGTCAACAATGGAAGAAAAATAAAAATCCACAAGACAGGCAACTGTTTTAAATAAATATCTTATCTGTGGGTGGCAGTAGATTTTAGCAGAAAATGTATGCATTTTGGAGAAAGATGGATATGAGTTTGAATGCCCAATCTGTCACTTACTAGCTGTATAACTAAACAAATCCCACAACTTCTCAAAGTCTAAAATTCCCAGTTACAAAATAGAAGTCATTCCAACTATCTCATTACACCACAGTGGAAATTATATGGATTAATGAATGTCAATGCTGGCATGCAATAGGTGATTAATAAATGGTAGTCTGTATCTTCAGACCATCCACGCCTTATATTTTTTAAGATTTATTGTTTGGAGGGTCCCTGAAATCTAACAAAAGCTGTAAAAATTGTAGGCAAATGCCACTTGCCATTAATTTCTGAAGTTTCACTGATGTCATCCATAAGTTGTCCATGGATCTCTGGCTTACAAATGATTAATAGATACAAAGAAGGTGAAGGGCAGGGAGCACATTTAGAAGGTTCTGAAAATTTTTGAGACAATTTAAGGAAAAACTAACAGAATGTATTACATCAAAATACTTCAACAGAGTGTATTTCTTGGGCATCTACTTATACGGCAGCAACTATCCCTCCTTTTCTGAAATGAAAGACTGGGATGTAAGCTTGCAACAAAGAAACCAGATGCACACATTTGCAACAAAACATTTTGTTCTGCTGCACTAAGGTTAGTGTTATCAAGCTTATGATTGTTGGCTTGCATTCTCAAATGTAGCAACTGCCCTGCTTCTAAATGCACAGAGCCTCTGGAAATGGTGGAGAACTGCAGGACCCTAAACTCAGACACTTGGGAAATTCCTACTCTTGAACCCCTAAACTAAAATATGGTGTTTCATTAGTGTCTATAGATATAGTCACCTTTTTAAAAAAAATATTTTAAATTAAATTAAATTTAATTTTTTTTGTGTGTTCCAAAATTCATTATTTATGCGCCACACCCAGTGCTCCATGCAATACGTGCCCTCCTTAATACCCACCACCAGGCTCATCCAACCTCCCACCTCCTTCCCCTCCAAAACCCTCCGTTTGTTTCTCAGAGTCCACAGTCTCTTATATTCACCTTTGAAGTCTCTAGACATTAAAAAAAAACTTACTGCATATGCTTCCTTATCAAGGGTAGGTAGGAATGTAAAAATTCCTACAATCATTGTTTTCTTTTGGGTTATTATGAAAACTAGTATGGGGGAAATAAGCCCATCTTTATATACAACCTAGTTTCACATTTATTACAAGGAGTAATTATATTGTTAATAACTATAATTTCCATAGTTTTGCAAAAAGTACTAACTTGGGAATTTACAGAGGATTATTTATAACTATGCTTTTGAATAAA
This sequence comes from Enhydra lutris kenyoni, assembly GCF_002288905.1. NCBI lineage: Eukaryota > Metazoa > Chordata > Mammalia > Carnivora > Mustelidae > Enhydra > Enhydra lutris. The sequence continues at coordinate 13,460,328 of NW_019154138.1, read as the reverse complement.
ATGTTTCCAAGTAAATATTTATCTTAAAATATTAAAATTATTCTTTCAGAGTTTCTAACACAGCTTTGATACTCCATAAAAATCTCATAAATTCACGTATATATTGTAACATATGGTGGAACAAAAACAACCCCAAAAAAGTCCTTGGTAAAGAAAGACACGAATTCATTTCAGATGAGGTAAACCGGGTTCACACATAACAAATACAAGGACAATATGTCATGTAAATCAATGACATAAAAAACACTCTTCATCTTTACTCAGAAGCAGAATATAAAAGTTGAAATAATTTTGCTATCAAAGACCCAATTATTTGGTCAGGTTGGTTTTAAAGGATGCAGGGTGCATGGCTGGCTCAGACAACACAGCTTGCCGACTCTTGAACTAGGGTTGTTAGAGCCCCATGCTGCGTGTACTTAAAAGAAATTAAAGAGAAAAGCTACTGTGGGCATGGTCCTGCTGCCTCTTTAAGAGTTGGTATTAACGCTGGGTGGTGAGAGACAGTAACTACGCCCATCGCGGTGAGCACTGTGTAACGTGTAGAATTGTCCAGTCACTACGTTGTACACCTATAGCTAATAACATTTACATCAACTATACTTCAATGACCAAAATCTTTAAAAGGAGTTGGTAGCGTATAGAATGGCACGTAGCAGCATATAGCATGACACTGTAGCCCACAGATACTTTGACAAAGAGGTGTTTGGAGCATACTCATTTTTAGCATGTGCTCCTCACCATGGTGGAGGTGTCGTGCTACAAAGGATCGCTGAATGGAAAAAGCCAGTCCTCCCTGGAACGCCTAGTTTCCCACTGAGAAGTGAAGCCTCTCACCATACCTTTAGCCTCCCATGTTGTGGATGGCAGATTTTATCCTGCACTGATCTTTGAAATTGCAAATAAGGGGCACTTGGGTGGCTCAGTGGGTTAAGCCTCTGCCTCAGGTCATGATTTCAGGGTCCTGAGATTGAGCCCCACATCAGGCTCTCTGCTCAGTGGGGAGCCTGCTTCCCCAACCACTCTCTCTACTTGTGATCTCTGTCAAATTAAAAAAAAAAAAATCTTAAAAAAAAAAATTGCCAATTAAATATATATGTGTGTCTCCCTAAGGGTGCAGAACCATTGCACCATTGAACCATTGTGGATGGGAGCTGTGTATTCCTTCTGAGGGCATGCATATGCTCCCCAGCAGGTAGGATCACAGACAGCATGGATTAAAAGCAGTAAAAAAAAAAAAATCCAATTGCACGTGCCCCTCTCCCAAAAGAGATCTGGAGAATTTGATGCCTCAGCATATTTCAGATGTGAAGGTTGGTGGGATGGAGGCTCCAAGCACTATGTCGACTATCTCTGCTTTTTCTTCAGCTTCAGCTGTATATGTCATCTGTTCATTGGTACATATTTATTCTGCACATAGCATATATATTGAACACCTACTATATGTCAGGCACTTTGCTAAAACCTGTGGACTCAAGGATGGATAAAGGAAAACTGTTGCTCATAAGGAAGTTACGGACTTCTGTTAGAAGACTTGCAAACAGATTTTCAGCAGCTGGGATGGTAATAGTTCTAATGGGAGAATTGCAATATAAACTCAAGAAAGGGGCTCAATGACTCACCAAGGGAAAAAATAGGGTTTTGGAAGATTTTTCGGTGGAAGTGAGTTATGAAATGACAGGCCTTCCCAGGAGATCCCCCTGGAAGATCCATCCAATATTGTCTACTCTGGAGAAATGTATTATCTCCACTGCCATCCACCACCATTCGAGAGATCATGATGGTGGCAAAGGCACAGGAAACACATTAATTGCTAAGTTGGTGGTAACCTAATGACAGGCACAGAACATACAGTATGCAACTGTCCATGGGGAAAGAGGGCTTGTTAGAGAGAGTATCATGGAATAGATTATGTCTGAATTAAATATTGAATAGGAATTGGCCAGATAAGAAAAAAAGGAAGTTCATTCCAGAAAGAGGCTCAAGAGACCTGGGCATGTCATATCTCTTTGGTTCCAGAAAGCGTGGCCAAAGTTGCATTTCTCTGCAGGGAAATGCCGATTCTAACCCGGCAGGGCTCGCTGAGGGTCAAGGCTAGGAATGATCTCCATGACAACAGCAGTTGGTTTTGGAAAAATGAAGAGATGTAACAGGAAAAACTCAGTGAGATGAGGATGTGACCTTTCTTTGGGAAGAGAGGAAATAGGACACGATTCCCATCTCTATTGCAAAGGAAAGGTGAATCGTCTGTGGCTCACAGGGTTTTCAGAAGGAATGAATTAGGTTGACTGGTTCTCCACACGCCTGCGAACTTGTCAGCACTTACTAAAAACAGTTTCTCCTCTCCCTCACTCCTCTCCCAAGCATTTTTTTTTTCAGTGAATATGGTTTGAAGACCTCATTTATATGTCTGTAAACATCCTGAGAAAACATACAAAAACTTTGTCAGAAGAAAGATATTGACTGGAAGAGTAGGATGTCGCTTGGTGTAATATATTAGTTTCATTAAACTCATGGCCCTAAAAGCTGACTTATACCAGGCAAGGAAAAAAAACAAAACAAACAAACAAAAAAACCATGAATTTCTCACTCTTCCTTAACTTTCATGCACGTGATACATAAATAATGTAAAAAGGTGACTTCTGTGCTGACTCGTTCTCTCTCTTTCACTCATTTCCTCGTACCTTTTTAGAATTCTAAGAACCCTGTCATTGTATCATGGAAAGAAAACCATGTTAATTGCGTTTTCAGGATGGGTAAAAGCTTAACAGTAAGGCTAGCTGGAACCCACATAGTGTTTACCACATCTGAGAACTTTTAAAATGTATTAATTCAATCTGCATTACAACTCTGTGAGTTAACCTTTGTTACTATTTCCCTTTAAAGTCGCAATAAATGGGGGTACCTGGGTGGCTCAGTGGGTTAAAGCCTCTGCCTTAGGCTCGGGTCATGATCCCGGGGTCCTGGGATCGAGCCTTGCATCAGGCTCTCTGCTCCGCGGGGAGCCTGAATCTCCAACCCCCCAACCTGCCTCTCTGCTTACTTGTGATCTCTGTCTGTCAAATAAATAAATAAAATCTTAAAAAAAAAAAAAGGTCACAACAAATGAGCAAGATAAGGTCACATATCAGGAAGGCTGTGCAGTCAGCACTTGAATCTCAGCCCCGAGGCTGTTGTGTCTGTGCTTCTAACACTCTCTAGGCATAGACTCAGGAAAGGTAAGAGACTGGGTGTGTGTGTGTGTGTGTGTGTGTGTGTGTGTGTGTGTGTAAAGGTGGCTACCTGTGCACTTGGGATGGAGATCAACTGAAGGTAAAATAGCAAACATGTGTCCAGCCTTATCTCCTTTATCCCCTTCGGTAACCACACACATCTACAATGGAGATAGCGTCCTTCCCTCTCTTCCGGTAAGGGATTGAGCTCAGTTTGTCTAGGAGACTTCTCCCAGGCAACAAAGTTGCACATAGCAGAGCCAGGGTTTGAGCGCAGTGTGTCTACACAGAAGGTGAGACAATATTAACGAGAGCATTGAACAGAAAGCACCACATTTGCTGGAAACGGGGTTCGATTCAGGGAAGGGTTTTTTGAAGAAAGAGTACGGGCATAGATCTCAATCTAAAGAATTAGAAGGGAGGAGCCGTGCTCCAGTCAGAGAGAAGAATCTGAGCAAAGGTAGCCCAGCTTGATGAGCAAGAGAGGGAAGTCCAGTATTCTTCAACACCGAGAAGAAGCAGGGGGCTGGTCCAAGATGAGGAGATGAAGGTAGGAACCAGACATTTGAGATCTTAAAGATATGATAGGGATGGTAATCTGTCCACTGAGAGCAAGAGGCAACCACACAGGACTCTGAAGTGTGCTTTGAGCAGAGAGGGGAAGGCTGGGAGGAACAGCCATGCAGTGAACATGAACATATTTGCATTTCTGAAGGTTGACTCTACAGGGAGAGTATCTGGCCTGGTGGATGTAGATAGAGCAGGTAGAGAACTCTTGTAATAATGTAGCCAGGAGATGGTGGACCATTAGAATAGAGCAAGGGTGACTGACACAAATGGATATATTTGAGAAACTATAAACACCAGCTGAACTTATGGAGAGATAAGATGGGTGGGTAGGGTGACCAAGAGTCCAGGCTTGGCTTCTGGCTGGATGGACAGTAGCATCACCCCCTAAAGAAGAGAAGCCTGGATTAGAACCACTCATATGGCAGGAAATGTGGAATGTAGGAATTCTAGAGTGTCCAAAGAAAAATATATTTAATCATATTCAAACATTTTGACACACGCTCTTACAGGCATTCAAGAAGAGAAAAAGCATCACAAAACAAGCACAGTAAAATCTGGGTAACCTACACCTACTGCAGTCATATAATGGATATAAGAGAAATATTCACTGATTCCAGATCTTAGCAGCTGATTCACTAACTGACCTGAAACTGAGATTCAGGGAGCATGAATGCTTAAATTCCTTTAATAAATCAGCACTTCGTTTTCCCCTCTGTAACACTTTAACTCCTCAGATGGAAGAACAGGTTAGAGATGCCAGCAATGACAGTTGCCACTCAAAATTATTCCCTCATTTTACAACTGAGAAAACTGAGGTACAGGGAGCAGATGCACATGTACCCAAGGCCACACAGCATTGTTCTACATCACCATTCTACTGACCCATCAGGGATCATGCAACACAATGACGGGATGTGAGGAGAATGTCCTTTATTCCTCCCAGGGCCAACACACCGCTGTGAGCCAGTATACAGTATACTCAACCAGTATACAGTATATACCAGTATACAATATACAGTCTATTCAACCAGTATACAGTATACAGTATATACCGGTACATAGTATACACTATACAGTATATGCCAGTGTACAGTATACAGTATACTCGACCAGTATACAGTATACACTATACAGTATATGCCAGTGTACAGTATGCAGTATACTCAACCAGCATGCAGTATACAGTATATGCCACTATACAGTATATAGTATACTCGACCAGTATACAGCATACAGTATATGCCAGTATACAGTATACAGTATACTTGACCAGTATACAGTATATACCAGTATACAGTATACTCAATCAGTATACAGTGTACAGTATATGCCAGTACACTGTATACAGTATACAGTATACTCGACCAGTATATAGTATATACCAGTATACAGTTACAGTGTATGCCAGTATACAGTATACTCAACCAGTATACATTATGCCAGTATACAGTATACTCAAGCACTGACAGCCACATGAGATACTTTCATGAATGGCGCTTTGTTTCTTTATGAGGTATTTGATACATGCAGTAATGCCATGGATATGAGCCAATGCCAAGTCCAATATCCCGTCATTTAACTTGCTTAGATCATATTCTGTTCTTTAAACTATTAATTTTTTAGACTTCCTCCTATTCTTTTCATTTTTATTATAAATAACAGCAATTGGATTTGCTTAAGCTCAAGATTCATATCAAAAGGAAGATATGTTTATTTACTCATGTGTGTGTGTGTGTGTGTGTGTTTAAATTTCACTTTAGGAAATTCAGACACTTACACATGATGAGGAGTAGAAACTAGCATAGGCCACGGATATTGGGTGATCTAGCAGTCGAGTGACAAACAGAACTGCATATGATTTGTCTTCTTCCTTGCTACACTCATTTGGGAGAATCTGTAAAATTAAAAACTAAAAACTATGCAGCAACAAAATGGTACACTACCACACTATATAACTTTAAGGTTTCTTTCAAATTGCTGAAAGGAAAAACCTAGATACTCAGATGACAAAACCTGTCCTACATATATGCAGAGTTTGGTATCGAGTGGGGTCTTAGTCCTGGTTTGGGATAGAAGTCAGACATCCTGGATTCCAATCCTCAGTATCCATGTCCATGTTGTGTGGCTTGGGATAAAAAGCTTAAAGTCTCGGAACTTAAGTCTCATCTTATGTAAAAGGGGAATAATAATTGTTCCTACTTTGTGGTGGCTTTCTGAGGATTGAGTGAACAAATGTAGTGAAGGGTTGGGTGTGGTTCCTCGCAGAAATGTTAGCTACGCTGAGGATGATGATAGATATATGCAATAAACAGTGGGAAACATTGGAAGGCTTAGTTAATGCTCCACGGATGGATATAATTTGTCATCATGCTATCAGAAAATAAAATTTCTTCGTATGTCTGGGCCAAGGAAAACCAGATCTGTAATAGTGTTCTGAATAATACCTAGGCTATTTCTGCAAAGAATATACAATTTTTTTTAGGCAGAGATTGTCTTCTGTTGTGTCTCTCTCTTTAGTTCTAGTTTACTATTCAGTTGATTAACTTCAGAAAAAATATAAAATATGTTTAAAAAATCAAATAATTATATATATTCATATATATATTATATATATTTAAACTTTTTTTAGGGTCATAAATATTAGCTAGCAGTCATTAAAATTAGGAAACTCAGCACAAGAGGACCAATTTCATATTGGACATTGTAACGATCCTGCTTGGAAGATTTAGGTGGGAGCACAGTTTGGTGGAAATTATGCAGGCAGTCAACTAAAAATAGGCCAAATTCCAGGTTGTGTTCCATTTCCTTGGGAAGCTTATTTAACATCTGTAATCCTCTGTTACCTTATCATAAGACATGGGGTCATTTAACCCATCTTACAGCTTTGGAAATAGATGATAAAATACATAATATGAATCAAGTACCAGGTATCCAGGAAGAGCTCAGTGTTAAACTCACTGGAGTAAATACAGAACATAAGTGATGCAAAATCACTTGTCTTTTCTTTTTAATTAACTAGTTAACCAGTTCATTTTATAACATAAATAAAATGAAAGATCTCTGAACCGGACGTCAGGAGCCCTGGCTTTTAATCTTGGCTCTGAGCTGTTGTGTGTCCAAGCAACCACCAACCTCACTGAGTAGAAAGCATAGGACACAAAACTTTTGTGCCAAACCCCAGCTAGACCCAGTATTTCCAAACCCCTGGTGTGATTCCAGGCAAGCTCTATGAATGATACAGATCTCAGCTTGCACATTTATAAAACAAACAGGTGACCTAAATTACCTTTAAGTGAGATGGCATCATTACTAACACCTAATATTTAAAAATATTTACAAATGGATCTCGCCTTTTTTTTTCCCCCCCGAAAATTGATGTTAAGCTGGTATAAGAAGTGGGTAGTAGGGAGGAACTATGAAGGAAGGCTGCTCTAGTTTCCCTTATTGCTTGAATCTTGGGGAAGGCAGATCTCAGAGGCAGATTTTCTGCTAGAAAGAGTTAACTTTTAAGAGCGTGTGATAGCTGTGCATCTTTTAAAAACAGATCTTTTACCTGGCGATTCACAGACCTGTACCTCTGGGGATAAAAATATATTATATGTTTATAAAAAATTTAAAAAAAAAACAGATCTTTTTTTTTTCCCTGTCCTCAATGAAAAGAAATATATGTCCAGTCACTGTCGAGCACTGTCAGGAGATTTGTTTATGGCTGACTGTGCCTTTTACATTTGCCGCATCATGCATTTTAATTAGTAGCCCTTACACCTGGGCGCCCTCTCTACCTGCCACATAGAAATGAGTGTTAGGATGCTGCAGAAGACAGGAGTCCTAGATGAAAAGAAAACAGATCTCAGAAAATGGACTGATATGCATAGAATGAGTTAGAAGCCCAGGGGATGACAAATGAAGGAGCCAATTTGCACTGAGACAATGTAGATGCTCCCATGTCCATGGCTCAATTTCCATGTGCAATATTGATCAAAGTGATCATTGTTACCATGCAAGGGTCTTCCTACATGCCAGTTGTACAATGCACGTGTTCTTTTACACATGTGGACATTTAGATGCAGAGGAGTAAAGATATTTCACCTAAAATATGGGGACTAAAAGCCAAGTCCTACCTAACTTCATTTGATGAATTTCCTCTTCATCCCATTGTACAGTGCCTGATATTGCTGTGGCCACATCACCTAAGGGAGGAAGAAAATCTCTGAATAAAAAGGAGGAAAAAAGTGAATTAAGGGACAAAAGGAAAGCAAAAAATGTATTGCAAAATTAAAAAAAAAGAACTCAAAGGAAAAAAAAGGCTTGTCAAAAAAGATGAAAGGGAAGAAAGAAAGCAGGAAAGAAAATTAGAACAAAAGGCAAAGAAAACGATTGCAGACGAGCTGTGAGCCAGAAGGAAAGTATCAAAGATGGGATTTTGTGTGACAATGCAGAAGAGGAAAGAAGGAGCGAGGGGATTTGCTTGTATGCATGTTAAAATCTAACTGTTTCCCTTAAGGAGTGAGTATTAGTGTCTCTTTTGATCAGTAAGTCAATGTTTCAACTGTGTTATCACTGCCTTCCTTGTGGCTTTTAATAATCATTCTTGAAATAGAAGTGTTTTTGCCAACATATTGGGAGATGCTCTTCTCACTTGACTGATTATTTAATCCACCCCGAAGCTGTCTGTCTGTCGGTAGGACAAGGTGTTGGTGCAGATTGAAAGCCAAGAAAGCTAAGAATGGTGCTGACGTCTTAAAGCAAATTAACTTACATAATGGCCCTGTCAATCCACCCTCCCCTCAAATACCATTTTGTTGGTTTATGCGAAACTAAATCAGTCTCTCATTGGTGTTGCTTTCCTCCCCATGCATCAGTCAGTTATCCCAGCTTCCTCGAACTATACTCACTGCTAGGCATAGATAAGTAAGTAGCCTACAGAATATAAAGAACATTTCCACCCCAGCCCCACAGGAAGTATACAAGTGTTTTAGACCAAATGTTTCTGCCCTAGCCAAATCCACATGTTGGATGCCTAACTCCCAGTACGATGGTATTTGGATATGGGGTCTTTGGGAGGCCGTAGATGAGCTCATGAGGGCAGTGCCCTGATGGCATTACTGTCCTTACACAAAGAAGAAGAGACATGAGAATGCTGGCTTGCTCTCTCTAGATCTCTTTCTCTCTCACCTTTCATGGGCCCGTATGCGGGAAAGGCCCCGTGAGCGCAAAGAGTGATGGGAGCCACCTGCGAGCTAGGAGGAGAGTCCTCCCCAAGGACCAAGTCTGCCGGCACCTTGATTTTGGACTTCCCAGCCTCTAGAACTGTGAGAAATAAATGTTTTTTGTTGTTGTTGTTGTTTTTTGTTTAAGCAACACACTCTAAAGTCTTCTGTTATAGCAGCTCTAACTGACTAAGGCAGCACGTAACATTAGACAAGAAGGTGGCTGTAAACCAGGGACCCAGACTGCAAACAAGGAGGTTTTTCTCTCAGCACTATAGGCCCATACTCCATTAGGACAGAGGGGACTCCTCACCCTGATTTGAGGACATCAAGGAAGTATCCTCGAGGAAGTGAAGTGGCAGGATTCCTACAGATGAGCCTGGTGAAGCAGGGCATCTCGAGCCAAAGGAAGCATGTAAGCTTATTTGGCAAAGGAACTTAATCTAATGGTCCAATTCTGAATGATTTTCGGTGGCTGTCCTAAGTGCAGCCCTGAGATAAATCTTGGAAATGAGTCCATGCTCAGCCATGATCAATTAGACGTGTCCGCCACGGTTACAGGATTTTGAGGCGGTATCTGTGTTAACTGCCATATTCAAAGAATTTACAGAATCTGGTGAGCCCAAGCACTAAGTTCCGAGTGGGTGGAGGGGGAGGTTTATATAGGGGGTACTGGAGATTGGTTAGTAAAGGGAATTGGGGGCAGATAAAAAAGGCTGTGGATGTCAGGCTGAGGAAATTATCCACTGTGAAAAAATTATACACTCATATATTCGGTACTCACTATATTATGTGTGAAAATCCGGTGGGACCAACTTCATTTGACTTAAGCCTATAGCAATTCCATCCGTACAATTTAGATGCTGTCAGTCACTTATCATTTCCCAAATGTTAACAGTCGTTTCACACACTCTATTTTCCCTACTGCATATTGCCTTGTGTGCAGTCCATACTTCCTTAAATACTGTGTTCCCTGATTTCCCAGATCTTTTGTAAGTGTGACAGGGCAGATAACAGAAATCTCTAAGATACTACCATGTGCTCTAAATACAGCGGTCACGGTGGAGAGATCGTGGAGGGACAGAGATAGCACGGGCTTCTCACCATAGCTGCTTGTGATTGAGTGGGATCTTGGCGATCAGGCGAGATTTCCATATGTATAAACTGCCAGGGAGAGTGAAGAGGAAATTCTAGGCTAAAGCAAGCAATGATTCAGAGAGTGGGATGACAATGGTTGCTGCTGCCTGCCTGACAATACGTAGTCACGTGTTACCGTGGAATTGTACCCCTGGAATTACAAACAGAGCCTACTAAAGCCGCTGACCCCATCACCCCACTGCGGTCCATTTGATAAACAATTATGTGTACCTGCTACTTGCTGAGCACTGAAGTGGGCTCCATTAAAACATAATAAAAATAATAATAATACATGGAATTTAGAGTGCCTGTCCTGAAGCCTATGGCTCTAAAGAAAAGGGGAAAAAAATGTAATAGAAAGACAGCAAGTCCAAAATGTACAGTAAAATAAAAAGCAAATTTTTACCGTGCTTTAGCTTGGTTCAAGCCCTTCAATTTTCTTGCCTGGACTGCAGCAGTATAATATAATGGCTAAGGGTAGGATCTCTGAAGCCAGACTCGCTGTGTGATCATGGGCAAGTTATTTAACCTCTCTGTACCTCAGTTTTACAATCTGTGAAATATGAATCATAAGATTGCCTCTATCATAGGGATTTTATGGGCAGTGAAGGAGTTAAAGGCACTTGGAGGCGTGCTCTTTTGTATTTACTATTGTTCGGTTAGTATCGCAGTTACCTCTTAACCAGTATTCCTGCTTCCCGTTGTCCCTTATGCAGTCTAGACCCGCCCAACTTCCAAGTGCTGTGTTTTTCCAGGGCTCTCATAGAGGTGTTATACCTACACCTGCTGGATAGTTTTCAGCATGAGAGCAGTTGGATAGATGAATGTTCTGATTTCTCAGTCTAACAGATAAGGCCCCATGAGCTAGTCAATTCAACTTTCTGGGCACATGACCCTGTAACTCTCACCTTACACTCCCCCCATGTATCCTCTTCTCCAGTCACACCTGGGTACTTGTCAGAGGAATGAAGTGACTCCCAAGGTTAGAAGGTGACAAGGATCGTCAGAGAGGTTAAGTGACATTTCCAAGGATGCTTTCTGACTCCGAAGCCTTCAATGTCTGCATCAGTCCATTCTGCTCAAGCTCTAGAGAGCTGCCGTTGTACCAGCATCGTGTGCTCACATTGTCTGTCTGTGACACCTGACTGAGCTTTTGAGGACATCTTGTCTTACTCATCTCTGAATTATCTGCACCTGGTACTAAACAGGGAAACAACATGAGAATTAATGCATGCCTGTCGAGACCAGGTAGTCATGTAGACATAGTCATACATGGACTTATTTTTATATTAATAAGACACTCTCTTCTAGCACCTTAATGAAACTAAATACTACTACTGCTAAGCACTCATGTAATGCCTTAGCCATTAATGAGAAGTGATCGTGGTGAAATTTTTAAAGGGAATGGCAAGCTTGACAAGGATGTCCGCTGATCAGGGAGATTTGGGCCCCTGCACAAACAGTGTAGACTCTAGCCTTTCTATTTCTAATTATGGAAAAGGACAGATAACATGTCAGACTTAAAATTTCACCAAGATAGAGAGTTCTATGGCTTTGTTTAAGGCTTTCGATCTCACACATTAATAAAAAAAGATCCTAACATGGTGTGTGTGTTTAACACCATATTATCACATACATTTCATATCCTTAGATTTTTACTTCAACCCAGTAAGAAAGATGAAGTGAGAGTTATTTCTCCCAAATTACTGATGAAGAGCCTGAGGTTCAGGGAGGTTGAATGAATAGTGGAGGTGGTAACTACGGAACAAAAAAAGAGGTGAGGGGCGCCTGGGTGGGTCAGTTGATTAAGCATCTGCCTTTGGCTCAGGTCATGATCCCAGGGTCCTAGGTTCAAGCCCCAGTTCAGGTTTCCCAGGGAGAATCGTCTTCTCCATCTACCCGCCCCCATCCCGGCTTGTGCACATAAGCCTTTCTCTCTCTTTCTCAAATAAATACATAAATAATCTAAAAAAAAAAAAAAAAAGAGGTGAGAGTTTCTGCAGACATCTACGTGACATTGGCAAGACCATAATAGATTAATATTCTCTTCTTGCCTGACTCAATGAGCAGGAAGAAATTCACAGGGCAGGTTGAGAAGAGAATGGGGAGGGTCCCGTTACAATTTATCAAGTCATGACTACCAGGACATCATTTTTTAAAGCCAAACACACAGAAACAACAAAAAAAGCAATAGCTATTTCACTGTCTAAATGTCCTGCACCTAGTAAGTGACAGAGCCCAGAATGTGTCTCAGATTTTCTGACTCCAAACTTGTACATTCTCAAAATGCTTTCCAGAATTTTGTGTTTTATATCTGGCCTCGAAAAGAGATGTGTATGTTTTAAAATTGTGAATATCCCCACAGGAGTACCCAAAACTTTAAGACCTAGATCCCCCACACAAACCCAAGAATCCAAGGGATACCAAACAGTATTTAGCATGTATTCCCTTTTCTATTTTTCTCAATCTCTGTTTTTTTTTCTTTTTTTCCCTCCACTTCTCTTTGTCCAAGTGCTTTTTTTCCCCCTTCACACAGTAGAGTGCTAGTCAGTAATTCAAACAAAAGGAAAACATAAATGGTACTTCAGTATTAAGTCCTAGGGGACTTAAGTGATTTATATTCTCTTTCTTCAGCAATATTTGCTATAAAGCTACTGAAGGTAATATTTAGAGGAAGTGGATATTTTGCCACAATTTCACCTCTTAATCCTTAGAGCATTTCCCTGATATCTATCAGCAGTTCATAAAGACTTTAACACTTTATGAGCAATCTGTTGACTTCCCTTTGCAACGGCAAGGAAAAAAAATAAAAATAAACTCTCATCGAAGAGGACTCCACGTCTCCTCAAATGAAATTGGGAGATAAACCAAATAAAATAGGCACAAAAAAATGGAAGTAAGTTTTCGTTGTTTTCACATACTCTGCTCCAAATTTGTACATGGGGAAGATTTATTTGATTTATTGAGTTCAGTCTTTTCTGAGAAAAAGAAATTCCACAGGGATTTTTATCAACCTATGTCGAGGATGTTAACCAAAGATGATGATTATTGTTTCAACATATTAGTGGGGGGAGGCAGAGAGAAATACGATAATATAATACTGTTTGTACCTGAAGACTAAAAGCATTTCTGCTATGTCCACTGGAATAGGTTATACTGTTCCAATTCTTTATAACTCCCAGACCTGACATTTATATTTTTAAGAGTTGATTTTATAGGAAATCAAAGTAGAGAAATCTGGAACATTTGATATTGAATAAAAACTTTAAGCTCAGAAATAGTACTTTAAATGTGTATACCTCCAAGTTTAAGGGGACAATTTACTTGATAATAGTACTTTGAAAGGCTGCTGATTTAATGCAATGCAGTTTTTTTTTCTTCTCTCCAAGCTGCAGTCATTTATGTCATTCTGTGTCAGTTTTTTTAATGTCTGTACACCATCTGTGTGATATAATTTTTCAATCAACTCCCTTCTTTAAGAATGTAAACATTTGTTTTGAAAGGGAGCTTTGTATCTACACCCAAGAATAAGAAAATTATTTGCCCTTGCCATAAATACAAGGTAAGCTTAGAAATAAAATAAATGAATGCAAAAAAACAATGTTCTTACATTCTAACAAGGCACTTGGAGTCCGCTTAAGTCTCTGAGCCTGAGGCCAGCATTTTGCTTGTTAGAGGCCAGCAATGACAGGGAACTGAAACGTTCCCTCTGGACATAATGAGAGGGTTGAAAGAAAAGTGGAAAGCAAGTAACTTTCCCACCAAGTGATTCGGTGGTATTTATTTCCCATGTCTGTGTCTCATCAGAATCACCACAGGGGTGCGCCACCTGTAGTATGGCAAACGCTGGGGTCTCCTAACAAGTCTGGGCTGGGCAGCCAAAAGGTGGAATTCCTTTTGGAGTCTCACATTCTTCAACTGAAAAAGGGAGGTCTTACCTGCCTTTCTGAATGGTAAATACCAATATGTACTGGTTGTTCAATTAGTTCTAGTTTCCGTCAGCCCTCAATACGGATTACTTTTCCTTCTCTCATACAAACACAAAGACTCCATTCATCCCTGTCCTCACTTTTTACATATCCTTTCTTCGTATAAAAATCTTCTTAAACTTGTGTAATTCACTCATTTTTGCTAGAAGATTGAGGCTTTTGTAGTCCTGAGGAAATCGCATCGTATATCCAGACAGATTCCATAAGGTTATCTGCCTGTTCTAGTGAAAGCTACACTGGGAAAATAAATAGAAAAAAGGGACAAAAAATACTGGTAATATAATAAAATACACTTTAGCCATCCCTGTATAGGGCAAAGTGGAAAGATTTGAAGAGCAAATGAGACTTTGAAATCAAAATGAGACTATGAATTCACATCATTTGGGTGTAAGATCATAGGAAAAAAACTAAGTTCCTCTTCTTAAGGCAAAAACAGCTTTAAAGTCCCATTAGGCTCCTTTAAAAAGGCTTCTTGAACATCAAATATCTTTTCCAAAACACTTCATTGATTTAAGTGTAAATTAATAAGTAATGCATGGTTTCCATTTTCCTTAGAATACACAAGGATTTTTACATCGGATGCAAAATGTCTTTCCTGTTTTCCATCTCTTCAAAATTGGAAAGGGTGCTTTAGGTACTCAAAACTGACTGAAAAGTGCTAAGCCTTGCCCTTAATTCTTGCAAAGTGTAAGTGGTGATTTTGGCATGAGATTTCTTTGGTTGTCTATATGAATACTAAAAGAACAGGCTTTCTTAGAATTCCAAATGGAAAGGAAGTAATTAATAAGCCGTGCGACCTTGCTGATCTTTCCAGACAGCAGCAGGGCATCTCAGGAAAAGATCTCAGATTGGTTTCCCTGGCTTCAACTCTGACTAGATATTTCTGGTTTCCTCATCTGAAAAATGGGGGTACTGGACAGGGTCCATTTATCTTACAGCTTGCTGTGGGATAGATTCGAGATGATAAATCAACAAAAAGTTATCAAGCATCTTTTCTGTGCTACTGGGGATTCAAAGATAAATGGACAGAATACTTGTCTGTGGTCTTCAAGAAACCTCCTAGCTCTGGAAGAAGAAAGTAGTCTGGGTATCTATGAGAGTTCTATCTTTGGGATGGGATGACATGTGTGAGTCTAAAGGCTACAGAGACAGTGTACTCTGCCCAAAGGGTCACTAACTTCCTGAAAGGAAACTTGTCTTGTTGACACTCAGGTTCTACATTATACAGCACAAGGAGCAGATAGATTCGTAGGAATACTCGATGCCATTATAATCATTATTACTGCTGGTATCACTACTACTATTATGCAAATCACCAGTTGGGATGTGAATTATTTCCTGATGTTCACTCTTAATCGTGTCAGTTGGAGGAATGATTTTTCCCCCCAGTTGTTCAGCCTTAGTCTGTTGTCTTCACTGTTCTATTTCTGCTCTAAGAGATTGAGTTTCCTGGTTTTGTTTCCTTTCACTGTGTTTTGCTATCCCCTTTTCTCCCTCTCTCTTTTCCAGTGAAATCTGTTATCCTTGTTGAGCTCCACATACCAGTCTGCTGAGCCATCTGATTTTTCTAATTCCAAATCTGGGTCTATTTCTAGCTAACTGTTGACAATAATACCATAGTTATCTTTGCAGTCATATTCATTTATTCATTATCTTAAATAATACAATTCTTGAACGTTGACTCTGTGTCGGGCTTTGGGCTAGGTTTACATACACAGATAGGGATAATAGAGTCTCTGCTGTCAAGGAGCTCAGAACCAATCTAGTGAGCGAGGCAGACAAATAAACATAAAATGATAGGACAGTGGGTTTAGCCTCCAGATGTGGGCAAAGAGGAGTAAAGGTGTATAAATGGGGACATGCCTGAAGACTTAAAATTGCAAGTCATATCTGGAAAAAAAAGATCCACCTGGAAAGAAAAGACGGCTACTATTTGTTGAAATGCACCCTAAGAGAGGAAGAAAGCCATTTCTCCACGCTTAGGGTCTGTTCAACAAGCTAATCCCAATTGCATTGCCAGAGTATAGAACCAAGCCTAATGGCAATTCCAAGCAGTGTCTCTGGGGAGCTTGGATCCCTTTATAATTACCAGAAGCACCTCAGGAACACATCTCCAAATAGACATGCAATCTATGTAGAAACAGTGTTCTTGCTGTGCAAATTCATGATTCATGTTCTAAGCAAGTGTCCTGAAGGAACCACACCATCTTACTCATCCTGACTCCGACATTTCTGACCCCAGAGTTCTTCCCCTGAGACCTTTCCACATATAAGGATCTTCAGGCTCTAGGGTCCAAGCTCCATGGCTTCCAGATAGTTGAATCTATGAAAAGTCCCCGGAGTTCATCAATGAGGAAATGATTTGGGGTTGTCCCACTATTTACATGGTGATTCTCCTCTGAAGCCCTCATCTGGCCAAGGACTCACCTACAAAATGTTCAGAACACTAGTATGAAGACTAGTGGCCCATCCTTTTGCCTGTCTAAATTCTAATACTCTCCTGACTGAAAACAGCTTATTTCACCAGGGAAGTAGGAGAGCTCTCCTTCCATTAGGACATAGGCCGTGGCACTTGCTTTCCTCTCATTTATGCCTTGAGACCCCATTATTTCTTCTCTAGTTCATTAAATGCAAAATATCAGTCCATATTTCTTTGCCAGATCATGAGATTGAAGCAGGCCTCTTTCTAACATTAGCTGTCTTTCATCTTTTATTAATTGGGGCGGGGGATGAAATAAGGGGAAAAAAAGCCCCACAATTTTAATCTTCAAGAAGGAACACAGTTGCATGAACAAGGTATAAACTGTTTAAAAAAAATGGTGATTTGAAGATGAAAGGCTGATTTTCCTGGAGCTCAGAATATGTTGGAGAACAGCAGACGATACTAAAGGACGAACTGAGGTCTGACTGAATGCCCTGTGCAGCCACAAGACAGAACTGTACAATTAAGAGTAGCCTCACTGTAGGGATCTTGGATGGATCCGTTTTCTGGCCATCTGCTCTTTTCAGGTAGGTATTGATAGGCTTGCCCGAGAGGCAACTAACATGTATACTGAGAACTAGACATTTTTTTTTCTTCCACTGCATCCTTTAATGCAATAACTCTGTGAGTGAAACACTTCATAAAGCATACAATACCTTACGCACAAAGGCACACGAGACTCAGAGTGGTTATAAAACTGGTTAACCAGCTAGCTGGTCTAATTCACAGAAGCACTTGTGTGTTGAGCCAGGATTTGAAACCAGATCTATGACTCCAAATGTCCTGATCTTTCTGGCCGGCTTCATACCTCCTAACCCTCAAGTTAACATTTTCAAAGGAACAAGGATTAGTTTCGCTAGTGCATAGACCAATAGATTGTGCTCTGAACTGATAGTGGGGAGATGAGCAGGGCCAACTGAGATTTAGAGAAGTGAAATACATTTCCCTTCACAGTTTCTTCATCTGAAAAATTAGGAGGTTATTGTAAATGATGCAATATATGCCTACCAATCCCTAGAGTGCCCAGCGAGATATTAAATACTCACTCTAAGAACACTTAGCATAACTCCTAGCACCACTTATCACTTTCTATTGCAGAAAAGTGATTCTAGGTCTTATGTGATTTGGGGGAAGAAAATGACCGGATGAAAAATAAGGTGTTCCCTGCTCGGACACAATGAGATAATTTGGGGGAAGAAGGCCAAAATATCATTATGGGGGGAAAAAAAAGGAAGAAGAAGAAGAATGAGGACAAAATTTAATAGGCTCCTTCCTTTTAGCAAGTCACCTGTATTTGTTTCCTCTGCTTTTGGAGAATGCAAGTCAGTCTTTGCTGCCTGCATTTGAAATGAGTTGTTTCTGTTTGGACTTCCTGCCAGAAGACACCAGAGGATGTTTTAGGGTGCATCAGAATGTACGAGAGTACAATTATTATTTTTCTTATGTTGTTGTTTTTATTTGATTCCCCAACAATCCTCATTCCAAAAATCTGCATCACACAAGAGCTGCTTTGAAGGGGCCTCTGGGGCTGCATCAGTGAGCTAAACTCCAGGATGCTAAAATAATTCAAGCAAGACAAGACAGATTATTAGACTGAGCAGATATTAGGTGAAGGGAGTAAATGTAATCTCAACAGAAAATGAAAGTAGACCTTTATTGGACTGCATTAATTTGGATCTAAGTACCTGAAGTATATTTTTCCCCCGTCTTCCAACTTCCTATCTCAAAGATTATTCAGATTGTTAGCTTAATGCTTTTTCCCTGGGCCATATTTACAGGAACAAGTGACAACCTATCAAACCCTTTAATGACCAAGGACGTAGGATTTGGTGTTGGTGTTTTTTTCTTTTCCAAGAATGAGAATATATATAGTTCCATTATAATATACATATATACACATATATATAATATTGACATATATATATTATATTGATATATTATATTGATATATTATATATATAATATTTATATATTATATAACCTTAGGCTCATAAGTCAAAAGTCTTACCCAGTGCTTTTCCTATAAAATGAAGACACTGAACTAGATGGTCTCTAAAGGACCCTTTTGGCTCGGAAAACATGTAACTCTATGAAACTGAGGAAATAATACATCTTCTCACCTCATAAGATTATTGTTGCAAGGATCAAATAAAAGAGCTGCTGTTTTTAGAAATATATGAAGGGCTATACAAATTTAAATAGTAATAGCAGAAATGTACCTTAACCTTGGACTCCAGTACTAAGGAGTAAGCAAGACTTTGGAGGCCATTTGGTTTCATTATTCTCCAAATGGTCTTCAGAATGGTGTTTGTTATGCTGAGTTGGAATCACCTTACTTGCTTTAAAAAACAACAACAACAACAACAAAAAACACATTCTCAGGGTACCTGGCTGGCTTAGGCAGAAAAGCATGTGACTCTTGATCTCAGGTTCATGAGTTCAAACCCCACTTTAGGTGAAGAGATTACTTAAATAAAGAAAACTAAAAAACAAAACAAAACAAAACAATCCCCAAAAACAAACAAAACAAAAAAACACATCAAAAAACCACATCCTCCTTGGAAAGCCAGATTCAGCTGGTTAACCATGGAATCTGAGATCTATATTTACAAAACCACATGCAATTAAAGGTTCTGATTGGTTTGGGAGCTCATAATGTTTATTTTATATTACAATGTGTGCGTCCCTTCCATAATGAGGTGGTACATTATTTAAAAATAGTTTTAGTCACTTACTAGTATTTTAATACTGAGAGATAGTACAAAGCTATAATTTTGAAAACCCTGGGTTGAAATCGTACTGCTTAACTTGTTAGCTGTGTGACCTTGAGCAAAATACTTAACTTCTCTGAGCCTCAGTTTTCCCCTACTTCAAAGGATACCAACAATGCCCTTTGCATTCACAGTGCCTTAATAAAAGAGAGACCATATGTAAAGAAACAAATGGAATGTGTTATAATGTTAGCTCACCTTGCTCTTACCCTCTAAAATATCATAGCTATTAGGGGATTGGTAAAACACAGTGCTGCATAATAATCATACTATTAGTAAATAAATCTCCGAGTTACATAACAGGTGTTTAGATGTTCTACCATTGGAACGGATGCCAATGCATGTTTGTTTACTGGTATCTGCTTCTCTCTCCGAGACTAAGTGTTTAGTGGGTGGCATTTGGGTGAGTAAAATTACCTTCTGTTATTGTTAGCTTATTTTAAAATTTAGGGAGATATGCCCAAATGTATGCCTTGTAGGAATTTCGCCTTACCATTTAGCTGTATTTATTCACACACAGGCATGTTTGCAAAAGCAAGTACATTTTTCTTCTCCAAATATTCTTTCCCATTTCCTACCATTCCAAGTCTCTGGAGCAAAGCCACTATTTACAATAGAGTTGTTTTACCGACATGTTTATGAAAATACAGATCCTGATCACAGTTTCCCTCCGGACGACCAAAGAGAATTTGAAACCCTGTTAGTAGATGTGAGATAAAAGGCGGGTTCAACTGGATATCATATTGTATCTGAGAAGCTGATATTGTTTTATAAACCTCAATTAGGCCTCATACCACCCCCCTGAGGCAAGAAAGAAATATTATGCACTTTTATGGAGACACAAACTGAAAACCCATGGAGAGGTTAATCAATTTGCATCACATATCTCAGAACTGGGCTGCAGTGAGTTAGGACAAAACGGAATTTCTTCCTAAGGGAGCAACTTACCTTCTTTTATTTGCCTGATTACTACAGTGTATGAAACTTCTGGAAAATTATGATGAATGTTCAAAAGAGATCCCTGAGAAAGGATTAGCATTTGTTTCCCAGTTTAGTAAACGAGTGATTTGTTTTTCATGCAAAAGCAACAGCACCTTTTTTGTTTTGCCAAACACTTTGGTGGAAATGACCCCTTGGAGGAAGGGGAAAACGGAAAGCAGAGCAATGCCGGAATTAGGAAAGCAATTGGCAGAATATTTCTTTTTCTTTCTTCTTTCCACCTCTTTCGACATAGCAACCTGCGCAGATACTGCACGCTAGAGGGCACTTGAGGTAGAAGGAAAAAAGTCTCCACATTGCTCTAACAGGACCAGTTGCTTTTGCAAGCCGAAGCCACAGCTTAAAAGCAGGGCTTCCTGTTTTCTCCACTGCAGGCGGTTTCTGATAAACGAACGAACAAACAACAACAACAAATCCTTAGATAGGACTATGCAGCTCAGACTCATCAAGAAATTCTGTTCATATTCTTGGTCATGTAGTTTCCTTTCAACTTCTCGGAGCATTTGTCAAATGTATATATGACATTCTTCTAATATTCAACTTGATCACAGCTCGTCAGAACTATCAAATCCATTTTAGGCAGAAGAAGAGATATGATGGGCTCCCGGCACCCCCCACCCCCACCCCATACTCCTGCCTCCCCTATACTGGTGTCAGGAGTTATGAGCCGAAAGGTGCAAATTGCAAAGGACGGTAATCTAAACCAGTCTTCAGATCAATTAAATTTAACTACTATATGTAATAGAGAGTACTGTCTGATAAACCAAACAGCTGTTACCCCACGGGGGTAGGGGAAAGGTTCTTTTCCATTTCTTCTCTTTCTTCTTCTTTATTAAAAAGCACAATGTGATTTTTTTTTTTCCCCCTCTTCATGGCTCCCACTTTCACAAGAGGGGCCTGGAATCTTAATCTAGTGGTTGCTCAGTTTCAGAAAACAAAAATGAAAAGACAACACAACAAAACCAAACCAAAAATGCTAAGTGTATCATCTACAAAACCCGGGCTGGCGTATTTGTATAGTTTTGTACCAGTCGCCTCAAATCTATCTACTGCCCCCTCACCCTGTGTTTCTGTGCAGAAGCTGGACTGGAGCTTATCTCTTTTCTAGCACCTGGGAAGATGGGAGATAAGGCCATTTTGAAAAACTTCTCCAAAATGCGTTCAGCACAGATGTGGTTTTCAGAAAGTGTTTACACCTCCATTTGCTGAAAATATAATGGCAAGCTCATGATTAGTAACTACAGTCAATATTAAGAGATCCAGGCCTAATTTCAGGGACAGCTAAATCCAGGAGTCAAGAGACACAGAGCATCACACGTCTGAATACCAAGCTCAATGATGATTTGACGCTAAGAATCTATCAACACTTCTTTTTTTTTTTTTTTTAAAGATTTTATTTATTTATTTGACAGAGAGAGATCACAAGCAGGCAGAGAGGCAGACAGAGAGAGAGGAGGAAGCAGGCTCCCTGCTGAGCAGAGAGCCCGATGCGGGGCTCGATCCCAGGACCCTGAGATCACGACCCGAGCCGAAGGCAGCGGCTTAACCCACTGAGCCACCCAGATGCCCCACCATCAACACTTCTAAAGAAATCAGTCTAGTTTTTCAGATCCTGTAATAAATGGTGGTGAAGGAATCACATGATTTAGTGTGCATGCAATTTTCTTTCTTTTTTTCCTAACTTTATTTTTTAAGATAGTATTCTGTCTTAGAATATTCCAAGACAAAAACAATATAAGTATTCATAAAATACACCACTTTATATTTACTCTTCTCTCTCTCTCTCTCTATATATATATATACATATATATATATATGTATATATATATCACCTGAGAAAGGAAAAGCCTAAGGCAGTGGTTCTCAAAATATAGCAAGCAACAGAATCCCCTGGAGCGTGTGTTAAAACCCAGATTGCTGAGCCCCGCCTAGATTCAGGGTATGAGAATATGCATTTCTAACAAGCCTCTGAGGATGGGGAGGCAGTGTCTGGTCCAGAGATCAGTGTGAGAACCACTGTAATTGCTCACATTCACTTAATTTGAGCACTAATCACATCTTTTCATGATTTTAGTAAAGAGGCTGATTTAAAACAAACTCTTGAAGAAAAACTTTCCTAAATTTACTCAAACATTTACAAACTTCTTAAAAGTGCCTTCTTAATTTTTTTCATTCATATGATTTACTCTCCAATATCAGAATTCAAATAAGATTTCAAAGTTTCTTTTGCCTGATGCCACATTTGCTACACTACCTCTTACAACCCCTGCCCTCCCCTGCCCCCCCCCCCCCCCCCCCCCCCCAAAAAGAAGGCATGGTGGTTTTCAGATTTCTTCATTGGGATTTTGTAACATGAAATTTGGGAAAAGGACTCTGCATTCTGGAAAATATATCAATTGGTATTACATTTATGTTTTGGCCTTCTTCATATTTCTGACTCTTAACGTTTCCATTTAAATTTTTATTTTAAAATACCCCAGGCAGGAATTACATTGTGAAATATTTCCATTCATGGAATCCACACTTCTCAACCCTCCCAGGAGGAGGAAGTCCACAAATTCATTAATTAACCTAAATTTAAAAGGAAGCCAAGAAACCTACAAGTTCTCACTATTCTTCCATGGTAAACACCTGTTTTTGTGTTTGGTTTTTTTTTTAGTTTATTTCAGTTTTTAATTATGTACTGAAAAAATAGAAGAACAAAGGTTTGCATCTTAATGCAGCAAAGAATAGCTATGTTCCATTCTACCATTGTCTGCCCCAACGAGAGAAGGTGGAGTCTCCTTATTTTTCCCACCTCTTGCCAGGGCTTGCTTCCAATAAGCCAGCCGATTCTTCACTCTCCAACTAACCAGTCACTTGGTTTACTGCCTGCTTTAGTCACAATTATAACCCAAGGTCTACCGTGGTGAAAAAGAAACACTGAGTTTCTCTCCACGTCATTCAACTGCAGTAGAGTCCTTGTCTGCCTGTCACTAAAATCCAGGCTGGAGACATCCTGCCTCATCCCACTCTGAGCCTCAGTCAGCCAAGGTTATTCTGAATGCCATCCCCCCCACGACCCCTCCAGCCCCAACTCCTTCCCTGATTACACTCCTGCCCTATCAGATAACTCCTCACCCTTACTCCCCCGCAATGCTCCAGAGCACAATCAATTTCAGTCGCCATTCTAAAAAGCCTGTGTAGCACAGTTCTCTTCCTGCTGGAAGGCTGTAACCCTGGAGAGGATGTTGAAAAGAAAACACTTTCTTAAGGAGTTAGGCTCTCACCATTGTGACATTACACTGCATCCTATTAAGTGTGGGTGGAATTGTTAAGGAGGCAAATTCCTTGTCTTTCAGCATCCCTGATTATTTTAGAAATATCCTTATAGCGCTTTTTAACATTATCCTAATCCTCTTTCACACTTGCTTAATCACCCAGACCTCTCCTAAGAATTAGGAGAAAATTATTAGGAAATTCCTACTGCAGTGCTTTGAGCAGAGATTAGCACAAATAGAGAGGGCTACCTTGAATTCTAGTTGCAAAAATTCAATGCAGACAATGTCTGGAACTGCTCTGGGAGTACGTGCAGATAAGGTGAGTCAAAACAAACTCGTGCAAACCCTTGGTACCTAAAGCCACTGGATTCTGTCTCTCTTCACCTTGTCAAAATAGTTGCTGCTGTTGTTATTTTCCTTTAAGAAAATGAGATTTGGGGATACTGTCTAGGTCTACCATTCTGGCTTTCTTTTGAGATGAGTTTGTTAGTTGTGACGGTTTCCAGCCTTCAGTAACACAAAACTTTTTTTAGATCTCATAAATTTAAGAAAGTTCCCCAAGGAAAGGAATGGACATTTGTTCAAACTGCAAATGAATGACTTAAGCACAACCCAAAATATGATCTATTTCTTTTTTCCACTTGGGATTTCCTGGTCTAGCAGTAGTTATAATATGATTGAGGTTTGACTGCTATTCCTTTTTTCCTTTTTCCAAGATAGAATTAGCCAACTCCTGAATACCCTACAAGCAGACACAATCCGAGAATGAAGAGTTGCTTTCTGCCATGGAGGGGGGGTGGGCGCGGGAGATACCTCCTGGTTGTCTTCACCTTTCCCTCTCTGAAATAATTCACAAAGTTTTTTTTGCCCTTAGAATGTAAAACAGACATGAGACCTATAGTCAATATTCTTTTAAACATTTCACAATGGGATGTTACATGCAACACACACAAAAAATGTCAAATCTGCATAGAACATTATAAGCATATTGTGCCTATTTTCTCATTCTGTTCACTCTGTCTCATTAATTTGAGCCACACAGTACAAGCTCTACAGACCTTGCTTCTGGTTCTCTGCACCCTTTCCCCCTCTGTTTCGGCTCTGTCCCCACAGAGTAAAACCTTTCCCCAGAGCTCACCTCAGGTGCACAGGGCATGGACTAGATCACGGTAGCCTGTGGTGGACACTTAAACAAAACAAAACAAAACAAAAAAGGATTAGTTCCTCTTATTTTTCACTAATTTTATCAAAGGATGATCATACTGGCTGAATATTGCTATGTGTTAGCCTTTACAGGTGAGAAGAAAACAAACCAGGATCTCCTAATTTATGATCCCTCCTTCCTGTACTGGTTCTATCCAGGATAGCCATTTCTCAAGACCTGTGTGGAGTCCATCAGAGGGCTTGAAGGGGCCACAGACCACAGACAGGGCACCTCTTAGTGGTGGCAGAGGAACTGAAAAAAATGGTGCCTGCGAGCAGATCTGGAGGCCAGGGCACACTGAGAAGACCTAGCAATCGCTTCCTTGATTTCCCAAGCAAGTTCTGCTGTTCTTTCCATGCCTACTTACTGCGCGCCCTTCCTGGCTGCCCCTGTGCCCTCCCCAATCCCATTTCCCTGAAGGAGTGGAAGCCAGGGGATGCCAGCAATGCGCTCCACCCCCAAGACCACGGCACGGCCACCTCTGAGCCGTAGCCTCCGAGTAGCAGGCAGCGGTCTGCCAAGCACCCCACTCTGTCCGCAAGAGGCTCTTGGAATTACCAGGTAAGCTGCCCACGCGCACCCCTTTGCCCTGCCGCGTCCTCTTCCGCCCACGGAAAACGGTTGTGGGTCCCTGAGACGCTTTTCGAGGCAACGCGAGCCCCAGGGCGCAGGTGAGACTCGGGAGAGGCAGCTCGCGGGTACCTCCTCCGCACGCCTTTGACCAGCTGCCAGCTCCCTCCTCGCAGAGCTCGGCCCTCCGCGGGCTGCGCGCGCGGCACGGAAGGGCGCATCTTCAGCCGGGGCTCTGGCGGCGGAGACGCGCGGGGCGTGCTCGGGAGCCAGGAGCGAAAAGTTGGGCGCCCACTTGGAGCGGGGAAGAGCGAGCAAGCGCGCGGCAGCCGAGGGGGAAGGCAGGGAGGGGGCGGGGAGGGAGGGGAACTGCTTACATGAATTTCCAAGTGGTAGACCTGCCTCTGCGCTCTGCCCAATGAGATCCGTCAGGGGAGGCACCCGGTTCACTTTTCCACATCACTTCACAGTTACATTTGGCAGGCAGGCGGGCTCGCACGCTGGAGCGCTCAGCCCACAATTAGTGGATTTATTCGGAATCTCCTTGCTTCCTCGAATCTCCTCCGCCGTTGCCGGTCTGTGCACAGACGGTCCCGCGCACGCACCCGCTCGCTGCACTTCGGGTTGCGGACACCCCGAGCCCAGCGCGCCCGACCCGCGTCTCCACACCGAGCCCCGCAGCTCCGAGAGGCATGAACGGAATCCGGAGGCGTCTGCCCAGCGCGCGGGAACCGCTCGGTGCTCGCCGCTCTCGGGAGTCGACCCCGAGCCCCTGCAGCCGTTTGTGAGCCAGGAGGCTTGGCATTCGCCAGCGCGGAGACCCTCAAGAGTAAGTGGTTCCCCCTGCCCCTCGTTTTCCTCCAAGCGCTGAGGACCCCGAAAGGACCGTTTCCTTTAAGAATCCCCCTACCCCTTCGGACACCTCGCGAGTCTCTTACCCCACCCCCCGCCTCCCCCCTGCCGCCCCCATGGTGGACGCGGGTTCCAAGCCCAGGCGTGGGGGTGAGCTGCGTCTTCTTTCTTGATATGCACAGCTGACGGGCTCTGCCTGATGATTTGGCAAACTGCTCCTGACAGTAGATTCTAGGGAGTAGCAAGCGGGCTGTGCGTCTTTAGTTGTTCAGTGGGTCTCCCTCTCTGCGGTCGCCTGGCGATTTCGCCGCCTCGCCAGGCAGGCAGGCGACGCTGCAGCCGCGCGCCTTCACTGCAGGGTCCGTGCGGTGAATGGGAAACACCCGCCGCTGGTACTCAGGAGGGTGCGAGCCCGAGAGGAAAGGAGGCGAAGGGGCCTGGTTGCCCCTTTGCTGCTTTGGTGTATCTCCCGATCCCCGAAGACAGGGAGGGCGACCCCCGCCTGGGGGCTGCGGGCCGCGCGACCCAGCAGCGAAGAGCCCCAGCGCGAGGCTTTCCCACAAGTGGCTGCTCCAGCTGGCGAGGCGTGGTGCCCGCTGCAAACTTGCTGGCTCTCGAGCCGCTCCGCGGCTCTGCAGTCGCCGAGACGCTGGCCCGAACCCAGGCAGGACCCCACAAGCGGTGTCCTTTACGAGCCAGCGAGGCAGCCCTCGCCGAGGCCCCCTGAGCCGGGGACTCCGTACGGTCTCTGCCAGCGCCGGCTGAGCGGGCAGCTGCGCGGTCTGGCATCTCCCTGCTCCCTATCTGCGAGCACTTGGGGGGTGGGGGGCGCACTCCTTGCCGGCAGAGAGGGCTGTCGCCCGGGTTCTGCCAGCGCGTAACAGGTTCGTAAGGGACCCACTCCCCTTCTCCCAGGTTCCAAGCCAGGCAGGGAGACGGCGAAGACCTGCCGCCGCCAACGCGGATGCCAACAGGTACCCACAGTTTCCTCCGCTTTCCGTCTCTCCAAGACCAAAGCGTTTCCCACCCAATCTGGTAAAAGCCTCAAAGTTTTGTTATGGTTGACCCCTTCCCCGCAGGCCCTGAGGCGGCGGCTCGTGCAGGGCTAGCCGTTTGCCTCCGCGGGCGGAGGTGGCAGCTGTTTGCTTGGGCTGCTCGATGTAAGAAATCAAACAGCATTAATTGTTTATTGTTGCAAACGCGCAACATTAGTCCGTAATGGAAACCCAGGCTGGCAGCTGCTCACTTCAGGTCCAGTTAAAGAACAGAGCTTCTAACCAAGCCAGCGCGAGCAAGACAAGGTCCTTGCAACTTTACCACCCCTTCCTGAAGATTCCACAAGAGTTTCCTCTTTAAGAGGCACAATCCGACCGTCCCTTAGCGCGCCCGGGCTGCTAATCAGATCAGCCGGCGGCTTGCTTCGCACCTGGTCGCACGGTTCGCGGGCTGACGGCGGGAAGGCGGGGGCTTCGGAGGAGGTATGCGGGAGCTCTGCCCTCTCGGGTCGGGTACCGTCGCCCAGCAGAGAGGAGGGACCGGGGTCGGGTCGGGGCCGCTGTGAAGCGCCGGTCCTCTTCACAGTGCTCCTGACAGCCATCTCAATGGTTAACAACCCTCCCGGGGTTGTCACCTCCAGGCTTCATTATGGGAGCTTTTCAACTGGAAAACTATATGTGGGAAAGAGGTATTTATGTAAGATTTGAGAGTGGGATTTTCCATCCATTCAACCTCGCCGCTGTACCTCACTGCATGCAAAATGAGCCCTGTCTTTCAGGCTCAACACAACTGAAATTTCTGCCCTGCTGTTGCCTTTCATCAGCTGTGTCCAGTTTTGCAGGCGTTTTTAATCTGGTGTGTGTGTGTGTGTGTGTGTGTGTGTGTGTGTGTGTGTGTGTGTGATGTGTAACACAGAGAGGGAGAGAATTTTATTGAGAGGCCTGATACCTTTGAAGGATGTTCTCTAAGGGCTACATTTTTCCCCCCCTCAAAGGGAGTTCTCCATAATCATCCTGTCCAGACATGTTTTCCACTTCCTTGAGCTCTGTGGCTGAAAGAAATTCTAGGTCTATCCCTCTTATTAAATAATAATACTCATAATAATAATAATCTAGAATTGTGCTTTAGCAGATTTGAAGATCCCCATTACATGGTCACTTCATGCTGGAGCTGTTGCATGATTTTAAACCACCTTTGGTATATATATGTACATATATATATATATATATATTTTTTTTTTTTTCCTGGACTCTGAAGAGCGCTTAGACTCTGTTTTCTCTGAAAACAGAGAAGAGCTTCTCCAGCAACTCCAGGGATTGCTTTATTGAGGGCTGCCCAGTGTAGTTCATCTTCTTCATTCCATTCCCCCCCCCCCCCCCCGCCACCACCAGCCAAATGAGTGTCAGGGTATCCTGTGACCATCACAAATGGGCCACATATTTTAGAGACGCTGGCTAATGGTCTCTGAAATTTGTGCTGTAATGCTGTCATTTAAACTTTTACTCTTTCTCTCCGGCAACCTGGATCTTGTATTTCCAATTATTATTACAATTATAAATCACTTCTGCTTTATAATCCACAATCTCCCCAAACTCTCAAGATTTCATTTGGGTAAATCTCTCTATGCAAGCCTCTTACCTTTTTTTTCCCCACTGCATTTTTGGTGCCTAGGATGCATTTTTTGAGTTCTTGAAGGGATTACGAGTTTTGCCGAACAATTTTACAGCAGCCCTCGCTAGAATAGCAGCTCCATTTGCTTGCTTTACACATATCAACTCTAAAGGAAAGGAGGTCTTCAACCTGAAAGTAACTTTATTGGGACATCATGTAGAACTCTGTCCAGACAACTCTTCTAACGCAACCCCTTACATCAGTACTGGGCACACTTTAGCCAATGGTGGTATGCTCAGTGTAAAAACAAACAACCCATAAAACATACTCAGCAGGATGGAACAGAGCACGTGAGGCAGCATTTGTAAAGGCTGTTGTTTGAGCGTACTCATGACACAACATTTCCTTGTAAACTGTGCACAAATTTAAGGTCTGATACTTCTGGCTAGCAGGGAACGTCAGATTTTGGAGCAAAGCAGGGAAACTCCAAAGAATGAGGGTATAAGGATTCTATTCAAGAATTTGTACTTTAGGGTTTTGCTCTCCTGGTTCCTCTCCTTGTTCATTGGTGAGGAGAAAGGAACGCTCGTGTAGAGAAAAGTTGGAATCGATGCTTCACCAACTGTTCAGAAAACCTTATAAGTAAATTAATGCTTTAAGAAAAAAAAAAATCCTTCCTTCTCCTACTCAAGGTGGCACACCTCCGGCTTCATCAGCATCCCAATCTGAGCAAATTTTCCATGCAAAACCAGAAGCGATTTTCAGGGATAAAATGACATTCGGTTTATATTTCCCATCACATTTTTCTGGTCCATCAGCAGAGTTCTATGTTTGACAAATCAAGGAACGGGCATAATCAGAGTAGCCTTTTAATTATGGATGTAGTCTAAAGTCTTAAGACTTTCTTTTAAAAATGTTGTGCTCAGTGATGCTGCTGATGGTGGCTTCAGTCATTTGATATTGCTTACAAAGTTAGAGAAACAGGAAAAAAGGCACAATTTTTTTGGGTTTGGTTTTGTTTTCAGCACTGTTGCGTTCCCAACTGACATGGACTAATTTTGCTTTTTCAGTTTAGGAAGAGACTCCTAACTTTGGTGTATTATACAACACCCACAGTGTCAGAATTAAACCACGGCCGGTCTTCGTTGCTCTGTATTGTTTGTGGTCCACACTCCTCCACAGATATGAACATACATGCACACAGATACAGGAAATTTACTTCTACAAAACTTCAAAACGTACCTAGACAACTCACTCATTTGATGGGTCAAGTCTGAGAGTTTTATCATGATCCATTTGCCGTTTCATCTGCCCTGGGTTATTTGATTTTCCCCTCCTGGCTTCTTAAATTTGTACATTGACCAGTGTCTTTAAAAAAAAAAAAAAAATGCGGTACTGGAATTTTTTTCACCAGAATCCCATAATTTTATATTTGTGAAATAGAACAATATTGTGATGGAACAAGGTTGTCCTCTGAACTGGTGTGCCTTAATTAACCAAAGAGCTATTAGTCTTCTCTCACTTAATTCCCATAGAAAGTTGTGATGAGCAATATATTTCTGCTGAACTGTTGGTTCTTGCCTCTGGAACCGGCTTCAGATATAACCATGAGGAGAAAATTAGTTGAACCTGGCAACTTCAAAAGGTCAGAAAAGAAATCAGTTCAAGGGATGCCATTCAGCTGTTTCTCCCATGTACTGCCTCTAGCTAAATCTTCCAATGCCACTTCATGGCAAAGCGATAGGACCAATACTGTTTCCTTTCTCTGTCGTGTCCCAAGCTTTTATTTCCTGAGTTTTAAATAGCATATGCTCTTCCTTATCATAAATATCCTCCACCTTCTTGCTTTTAGAAGTCTTGTTATTTTTTAAGTTCTGTTGCTATGTAGAAATATATAGATGTGGTTTTCTATATCTCTTTGGAAAGCATCATAAAAGAATAACACTTGGGTTGAGAACCTTCAAACTTCCCTGCCCTCTCTACCAAAGACATGCTAAAATGATGGTTAGTTGAGGCTAAGCGCAGAGTTAGTGCTAAGTATACATTTATTTAATGCGTCGACAGTTAGCAAAGACTGCCCCCTTTCCCTTTACTAGGAGATTTTCACTAAAGGCTAGGGTGGGATAATATCCAAAGTCTGGTATGGTGACTGACTGCCTCGATTTTCTCTATAGAAATTGGAAAAATTGTCCTAAGTTGATCTTTAGATAGTACTTTTCTCTTTTTTTAAATCAAGTTTTTCACGTTCCACAAAGCGTATTTTTTCCTCCCTCGAAGTCACTTGTTAAATGCTATGGGAACATAAAAGCGTAATTCAGCTTTGTAAAAAGGAGAATGCCTTCAAGACCAGACTTACATCAAGAATGCTATTAAACTGTGTGGGATGCAAGTTGTGTTTTATTGGGGAGAATACTCTAAATTATGGAAGTGTCACATGTGTAACTCCGTGTCCGTACCTTCCCCTTGCTGGAGATGTAGAAAATAACCGAGGGAAGGACTTTTCCTTCTTTGCTCCTTCTCTCCCTCCCTCTTTGCCTCTCTTTAGTATATTTTATATTTCAATGGAACAGTTCATGTTAACCTCATGTGAACTGCAAGTCAGAACATCTTGGAAGACAATTCTGTACTCCTCTCTGCTGAGTTACCAGCAGGACTCCTGGCACTCACATGTACACAGACGAAAAGAATGTATTATCCGTGGTAAGGTCTTTCTGTGGATGTATTTATTCATGTTTTAAGCATGTTGAATATATTGCAAAGGGATAGTAA
This sequence comes from Enhydra lutris kenyoni, assembly GCF_002288905.1. Classification (NCBI taxonomy): domain Eukaryota; kingdom Metazoa; phylum Chordata; class Mammalia; order Carnivora; family Mustelidae; genus Enhydra; species Enhydra lutris. Next base: position 13,428,699 of record NW_019154138.1, on the reverse strand, counting down.
GTGGAATCTTATTCTATAGATGTCATTAAATGAAAATGTTATAGCACATCCATGTATTATTACATGTTATAATGTAACTTTTTCCACGCATTGCTTCTTGTTAGATGGATTAATGTATAAAATATGATTATTTGATTCCTGATGTGACACAAATAACATAAGTAGATGAAGCAGTGGTAGAAATGTCATAAGGGAATGCTTTTCTTACGCATGCAAATTCATCTCCAGAATTTGATATAAAGATTACAAGGACACATTCTCCTCCTTATTTCTCTATGGCTATTTCAGCTTGACAAACAATTTAATTTTCTCTGTTCAAGTATTTCCTTCTTCATATTGGGGATGCTCAAAAATATGAAAAAGTTAATTTGTACCTATTTTGATTAGAATGGTAACACATACTTGTGTTTGTCTTATTTTTGAATTTCACTAAAATGCAGTGGGTGAAGATGATATTCCTAGTATACTACGTAGGAGAGTATACTGAAGGTAGTATACTTAGAATCCATGTAAGCACTTTGATTAATTTCAGGACCTAAGCATTCTACATTATATCTAAGTATTATTTTTGTCAAATGATTGCTGGTACCCATTCCATCATCTGTGTCCATAGTTCATGGTAATAGTGTCAGTGGGTGGTTTTTAAGCTATAAAGTCTTTTAAACATGAAAGGATGACCGTAAGGTGCGCTCATAAGGGTGGTCCCTACACGGTATGATCTAATTGACAGAATCTTGACTTATTATGCTGGGATACTTGGCTGCATTTCAGGTCCAGTATTACAGACCCTATAGTCTTGGTTATGTGATATAACTGATTTTAACCATTTCCCCATTATATAAGCGAAGGGAGAGCTTTTGATTTTTAGCCATCATCAGTAATGCCAATATTTACTGAAATAAATGGAAAACCTTTGTTGAATACTTTTGGGAGAAGACACTATCTGAACCTAGTCTCTGCTTAGCATTATCTTCACTCAGCAAATTTCTGAATAGTGTTCAGAAATCATTTTGGCCTCATCTTTGTGTTAATAGGGACTCCCCACTTGGGCCATTCTCATAAGGTAGATGATTATGAAATGCAACAGATTTTTTTTTTTTTTTTGTAAAAGTACCTGGCCAATGAAATGTTTGCCATGGAGTGGTTAAAATTGGGTCGTAGTGCAATTATACTATACGATATAGCAGGCTGTGTTTTTCACTGAGTATTTATCAAGTGAGTTTAATGCTTGTGTGTTGTCCTCTCAGCAGAAAATAGTGAAAGACAATGCCCTGTGTTCAATGGAAAGAGCAGACATGGTTGGCTCTTGGGAAAGGGATAAAAATACTGCCCTTTAGAAGCTTAATAGAACTATGAAGTCATTAATTGTGTGTTAGCTGTGGATAAGAAAAACTATTTATAAAATGTTTAATTCATATCCAACATGGTTCCTTTCTCTCTCTCTCTCTCTCTTTTTTTTAAAGAAGAATGGGAAATTCTTTTATTTGCTTGTCTAAATAGAATGCTGGGATTTCCCCCAGTGATATACACAGCAAAAAATTGAAATGAAGTATTTAAAAAAATCGAGTCTTTGTAAAGCACATGGAATATTCAATAAATGGTGGCTATTACTGGACATTGATAGAGCTTTATATGCTTTAATTTTTCCACAATCCCTCAAGTTAGAGAGTATGAAACGCAGAGCATCAGTTCCCTCAGCAGCCACAATTGAGATACATTTCCCCATATCTTATGAATTAAAGGACAGTGATTCAGGGGCGCCTGGGCAGCTCAGTCGTTAAGCGTCTGCCTTCCGCTCAGGTCATGATCTTAGGGTCCTGGGATCAAGCCCCACATTGGGCTCCCTGCTCAGCAGTAAGCCTGCTTCTCCCTTTCCCTCTGCTTCTCCCCCTGCTTGTATTCCCACTCTTGCTGTCTCTGTCGAATAAATAAAATCTAAAAAAAAAACAAAACAGTGATTCAAACTACTTTTGACTCCACACTCAGTGTTTTCAACCTCTGTGTCATGGAGCTTCCCTTGTTCAGCTCTCTTACTAATCGGCAAGGGTAAGGATGATTTCTGTTGGTTACTGTGATTTAAAGCATTTTGGTTCACAACCTTGGGGGTGCCCAGAATGAACTCTGAAACTGGCCTCTGTACACAAAGGGCAAGGAGTGACCAAAGAAAGCAGAACAGTCCCGACGTGTAGGTGGCAGTTCTAATACGCAAGGGAACTCACATATGTGGCTTTCTCTCAGGTTGTCGCAAGATGAGTGGATCTCCACAGCTCCCTGCTAGATTCTTAAGATTTTATTTATTTTTTAAAGATTTTATTTGTTTATTTGACAGAAAGAGAGAGAGAAAAGCATAAGCTGGGGGAGAGGCAGAGGGAGAGGGAGAAGCAGACACCCTCCTGAGCAGGGAGCCCGACATGGGGCTTGATTCCAGAACCTGGGGTCATGACCTGGACTGAAGGCAGATGCTTAACCAACTGAGCCACCCAGGCGCCCTGAATCTTAAGATATTATATAGCCATCTCCATGGGGTTAGGTCATGTGTTCAGTCCAGATGGTCGCAACAATCCCTTACGTCCTCAACGCTGAGTTCTTGAAGTGACTCCAGGGAGGGAACAGTGGGTAGCATGTAGTTCCAAGGACAGGGGAGTAGATAAGAAGACTTTGAACCCCTGGGCCAGCTCTCTGATCCATTGGTGGTCACATCCTCATGATGCCCTTTTCCAACAAAGGGCAAGCCCATTGTTTTCACTCCTTAGGTCTCTGACTGTTAAGTTTTGAACAGATGATTTAAAGGCAGCAAAGGATGTGTCTTTCAAATGGAGAAGAAGGGATTTAGATTGGTTCTGAAAAATCACTTCGTGGCACTAGTGTGTCTTTAACCAACAAGGGACTTTAATCAACAATCATGGGACTTCTGTTCATCTTTTGAGATGATCTCAATCCAGTTCTGCCTTAAGAGAGTCTGACAGAAAAGAATCATATCTTCAACATCTTAACTTTATGATTTCAAGAAAGTTTTTATTAATTAAGGCCGGGGTCTATAACACTAGAAAAGTGGCCTTATCGTGACCTTGTTTTAGTCACAGACCTGGTCATCCCAAGCTGAAATTTCTATAACAAATAGATCAGCTTCTAAGTGGAGAACAAGTTCTGACCCCTTGAAAAGGAGACGGCATTTATTTTTCCAAGGGTAACCAATAATTGTGAAACTTAAAAGAGAAAGAGTAGCGTGTCAGTAACAGAGCAGAATGAATTTGCGGGTATTCTGGGTGGCAAAATAAGCAAATGATATATGCTTTTGGATAGATAAATATCAGGATTAAGGATATGGTATGATACCAAGGGAAAATGACCAGAGGGCTGTGGCTGATGGGGAGATGAATACAGATAAACAACAAATCTAGAATCCTACTCTGTCTGCCAAGGGAATCTGCTCAGGGAATTCTGAAGGCTTTAGAAAAGAGAATTCTCTTGAATTGTATTTGGACACATGCAAGAATCATCCCTCTCTAAAACCCAAATATATCCCTGCCTGTTCTGTTCTCGTCATCCAGAGCTTGGCGTGAATTGCCTGGGCCACACACTGGATCGGGTAGCCGTCTGTGTTTCTGAAACACCACTTTGAATTCAATGTGCATTTACCTGTTTTGAAGCCGCCTGCTAATGGTTCTAAATTCAAGGTCAGAAACATTTTTAATAGAAACTCTCTGGTCCTGTGTGTCATTTTTGCTTCTGTGAAATATTGTGGCTGCTAAGCTCAGTGGATAATAAAAGCTTAATTTCCTGTCAACCACAATAATCTGCTGGATTGAATCCTAAAGTGTCTGTAAAAGCCCATTTTTATTTTTGACTTCACCTATCAGCGTGTGGCTTACCATTTGGAACTTTAATCTACGTTATTTACAAAATCGATGGTGCAATGTATTTTTTGCTAATAACTTAACATATCTGAGCATTGAGCTAGTTCACCTTAAAAAAATGTTGGGGTCAGCAGAGTAAGATCCAGGCTGTAATTAGAACTATCTCTAAAATGCGTGTATGAATGAAAAGGCAGATTGCAAGTCTCTTAGCCAAGAGAAGGTATTTTCTTAGGGGGAAAAGTCTAAAGACTTTTTTACTTGTAAGAATTCCAGAGAGGCTGTAAAATCTCTTCATCTCACTATCTGGGTGTAAATCAATGCAGCAACATTATAATGAAGTGGATTGCTTGGCCAGACATACATACTGTGGTTGGAAAATCTAAAAATACATTGATTTTTTTTTTACCCAAGCTTTACAACCTTGCTCAATGTCTTCTTCCTTGCGTAGAGTTAAGCAGTTTATGTGTGTAGTTACTGTTCACAATGTTTATTAATTCTGATAACAGGGACATAACATTTGGTTGCATCTCAGGAATTCCTGTAAAGCTATTTTCTGATCACCAGAGAGGACGTTAGCTTTGCCTATGGTTCTAACGGGCACAGCAGAATCTCATTTGTCTCCAGGTGGGCTCTCCAAGGCATCCTTTGCTGACATGAATGCCAAGTCTCAGCACCCCCTGATAGTGTGTATGTGCGTGGGAACAGTCCAGTTAGTGGGACAGTTTCACCAATCCATATGCATAGAGGTGTACAGGGGAGGGGCGCCTGGGTGGCTCAGTGGGTTAAAGCCCCTGCCTTCTGCTCAGGTCATGATCCCAAGGTCCTGGGATCTAGCCCGCATTGGGCTCTCTGCTCAGTGGGGAACCTGCTTCCTCTTCTCTCTCTCTGCCTGCCTCCCCGCCTACTTGTGATCTCTGTCAAATAAATAAATAAAATCTTTAAAAAAAAAAAAAGTTTGTACCGGGTTGTGTGTGCTTGGCGGGGGGGTGTTATGACATCATGCAAAATCCTTTCTACTCATTCACACCACCAGGGCAGGGGTTCTCAAAGTCTGATGTATGTGTGTCCTCCTCTGCCACAGGGATGGTCAGCAGTGCGTGGGCGTGGAGGAAATGACTTGGTACCACACCAGTAAATCCTTTGTTATTTTAAGGAAAAGGTCAGAGTTGGGAAGTGATCTTATTTGCTCAAACCCCAGGCTTCTCAAACCGTGGTTCTCAGACCCACAGTATCTGCCCTCACGGGAGACAGGATTAGCAATACAAAGTCACCTGCCTCGCCCTGGATTTACTGGGTCCTAATCTGTGTTTTAGCAAATCGCCAGGTGATTTGTATGCATATTCTGGTTTGAGAAGCACCCCCAGGGCGGGGAGCCAAGGAAGGGACTCTTATGAGGGTTACCGGAGCTGATTGTTAAAAGTTTCAGGAACTGCCAGAACTTGTTATCGGCCACAGTGAGAGCTTAAAATTGGAGGAAGTATTTACATTATGGAAATGGAAAATCAAGGATTCTTTTTTTTTCTTTCTGAGAGCCACTTAAATATTTAACAGCATACCCTTGTGTCTAACTGTTGCTGGCCTTCCCTTTTAACAGAGAAATGACCTCGGGCTTTGATAGTATTTAGTTAAGTGCAAATAAAACATTATTTAAAATAATAATCTCTCTGTGCTTTAGTTTGTGTATCCCTAAAATGGGAATGATGATAATAAAGTAATAATATTTACATTATAGTTATTTTGAAGAGGAGGTGTAGATACATGCATAGCTGTGTGTATTCATATAATGTGTGTATATGAATATGTATTCATATAACATATATAATGAATATATGCACACATGTATGTGTATATTTATACACAACTATATGTGTGTGTGTATATGCACACACATATATATATATATATATATATATATATATATATATACACACATACACACACACACACAGACACACAAATATAGTCTTTCCTGGTGATTTGCCATAGACCTACATATGTATGTATGTGAGTTGATGATTTAATATTATCCAAACACTTCCTAAGTGTTCACTGTTAATCTTTTTCTAACAAACAATATTGGTTTTCCATTTTAAAATAGATACTAAAAAAATAACTAGGGCTGTTTAAATAAAATTCAAGTAATAGTACAAGTGACTTAAGAATTTGGCAAAGTCTGGGGGCACCTAGGTGGCTTAGTGGGTTAAGCCTCTGTCTTCGGCTCAGGTCCTGGGATTGAGCCCAGCCTACGTTGTTGGGTTGTTGGTCTCTGCACAGCGGGGAGTCTGCTTACCCCCCCCACCCACCGCCTGCCTCTCTGCCTAGTTGTGATCTCTCTCTATCGAATAAATAAATAAATAACCTTTATATTAAAAAAAAATTGGCAAAGTCTGGGGGGTGGGTATTGGAGGGCACTAGAAATTCTGTGTTGGGGCGGGTGGCGGAAATGATCAGTATGGATGAAGAAAGGTTTCCATAGAGTAGGGATAACTTCTTCCCAGAGTTCTGTCACCGTCTGCAGGACACTGACGAAATCATTCCTACTTTCTCTGAAAAATGTAGAGCTGGATTAGAATACCACTCATTTGTCTCCCATACCCTGTCCATGGGATGGCACATATTTCTGTTCCCCCATGTCTTAGAGAAATCAAACATGCTCTTCTCGTCACAAAGAACTGGCAGAAAGGAGGGTACCCTAATTGACAGGTACTCTGTGGAAACCATGAGTAGTTATGCATTTGGTGGGTAGCGAGCAGGTGCTTAGAAGATGTAGCAAGTAATGCTGAGGTCCTGGATTAATTGGTGGTCTTATATCTTGTTCATTGCTTGACCTAAATGCCCCTTTACACCTACCTGCTCCTCAGTTGGGTAATTCTTCCTCAACATTTAGATGCCTCTTCTTCCAGGAAGCCTTCTTTAATGCTACCAAGATGAGTGGCATACCTATCACTGTGTATTTCCCTAACCCTGTTTAGGGAAAGGCTGTATTTCAGTAAATATTGTCTCTATTTCTTAGTCTGTACCCATTAGCCTTTTGGTTTCCTGAAGAGAAGAGCATTGGCCTGTTTGACCCTCTCTAGTCTCTGACAGTCATTATACACGCATCAAATACTTATATAATGAGAGAAGGGGTTATGTTAAGAAAGAGAATTTTGAAGTTAGATTACCTAGGGTCAAGTAATGGTCTGCTCCTTCCTGGACGTGGGTTTTTTGGGGGGTGGGGTGGGGAGGGCAAGTCCTTTAATACTTCCGTGCCTCAGTTTTGAACAAAACAGTGTGAGGCACAGTAAGCTTTATCTAACTGTAAGATATTGTGTTAATGGGTACTATTTTTGGCTATGCATATATGCCTTTATTAATACATCCTTTGTAACTAACAAAGCTATTGTATACAATTATTTATATAATTGGGTTTTTATCACTTTTCACCTGATTCTGGTAGGTTCATGTCACATTCTGTCCTGGGTGCCCCTTTGGTGGCTTCTATCAAGGAAGTGTCTATTATGTGTTTAAAATGGGATTAGGTTTTCTTATCCCAGAATCATTAACAACAGAGCAGATGCCTGAATATACTTTCACAGTATTTGGCACAATTTAAAAATAACTGTACATTCTAGCCTTTCCTAATTGCTTTAACAAGATTACCTCTTTTCACCCTCAAAATAAACCAGTTAGGTATTATTATAGTTGTTGCTGTTATTGTTGGTGGTTGTCCCCCAGATATGAAACTGCTAAGTGCAGTTCTTTAACTAAAATTCAGTCCCCAGGCAGGCTGATGCTGGAGGAAACTCACAAACCGCTCAGGCTTCTCGTCTTTGTAGCGCTCGGTCCGAGAGAAGGGCATGCGTGGCTTTTGAGCATTCAGGGATGGCCTTCATGCAGAAGGTGAATTTGGAGAGACTCTGTGCCCTTTTTCTTGAGAAGTGTATAGGCTGAGGCTACGTGGACAGGATCAGTCTCCCCTTCCTCCCCAGCCCCACCTATACCCTCCCACATCTCACCTTCTGGAAGGTTTTGAGTGCCCTGTGTCACTCCTCTTGTAGAGGTCACACAGCTGAACCCTCTGCTCTTTCATTTGACTTTTTTTTTACCAAAATCTCCCAGGGACAGGGACCACATCAATAGCACCTTCATGGCCTCCCTTAAAAAACAATCACAGGAACCCCAGTTCAGTGAGCGCTTTCTGTGGGTTCCTGCCGCTTTGTAAGATGGTTGATTCTGACTCACTCTCCTGCCTGGAGGAATTATTACTGCCACTTTGCAGTAGAGAAGACTGAAGTTCATAGAACTTGAGTATTCCCTCGCCATGACAGAGACGGCAAGTGGGGGGAGCTAGAGTTCAAACCCAGGCTTCTCTGCCTCCCCAGTGGAGTCGGGAGCCTACGACAGTGCTCCCCAGCACAACCCCGGGCGCATGTCTAGGAAAGGGCAGGGTAATCGATGCCCGTGCGGTAGATGCTGGTTATATAAATAAGCGTTTTGGCCATTCAGAAAGATACTAATACTTGGGAGGTAGTTTTATTGAGAACTTTGACATTTTGTTTTAAATCTGAAGCCTGCAAAGGTCTGCTCTCAACACTGGCACAGAGAGGCGGTCTTGATGGAAGACCAGGAAAGCTGGTCTTCCCTTGGTGGGCTGCAGTTCCAGGCCAAGTAGAAGACATTGTTCTTGGGCTCTTGTTTTCCCCTAGCTGGTTTCCTATGGAAAGCTTTTCTTCTCTTCAGTCTACAAAACAGCTGCTGTCTGCAATGGTTCCTCTAGGCACTCATCAGGGTGAGGCCCCTTAAGCTAAACAGTCCTCGAGTGGGAGCTGGGCCCTGGCAAAAGGTGACAAGCCGGTGATTCCTCTGGCCATCTTGTTCCATCACATACAGCCTGTGTTCGCAGCAGAACGCGAGTCTGCCATTTCAGCTGGCTTCACGAAGGCCACTCACTGGCCCAGCCACTGTTAATGACTTTCTTGCTTTCCCATTCTGAGCCAGAATGGAACCAGGGACCTAGGGGTGAAAGGTTCCGTACCCCATTACGAATTCCCTGAGCCAGACTGATCCCGATGGTGTCTTGAGGAATTATTTTCCCATTTAATCTAATTCGGCAAGGCTTCTCTCTGGGATCTGCAGTGAACATTATTTCTTTAAAAATAATTTTTTTTGAGAGGGAAGAAACACATTTCGCCATGCTGAAGGTAAGCAAAAAAATGTATTTGACACCTCAGGTAACGGGGAATTTTTTGCCCATCCCTTTCTGAATCCCCTCAATTGAAAATTGTGTTTTTACCATATTTCATTCCCAAAGGAGCTTTTCATAATTTAAATCTCCTGTCCAACTGTACATTTAGAATGGGAGCCCTGACACCGTCCTGATTATAGCATACATGCCGGACATTACAGAATTTCTCTCTGGGAACATTCTAATTTTATTCACTTATTATTAGCATCCTGGCAGAAAATTGCATTCTGCACCCTGAACTGGACCGTCCCTTCTGATGCCCTGTGGCAGCTAAGACTGTAAAAATGGGAAATTTCCTTTCCCATTCTCATGTGTAAATTAAAAAAAAAAAAATTGCCCATTAGAGGCTAGTTTCTTCATACAGCTCAGCATAGAATGAACTAGGACTAACCTTTAAATCAGCAGAGAGAGAGAGGGAAGGAGGGAGGAAGGAAGAAAGGAAGAAGCATTCAGTCTCTTCTATGTACTATGTTGCACATGCCCCAACTTGCATTACAAAAAAAATAAGCAAGGATTGGTGAGAGACAAGAGGGAAGGAAGGTGGGAGGAAGGGAAAAAACTTCTGTTGCATAAGTAGTTTGTGATCAGCAACGTCGATACAAAATAAATACTAACATCTACATAGAGCTTAAAAAAATAAGAGGATCTATTCCTTCTGACTCCTCAGATCCCCTTTCTTAAACTCAAAGAGTTTGGGAAATGTCTGCTGTGGTCCATTTAGGTGCTTTTAAAAGGCGGTGATTGTGTTCGAAGACCTGTTGCCCTGGACCTTGAGCTCTCTCTCTTGCCCTGGACCTTGAGCTCTCTTTCTTGCCCTGGACCTTGAGCTCTCTCTCTTGCCCTGGACCTTGAGCTCTCTTTCTTGCCCTGGACCTTGAGCTCTCTCTCTCTTTGTTTCCACAGGCAGTTTCAAGGAAAAGGAACGCCAATGGATGGTCGTCTTAGAAGAGCGGCTTAGACGATGTCTGTTTCCTGTGCTATAAACCCGTGGCGGAGCTGTAAGTAAATGGTCCACACTGCATGATGAATTGGATGGCTGCAGACCGGAGGCAAAAAAAGTAATTGTCTCATTTTCGTGGTGATTTGCTTAACTGGTGGGACCATGCCAGAACGGCTAGCGGAAATGCTCTTGGATCTCTGGACTCCACTAATAATATTATGGATTACTCTTCCCCCTTGCATTTACATGGCTCCGATGAATCAGTCTCAAGGTTTAATGGGTGGATCCCCTTTGGAACTAAACAGGCTGACTGAAGAACAGCGGATTTTGAACCGCTCCAAGAGAGGCTGGGTCTGGAATCAAATGTTTGTCCTGGAAGAGTTTTCTGGACCTGAACCGATTCTCGTTGGCCGGGTAAGCTAAGCTTTTCAGATCCCACTTTCAGGATCTGTTTCTCCTCTTTAGATCCTGAACATCAGACTTGTCAGGATGGTTGGCACACTTAGCTGTAGTTCTTTAGGCCAGATGGTTAGTTACCTATCGGTTTCCTCAGGAACATGGATAATCCCAGCATAACAGTTTTAAATGTGCACAGACTGCTCTTCTGGTGAAGGCTGGTCTCCCCCACCACTTCCACCCCATTGGGTACAGGAATACCCATGGAATGCACGTGCAAATACGCTTCTCTCTCTCATTTTGTACAAGAAGTCTGCACGCCGAACTTTTTCTCTAGCTTAAGTGTTTGGAAGAGGTATACCTTTTTGTTCAGTTTGAATTTGTACGATCTCAATTCCTAAGATGTTACTCGTTTCGTTTTGTTTTGAGGCTACGTCTCTCTAGCTGCAGGTAGCTTTTTCTCCTTTTTTGTTTCAGTTTTGTGGTGGGTTTGTTGTTTCCGTCATTAACCAAGGATGGAGAGAGGGAGATTCTTGGTGGATGGTTCACAGTGCTTTGTGCTATAATTCAGTAACATTTGCTAGAGGAAACTAGTTCATTCATTGTCAGATGGGATCAAATGTACACAGTCAGAATTTCAGACAGTGCCGTGCGTGCCTTGTGTCTGCGGGTGGATTTCCATTTGTTTTGTTGTTGTTGGCAGGTTAGACAAATGTTCCTTGTGTAGATAAGTGTTTTCCAGACACCATTGGTTATTGAAGACAATAGATGTTTTTCCCTCAGAAATGTTCATAAGCGTCACACATGGTCATCATAGGTGGAATTCCAATTATAAGCCTGCCAATGGTTGATTTTCCTAAGTCAGATTAAGAAGTGAATCATGCCCAACAGTATTCATTTCCCAAAAGCAGTGATTAAGAAGAAAATAGAATGAGAATGAATATTCATCTTTAAGACCCAGGTTAACTCTGTGTTTTCCTGGGAACTTCTGAGTGCATTCCTGCTTCTACCTCATTGTCTGGCAAAGCAAATTGGGAGTCTCCAAAGATTATGTTTTCTCATTTCACATAGTTAGTCTACTTGGACAAAGGAAACCTGGAGGAGGAGATAGGATGAATCACTCAATATTTATGAAGCCCTTTCTATGTGTCTGACACTCTTTTAGGCACATGGGAGTGTATCAGTGAACAAATCCATGATCTCTGCCTTCAAGGAGCTCACACTCTGGCCAGTGTGGAGTCTGTATTAGGTATTGGCCACTAATATAAGAGCACTTTGTGGGCACAATCTTATTTGATTCTAACAATAGCTTTCCACCCATTTCTGTGCATATAAATGTATGTAATGTCTCTCTCTCTCTACACGCACACACACACACATACAAACAATAAGTAATACATCTACACACCTTTTTTTTTTCATATGTCTAAAATATAAACATCTCTGAAAGATTTTTTTTTTTTTTTTTGGTATGCCTGTTACGAACTCAGGTAGCAGAACTGACTTGAGGCTGTTTATAGTCATGATGCATCTCATTACTGTGACTGTTGATGTACTTCTTGGGGGAAATGTTAATGTGCTTGACCACAGGGTGCTACCCAGACTCTGCTCACGGTGCTGCTTACCATACAGTTTATGTGCCTTCATATGTTTCGAAATGTGAAAACTTTTGAATTTCCAGACACGCCTGGCCCAGTGGACTTTGAATATGGGCTTCTTGACCAGCATTATATATTTTTTTATTATTATTTTTTATAAACGTATATTTTTATTCCCAGGGGTACAGGTCTGTGAATCGCCAGGTTTACACGCTTCACAGCACTCACCATAGCACATACCCTCCCCAATGTCCATAACCCCACCCCCCCTCTCCCAACCCCCCTTCCCCCATCAACCCTCAGTTTGTTTTGTGAGATTAAGAGTCACTTATGGTTTGTCAGCATTATGTTTTTTTGTTTGTTTTGTAAATATAGAAATTGGGACCTAGAAGGGTTAATAAAACAATGTCATTGAAATAGGAAAAATTCTGAGCTTGGATCAAGTTGGGGATTTCCAAGGCCATAATTTTACCCACCATAGCCTATCACATTTTAGTAACTAGCTGCCTAGTGTTTAAACCATCATTTGCACTTCAGAGTTGTTGAATACGGGGTTGCCTGGCTAGCTCAGTCAGTGGAACAAGCGACTTTTGATCTCAGGGTTGTGAGTTCAAGCCCCACGTCAGGTGTATAGATTACTTAAAAATAAAATTATTAAAAAAAATAAACAATAAAATCTTTAATCTTTTTTTTTTTTGAAAAAGGAGTGACTGAATATGGAGTGCAGAGTCCATAAAGTCCTACTTCCTGGATGTTTAGAACTTTAGCCTGCCCTCAGGCAAGTCGTTTTTCTGCCATAGGCAGTTCTGGATCTACAGGCACGTACATCCGTGTGTAATTGGTGAATGTTCTCACCTTGTGTATTAGTTATTTCTTTATGGAAGTACCAGTGTGATAGTATTTTATATAATATAAATAACTGAACATGCAATGCCCAGGAGAACTTTCCATACTTGTCTGAATAGAAAAAGTAATTAAATTGGCGTTTGTTCTAGATTCGTAGGAGCCTGATGACTAACTTTAACTCCTTCTTTAAATTAAGTAATAGAGATAAAAGCAAACAGCCAGACGTTCAACATCGATTGTGAGTTCGTAATATTCGAGCAATTCATTTTCCTTTGAATCACAGAAATGTTGGTAGTGAACCCGAAGATTTTGGAATGGCCAAAATGCTCCTAAGTCTTTATGACTGTTTTTGTGAATTAGCTCTTTCTCCCTCCTTTACCCTGGCCAGTTCACAAACAGTTGTTAAATCGGAGTTAAACTTATTTCCTGAAGACATTGTCGCAAACATTTCTAATCATACGTATTTCCCCTTAAAGAACATTGCTCCCCAAATACCGTAGCTTAGCTTTGAGGCTCTTGGGCGGTAGCGAAGCCAAAACTACATTTCAGGTGACTGCGTCAGCTCATAAGTCAGGCTGAGCATGGGGAAGATCTGTATCAAGGTGCCCGCCGGTGCTCTCCGGTGTTTTATCTCCGTGCACACTCTTCCACATGCAGCTTGAAACCACTTAATTGCTGAGTTTCTCCCCAGGAACTGGCTCGGGAGCATTAGTTACTTAGGAGAATCTTCGCTCTTTAAAAGACCCTCCTGTGAGTTAGGATGGGGGGCCTCCACGACGCAGGCTGAGGTCACGCTCAAGGGCAGAGCCAGTTTTGGAGTGATTGGGTTTTCAGAGCTTCACACACACCCTCACCTTGTCTGTTGTGTGTTTTTACTGTATTGCTAGACAGCCGGGTGCAGAGAAAGAACAAGCCCTCAAACATGCGCTCTCCAGAAGTCTGAACCTTGGCTCTGCCACTTTCTGAGTGTTAGCCCTGGAGAAGTTACTAAAAATCTTCAAAGGCTTTCCAAATAAATAAAATATGTAAGAGTCAATAAAATCATGTCCGCATAGTCTCTGTACATAGTAATTGTAGCCATGATTATATTCTTTTTTTTTTTTAAATGATTTATTATTTTAGAGGGGAAGGGCAGAGGGAGAGAGAGCTAAGCAGACTCCGTACTGAGCACAGAGCCCCACGTAAGGCGTGATCCCAGGACCCTGGGGTCATGACCTGAGGTGGAATCAAGAGTTGGATGCTTAACTGACTGAGCCACCCAGGCACCCCCATGATTGTATTCTTAATTGTACGTGTTTGTATTTGAAATGGTGGACAGACAGACAGTTACATCACCAGGTGAGCACAAGACATTGAGAGCCCAAAGAAGAATCCTTTCAGTTATCCCAGGTGGATTTATTTTATTTATTTATTTATTTTAAATGCTTTTTTTTTTTTTTTTTAAAGATTTTATTTATTTATTGTCAGAGGGAGAGAGAGCGAGAGAGAGAGAGAGCGTGAGAGCGAGCACAGGCAGACAGAGTAGCAGGCAGAGGCAGAGGGAGAATCAGGCTCCCCGCCAAGCAAGGATCCCAACGTGGGACTCAGTCCCAGGATGCTGGGATCATGACCTGAGCCAAAGGTAGCCACTTAACCAACTGAGCCACCCAGGCGTCCCATCCCAGGTGGATTTAGGTAGAGATGATATTTAGGTGTATTTGGCAGGTTGAAGGATGACTTGTCACTGAGGCTGAGATGGGGTAGAGTGGAAACTTAGATATCTTAGTTGGGCAGAGGGTTTATGCTATGTCATGAGGATAGGGCTGGACTACTGAGAGTCCCCTAGTTAGAAGCAACACAGCTATACATTGTTGAATTAAAATGAAGTTGAAAGTCATAGTCACAGAGAAGCATTCCCTGTCCTATTCTGTCTAAAAAATACCTGTCCTCTCTCTAATATTTCATATCCTTTGTGCTTTATTTTTTCTTCTTCTTGAAGATCATTGTCTCACATATTTTACACATATTCTATCCTTTGCCTGGTTTATGATTTGGCTCCCACTACAATGCATATTCTACAAAGAAAAATGATTTTTGTCTCTTTTGTTTCCCACTATATATCCCCAGAACCTAGAACACTGCCTACGTGTAAGAAGTGCTCAGTAAATATTTTGCATAAATAAATGAATGAATAGTTCACCTAAATAATGGGAGAATTTGTCAAAAAGTAGTATAAACCCAGTAAGATTTTATACAAGTGGCAATTTTCAATAAAGGAGACCTTGCATTATGTTCATGTTCCCCTTTCATATCAGTATTTTCTAGACCAGCTAGGTAGTTTAAACATTGTTGCTAGTGGTTCTTGGGGCTTCTGGTTGGCTCAGTTGGTTAAGTATCTGACTCTTGGTTTTGGCTCAGATCATGATCTCATGGGTCCTGAGACTGAGTCCCACGCTGTAGGCACTGTGGGGGAGTCAGCTTTAAGATGGTCTCCCTCTGCCCCTCCCCCCACTCATGTGAGCTGTCGCTGTCAAATAAATAAACCTTTAAAAACAAATCAAAGTCTTTCTTTGAGTTAGTGATAATGGATAACTTGTTATAACAACTCTTTCTGAGCAGACTGCCTGATCCCCACTGCAGAGGCTGTGCCCCGTCCCAGTGGCGTGAGGCCAAGCAGATGGTGATCCCATTGTATTCTAATCCATCTGTGCACTTAGGCTTGTGTTTATGGTAGAAGGTACATCAGAACTCTTCTCTCTGAATTTCTGAGAAACAAATATTAGCCAAAGAGACTCCACTCCTGATACTAGTTCGTTGTGGAACAAGTGGGTCAGAGCCTGTTCTGCACATAAATACTAAGCATTCTGCATTGCTCAAGACCTCCAGCTTTGACTTCCTCTACCAATTCCGACACAGAATAGGGTAGTACACGGGACCTTGCATCCTATATGCTTATGTGTTCTTGTCTTAGAAAAGAGATAAAGGGAAACAAACAAACAAACCCATGATGACTTTCACAAATCTTGCAACTAGGACCAAAAAAAAAAAAAAAATCATATCCTTTGGATGTAATGCACATGAGGTAAACAGTTTGATGTCATCATGGGAGCTCTGTGCTGTGAGTCCCAAGGATGGTTGATTGAGTCATTCTACAAATGTGTATTTTACTGAGCACTTACTATCTCCTAAACATTCTGGCCAGTTGATTCTCTGCTCTAAGCAAATAAAAATCCACACTCTCTGACATGGAAGTAATGAGGTATTGCAGGGAGACAGACATTAGGAAGAGAGTCCTGAAAACAAGTGTCACTTTAAAACAGACATCAGTCCTGCGAAGTAAAGGAATCTGATTCTGTGGAAGCACGTGGACGGGAAGCTGGTCTGTTCTATGGGAGGTAGACTCTCCCCTAAGGAAATAGTCTGTGAACTGAGACGCCGGAACCAGAGAAGCAGAGTGCAAGGATGAAAAGAGACAGCATTCCAGCAGAGGCAGTAGCCTGTTCGAGACTGTTGTAAGAGCTGAGGAGAGGGTCAGGGTAACTGAGACAGAGAACTAAGGTTGGAATCTTTGAAATGTGGCACAAAGATGGGCAGGATCTCTTGGAGATCTGACTTCCTTCTTTTTCACCTTTGCTATGAAACAGCTGGAAGAGAACGTCACCTGGCCTTTCTTGGGCAGTTTCCTCACTTGTAATGGGATAGTGGATTATGAAATTATATTTAAGATACTAATCCCTATGGAACAGGAAAAGAAAGCAATATAAGAAAAACGAATGTATGGGCGCCTGGGTGGCTCAGTGGGTTAAGCCGCTGCCTTCGGCTCAGGTCATGGTCTCAGGGTCCTGGGATCGAGTCCCGCGTCAGGCTCTTTGCTCAGCAGGGAGCCTGCTTCATTCTCTCCCTCTCCGCCTGCCTCTTTGTCTACTTGTGATCTCTCTCTGTCAAATAAATAAATAAAATCTTAAAAAAAAAAAAAAGAAAAAGAAAAACAAGTGTAGCATCTATTGATTTTCTGCCCAGGTTCCTTTAGCTCTTGTTCTGTGCTCTGTGAACCTCAGTTCCTCTTATTGCTTTATTTTGGGAAAAACCAGTTTGCTCTCCAGGTGGTCAGAGATCTATCCTAAATCCTCTCTCTTACATAAACTCCTCTGCTCTCTTTCCTCCCTTTTCCCCTCCTACCTGGGCTTCTGAGCAGTGCCTTATTTGGATATAACTCTACTGCTGGTGATGCCACATCTATTTATAATTCTCTCCCTCCAAGGCACTGACTCATTTTCTCTCTTTAAATTTGACCTTCTAACCTTCCCTCTTCTCTCTAACTTGGAAATCGTTTGGGTGGTGCTTAGTATGAAGGACACGGGATGCCAAATAATTACACTGTATTACAGTTTACGGTGTCAGCGGCCGGCAAGAAAATTGCACTTGACATGCCATTATTTTTGCCAGCCATTTGCATGTAAGGAGCACTGGGCTACGCAGCCACAGCCAAATTGTATCCTCGGCCTTGCGAGAACAATTCGCTGTCGGTTCCGGGAAGCCTCTGCCTACTCAGACAGAGCTTGTGCACCAAGAATTTGGCAGGAATGCAAGTCAGCATCGCGCGTCTCAATCTGGTGAAACAATGAGAGTTGTCTGCGTCTTGCCCAGTGTCTTGACTTAGAAATAACAGGCGTTGCAGAGCTTTGGGAAGTCTTTTAGCACCGATATAAATAAGTGAAATGATATTAGTCATGTAGATCAGCAGAAACACTAAATGCACACACATGCACACAAATGCATGCACAAACACACATGGACCTATTGGCTGAGTTAGTGCATGAGTAAAATCCCAAATCATCTCCTTATCCTTTCTCTGTGTAGCTCTAGACGTTCACCCTGTTTGCTTCATTCCATATCTGGAGACTGGGTGAGGGGATGGATAATTTGTGCTTCTCTCTGCAGATACCCCAAGAAGTATATTCACTCAGACTTCTTCAAAGAAAAGTCTCGAATATATCCTCAATCTTAGGGTCATCTCATTGGGGCAGGTATATTTTTCCCACTTGAAGCAAAGGGTTGTAGTCATAAGTTGATGGGTGAAAAGCCAGATTATGTAATCCTATTTTATAAATAAATGACAATAAGGTAATCAGTATATTAAAAAAAAAACAGAGAAAAAGTAAAAAGCAAACATCATTGATTTCTACCACAAGTATGAAGCTAAACCTCATAGGGAAGAATTGGGGAGACATAAATGGCTACAGAACCAAGAAGGCTTTCCTAGGATACTCACAGAGCAGAATACTCTGGATCACTAAAAATTATAAAGATTTATGACATGGGGACATGATTATAGCTGAATAAATACCAGAAATCAGATATAAAATATGTATAGACTATAGTTAAAAAATGCATGTGTGATATGAACATAGTACCTGGCATATATCTATTAAGACATGCGTGTGCACATGAAAAAATATGCACCTGAAAAAGTCATTTACAAAAATAATGAACCACTGTGTACTGGTCACTCTGATCATTCATATTTAGAAATGTTCACTACTTTGCTATTTGTTTTAAGTTACTCCCCTTTCACCCCTGATAACAGCAATACTTTTGATTTTAAAAATTAATGTAGGGGCACCTGGGTGGCTCAGTGGGTTAAAGCCTCTGCCTTCAGTTTGGGTCATGATCTCAGGGTCCTGGGATGGAGCCCCACATCGGACTCTCTGCTCAGCAGGGAGCCTGCTTCCTCCTCTCTCTGCCTGCCTCTCTGCCTACCTGTGATCTCTGTCAAATAAATAAATAAAATCTTTAAAAAAATTAATGTAGGAAGAATCCTAATCATATTTATAAGCACTACCCATTGTTTCTGACAAAAAAAATTCCCAAATTGAAAAAAAAAAACCATAATACTAAATGATTGGTATGTAACCCACATAAAAAATCAAATAAGTTAATTTATGATACTGATTCATATTAATAATACCAAATATTAATAAGGTGGAATATGTAAGGAAATATACCAGTATATTCAAAGTTTTTTCCCCTAGTTTATGTGACTGGATTATCGGTTTCTTTTCTTTATAATTTTACCCATTTTATTTTCTAAGATGTGCTATTACTACATTATAAAACATCACAACTTTAACTCACCCCCTATAGTCTCTCTCTCTCTCTCTCTCTCTCTCTCCCCCCTTCTCTTTCTCTCTTTTTCTCTCCCCCCTTCCTCCTTTGCTCATGTATATTCCAGTCCCTAACTAAGTCTTTGGGCATTTTGAAATATAGTAAAGACAGTCTTGTCCATATTCAAATATTGGAATATTTAGTTAAGATGTGGGCATGTTTTCTCATTAGCTACGACTTACTCACCTAACATTTCAATACATTGAGGAGTCCTCTTAGATCTTACATCTGGGAAGAGAAATAAAATTCACGACATTCTTATGGCCAAAAGTGAGGATCTGCAGACCAGCAGCAGCACCTAGAGGCTAGTTAGAAATGCGGAATTCCATTCACCTCCTGTATACCTTATTTACTGAATCAGAATCTGCATTTTAACAGTTTCCCCAGGTAATTCCTGTGCATGTTAAACATTCAAATCACACACACACACACACACACACACACACACACACTCACACTCACTCACACATTCAGTCAATTGTCAGTCGGTCCCAGGATAGCTTGAATCATGCTTTTTGTTCTCTGTATCCAGCCTGAGTAAATTTGGAATACCACTTAATTAAAGAAATGGGTCATGGACTGCTGTTTGGAAGAGCTCTAGGCAAGGTAGTGGGAGGGGGCCACAGCTTCTTTCATTTGAACCCCATGTGGTAGGGGCCCGATGCTATAGGCTGTGACACCCGTTTGCAGCTGGAATTCCCCATAGCTCAGGTGATGGCAGAGGCAAAAGTCTGCACCCCTCACACTGGGTTAGTGAACAGGAACCGTCCCCCTGCTCAGACCCGTGGAATCCTTTTCTTCTGCATGTATTTACCACAGTGCGGCAGATGTGCTCTGAAATCTGCAAAGTATCAAATGTCACTGGGCTTCCATGGGAGACAATGGCAGAATCCAAATGAGCCTGATCAGAAGGGCTGAGGGATATTGGGAAACAGCAGGGAATCAAACCCTAGATGCATATTTCTATTTCTCTCTAATCCTAAAACAGCCCAGCTGTGTTGCATGGATCTCTTTTTGGTGTGAATCTATGAGATTGATGACACGGTGTGGGGACACCAAAGTGGGGGAAAAGAGGAGGTTTTTAAGTAACCAAAATACACGGATCATATCTATTGAGTATTTACTACATGGTAGACGCCTTAGAAAGTTTTCTTGTCCGGGCCTCGCAATACCCCCGAGGAAGGCATCATTATCCCCATTGCCAAATGGGGAGAGCTCAAGGGATGAGTTATTTCTGTTAGCAGTTATAGGTTAGACACACAGTGAGTACGTGATGCCGCCAGAAGTTAGGCCTGGACATGGTGACCCCAGAGCTTGTTCCTGTAACCATGGCAACACCCGGTCTCTTTTGAACCCCATGTGGGAGGTGCTCAGTGGGTTCAGCTGCCACCCCAATTTGCAGATGAGAAAAGTGAGTCTCACTGAAGAAAATCAAGTTGTGGTCTCATGACTAGAATGTACAGTTTAGTAGGATTTGAATATATGTTTAGAGATGTCTAACTGATGGCAATATCACTGTACTTATTCATCAGCATGCATCTCTCTATGTTCTGCTCATGGCAGAGAAAGGCAGTATAAAGCCCCTGAGAAAAGAAAAATATCCTTGAGGCTTATGCATGTGGTGGCTCTGTTATATTTCCTTTATAGAGACTCGAAATTGCCAGTTTGGGTCTGGGCAGGGCTGGTGCCCCCTACAAAGTGATTTGTGGGTTAGTCTCCTAATACAGGGGAGTGCAATATCTGTCTTCTTTGCATTCTCATTTTAATATATACATTTAAAATAATTAGGATAATGAAGGAAGAGAATAATAATGGAGAGAGAGTAGCAGGAGAATATTTGTACTGACTACTTTAGGCCTTTTGCTCCGTGATGTAAATGTATTTACAGATGTTATTCTCACCATTTTGCAGATGAGAAGATTGAGACATTTGCATTGAATTAAATTTCCATTGGTTAGGTGACGGTGGTGCAATGACTCTAGCTTTTTTTTTTCCTGAGTTAGGCAGAATTCTGCCTGATTTGAGCTGTAGCATTCCATTAGAGAGCCCACTGGAAACTTTGACCGTGACTGGGCAATTTTGTGGACTCTTAAAGTGAGAATCACCAGACAGTGGAAGGAAGAATGGAATGGTTGAGTGGAATAAAAAATAAAATCGTGTACCGTAGACAAGAACTAAAAGAAGACAAAAAGCTTATACCCTCTAGCTGCTTGAACTAATTGTGTTAATGCTCAATAATTTATTTTTTTTATTTTTTTTTTAAGATTTTTTTATTTATTCATTTGACAGATAGAGATCACAAGTAGTTAGAGAGACAGGCAGAAAGAGAGGAGGAAGCAGGCTTCCCGCTGAGCAGAGAGCCCGATGTGGGGCTCTATCCCAGGACCCTGGGATCATGACCTGAGCCGAAGGCAGAGGCTTTAACCCACTGAGCCACCCAGGCGCCCCTGCTCAATAATTTATTAACAGTTCCCTGTACACTTGGAAACTGAGCTGATGGACAATATTACAAAGGCTCCAGAGGTGGGATCTATAATTTACTTTTCTCTCCACAGTGACTTCCCTGATTCCTCTTGCAACTGCAAGGGTCTTTCTCCAAATAGATATGGGCTTCTCTGTTTCCTCTTTACCTTCCAGCGTCTTACTATGGGGACCTTCCTCTAGACAGTACCGGTCATGTCCTTTTGCTACCCGTGCACTTTGGCCACTGAGAATAATTCCCTTGTGCCTTTAGCAGGTTCTCTGAGGAGAAGTAATTTGGTGAGAAAGCAAACACGGCTATTAAAAAGGACCAAATCCTGTAACTCCTTGAAGCAAGTCAGACTCCCTAGCCACTCAAGGGCTTTATTTAGAATGTGGCAAGGTTATTTATAGTGGAGTTTTCTTTGCTTTTATTTTTTTTTTTATGTGCTTCTGGGAATCTGAAAGTATAAATGAATTTCTCGTTGCAGTTTGCTTTCTGTCATACTTGTGCGCATGTGTGTGCTCAACGTGTGTGTGCGTGTGTGAGACCTATTATGTTTCTCTTAGAGCAGTGTTGCTTTGCCAGAGCTCATCCTCTGATTGTGTCCCTGCCTTTGCAGGAATATTTACAATCAGCCTTGTGCGGTGTTTTCAGAAATCATTAGACATTTGGAATGGCTAGTTCTGTTGATCACAGCCACTATTTCTCTCCTCTTCTCTGCTTTTCCTGTCATTAAACTCATATGTAAAGTTCTTAGTTTTTTTGTTTTGTTTTTTGTTTTTTGTTTTTAAATAGCTGAAACCAAATTCTACATCCCAACTAGACTATGGGGAATGCATTTCAATGTTTGTGGCTTTTTCTCCATCGCACAAGTTGAATGAAGTTGAAGTTGAAGTTGAAGTTGAAGCCAGAAAAAACAAACGTAAGGATGGAGGAGCGCCCCCCTCCCACGGATGCAGAAATACACACAAACAGAATGAGATGATCTGATGGGGTCAGAGAGATGCAAATGTAGAGCCACACAGCAAACAGGGCATCAGACCAGAATTCTGAATTACAGAGAAAGTCACATTACAAATGTTCCAACACAAGAAAAGAGCCTAGACACAGAAAACAGAAACCGAGAGATTTTCACAGGAGCCAAAAATTTAAAACCACACAGAATCGGAAACGATGAGAGAAAAAATAAAATAGAGGGAAGAGGAAGAGGAAGAGAATCAGGCAAGAAGGTTAGTGGAGAGAGAGAGAGAGGGAAGGGAGAGAGAGATGGAAAAAGAGAGAGAGTGAGAAAGAAAAAAGGATTTTGGGTCCACTGAGTTATTTTCTACTAGGAAGAGACTAATTTCTTTCAGCCCCTGGACAGATGGGCTTATGCATACTTTTATGACACTTCTGATCACACAGGTCTGCTTTTTTTTTTTTTTTTTTTTTGACAAGGAGTGTATTTTCTTTCTGACACATGGCATTCGCTGAGTAACCATGGCTGGCAGGACCGGGGAAGAAGTCAGACCAATTTGAGTGAACCAGCAAACACGATGATCTTCTTTCTAACCTCTCCCAGAAATGTAATTTTGGCTTTTAAATTTATACACTTTCTAGCAATTGGTGCTGGAAACTGAATGGTGGCCATTTTACCTCAAATCAGATACAATAAATGAATAATGTCTTTAAATGAAATCATCACATAGTTTATTCTGATAATTTTTCTTTTTTTTTTTTTTTCTTAAAGATTTTTTATTTATTTATTTGACAGACAGAGACCACAGGTAGGCAGAGAGGCAGAGAGAGAGGGGGAAACAGGCTCCCTGCTGAGCAGAGAGTCTGATGCGGGGCTCGATCCCGGGACCCCGGGACCATGACCCGAGCCGAAGGCAGAGGCCTCAACCCACTGAGCCACCCAGGCGCCCCTCTGATAGTTTGTTCTGATATGCACTAGTTTACAAGAGAAGTGGGAGAGTGGGAAAAGAATTACAGGTAAATCCTTGGACCATTTACATCTTCTGTAACTCTCTAAAATTATGGAGTGGGCTTCTAAAACATTGGAAGAAAAGAATATTTGATTAGAATTTTTATTTTTTTTGAAGATTTATTTATTTACTTATATAGAGAGAGTGCACGAGAGAGTCTGCGCTTGTATAAGAGCATGACTGGGGGCGGGGCAACGGGAGAGGGAAGGGAAGGATGTTAAGCAGACTCCCCGCTGAGCCCACCATGGGTCTGGATTCCAGAACCCTGAGATCATGACCTGAGCTGAAACCAAGAAGAGGATGCTTAACTGAGTGAGCACCCCTAGAATTTCTATTTCTAATATAGAAATGATTTAACTTATGTATTTAACTTTAAATAATCTAAAATGTCCATGCAAGAAGACTGTTTTCTCTCTCTGCTCCTTGACAAATACCTTTGAATAATTATATTCTTCACGGCTTAAGAAAAAGTAGGCAAAGTGAAAGTTGAAGGATGTGTGTTCCCTAGGACCAAGGAAAATAACACCTGGTACACACCTCATCCCTTCCAGGATATACAAAATCATACTTAGCCTTCACTGAGTCCTGTGAGATGGAGCTGTTAACACCCCTGCCTCTGCCTCCCACCCCACCCCCACCCCTTAACAGACAAAGAAATTCAAGTTCAGAGAGATTTAGTCACTGTCCCAGAATGGCCAGTACAGTGGGGAAAACGGGTACTGGAATGCAGAACTAGCTGATTTCAAAACCTGGGCTGCTCTCTGCCTACACTGTACCACTCCCACCCTCCCTTTATTTGGTTCTTCCTTATGTTTCTTTGCACGTGGATGTGCTCCTCCGGAATATGGAAAAGTTCTTATTTTTACACAGCACAGTTTGCTCTTGCAAATAGTTCTTTTGATCATTCCAATAACCCAGAGGCCCAAGGAGGGGTGGCTGAGACAGCATAAGACCCACAGGAGAAACCAGGGCTTCTGACACTTTGCTTAGTATTTAATGCCACACTCCCTGCTCAGAATCCTCTGTGAATCACTGAGCATTGGAGAACGTGGTTTGTTTTGTATGGTAACTCTTCTCCACTAGAAAGTGTGCTAAGATTCCATGCCACTGCCCTGAGGTAGGAGATGGTCTGGATGGGATTATTTTTTTTATTTATGTATGTATGTATTTAGTATTCCAGCCAATCCTGTGGTTTATGTGGTCTCTTAAATCCAAGGACGACACTCTTTCCCTATTGGTGCTGGCAAATGGAAGACTGAGAACTTGCATGAGTAAGAGTCATCATCCCAGGGGATATTAGAGAAGGAGGCTCTCAAAAACCTTCAGTGCCTTGTGATTTTCTAGATTCACATCATTTCTGGATGATGCGTAGTCCAGGCCAGGAGACCAAGAATGTTGGATTCTTTTGTTAATGTTTGAGGAAGTCCTTTGTAGTTGAGTTTTTCTCTAGGAATATTCACCAGGCTTGGATTTGGGTGGGAAATGGTAGGGCAGTTCTGTGTCACTTGGCATTGCAAGCCCTGGGATAGTTTGATCCCATGACCTGGCAAAAAAAGCTTTGCTGTATTTACAAAGGAAATCAGCTTGCCTGGGAACTGCTGGCTGAGATGTGACAAGAAAGTGAAAGTCTGTATCTGAAGGCTTGGATCTCTGGAGAGAACTTTTGAGGTAGCTAAAGAAAGCACGCCTGCCTTGGAGTTGGAAACATCGAAAGAGTCCTTGCAAATGCAGAGTCCTCCTGTCTGTTCCTCTGTAAGTGCCACAAGGTTTTGGCCTTTTCTTTGAGATTTCATAAAAGTGTCAGCACAAGAAAAACTTCTCTAGAGCATGAAGGAAGGGGTTAAGTCTTTGTTCATTCTCCCTCCAAAACTAAGCCTTAATGTGCCAAATGCAGATTTTTTGATTGGAACCTTCTTCCTCTTAAAGAACGAGTGTTTTCTCTTTTACAATTTACTTTTCAAGGTATATCGTTTCACCCAAGGCCTATTTTCTTTATGAGTTATAGCCTTGGCTTTACTCACACGAATGCAGAAACACACATTTAACACAAAATCAGGAAACAATGTTTACCACCAATTTCTGAAACCTCGAGCAGGTTTTCAGCACGACTTCTTTTTTGTTATAACCACAGTGGTTAGCCTGTTTTTCTCCCGTATTTATTCCTGAGATAAAGAGCTTTTTATGGAACACTATACCTTGCAGTACCTTTGTGGAGCTCTGCTAGTCCAAAGTTGAGGCTGGTTTCTTTCCAAAGGAGAAGTAAGCTAGCCTGGAGTATTGTGGTTAGGAGCTCCGGCTCTGAAGTCAGACAAAGTTGAGTTTCAAATCCTATTATAGCAGGCACAGTCTCATTTAATTCTGTTAAGCCTCCGTTTCCTCATCTAACAAATTAGCTTATAGGATTTTTTTTTTTTTCCTCTAGGGATTCCCTAAGCAATGGGTGTGATATTTTGTTCACTTAGTGAGGACTAAATATGATGGCAGTTGTGACTGTCCTAAGCATTTCCCACCTTGGAATATTTTGTGTCATTAAAGCTCTAATTGCCATTGCCTAGAACTTTTTTAAGTACTGTCATTCTGTTCCCATATGTTACTCCACTGTAAAGTGACATGCGGGACTGCAGTCCTCTCTAGAGCCCTCTGAAATCCAGTGTTTTATTTTTCTAAGTCTGAGTCACCTACACTGATGAAACACTGAACTTGAGGCAGGAAGAAATCTCGCGGAATAGAAGGAAGAGTGGTTTTTTTTTTTTTTTTAAAGATTTTATTTATTTATTTGACAGATCACAAGTAGAGAGGCAGGCAGAGAGAAAGGGAGAGGCAAGCTCCCCACCGGGCAGAGAGCCCAATGCGGGGCTCCATCCCAGCCCCCTGGGATCATGACCTGAGCCGAAGGCAGAGGTCTTAACCCACTGAGCCACCCAGGCGCCCCAGAAGAGTGGTTCTTTACCAAGAATGCTTTGTCTTCCGAAGTCCTAGGTGAAAGGATGTGCGTAAATGTTACTTGCTATTCACTACACAGGAAGAAGAAAATTCAGAATGAAATAATGGATACCCACGTTCCATATTGATAGGCAAACAAATGTAGTTCTTCCAAATGTTACAGTACCAACAAAGTGATTACTTTGAAGATCGCGTGAGGGAACAGGTTAAGGATGTTCCCCAACTTGCAACTGTCAACACTCAGGAACCCATGTAAATGAAGAGTGATGTTTGATACGAGAGTGTTGAATTTGGCCATGTGGCAGACCACCCTGAGATGAGCACGGGTAGGAGGGACCATCTTCCTTTGAGCTGTGTAGGAATAAAAATCATTCTATGCAAAAATACCACCAAGCATTACAGAATGTTGGCATACAAGTATAGAATCATCACCATCATAATAGTATGAATGGCAATGAGATATTACATTTATTACACCTGGATAGAAGGCCACATGAAAAGAAGTCTATTAAAACATAGGTGATAAAAACTATTACGTTGCAGTAACTTAGTGCTGTTCAGTGGCTGTATTCTTCCATGGAAAATGTTTAAAAGCCTCATTTTCGAAGTCTTCAAAAGGTTACAAAAAATCTATACTATTAAATACCTGGGATTTATTGAAATAGAAGCTAGTTTACAATAGCACATTTTATAAATATTGAAGGGAAGGAACCTTTAGATTCATAATTATATAAGCATTTTCTACCCTCCCACACTTGCATGCTACCAAAACCCCTTACCTACTCAAATTATTAACTTTCCCAGTAGTAATTATTGTGCTGATATGTCTGATAAAGACATTTTTAGGGCAGTTAAATCAATGATCTAAGTGGTATTATAAATTCACCTAAGATTTGTACTGAGTGTTGTTTTTTATGAAAACGAGATGTTTTGTAAGAAGAAAGCCATCTTTAGACTAAGAGTGTTTCACATGTATTGCAATTTCCATTCTGTAGTTCTCTATCAAGGAAAATAGGAGATGTGACTGCTGTTAATAAAACTAATGAATCACATTTGAACACTTTCATGCTAGCCCTAGAAAGAATACTATTTGATGCTCACAAGATCCTCATAAGGTATACACTGCAATATATTTCAACTTGTCGGCATAAACAGACTTAATGAGGTTGTATAATTTGCCTGCAGTCAGTCAGCTGAAAGTAGCTGAATCAGTTTTCAAACATGAATGTATTTGCCATCACATTTTGCCCCTGAATGCTTGATACATAGTATCTTATAAAAAAGTGAAAGTTGTTAACGTAGTCACATTATGTCATTTCATCAAACACGCACACAAACACACACAGAATTTAGAAACTAAGACATTCCACAGGTTTATTTACTTTTTACTTTCAAAATCAATACAGTTGATTAATGTGTGATTCTGCAGTGCTGACAAGTTATTGGGTAAAAGTAGATTAAAATATTTATTCAGCAGCATTTATTGGGGTCATACTATGTGCCAGGGCCTTTGCTGAAATGATTAAGACACGGGCAAGGACTCTGGATGACAGAAACATTCACTTTGAGGAAACAAGATAGAAATATTCATCAGGGGGGCTATTTGCTCTTTAATACAACTTTCCCTATTTTTCCTGTAAGATCCACGCCTTTTCTTGCCGACCACATTGCTACCCGTTCACCTAAATTAGCCAGATTTCACGTCACCTCTGGGAAAGAATTAGCAATCAAACCAGCTTGAAATAGGAAGAATTTCTGTCTTCCTGACTCTTAACAGAGCACATAGCTTGAAGCTAGTGCAACTTGCTAGTCAGGAAGAGAGAGGGTAACTATGTAAATCATTATCACTGACAAGCCTCCAGTCAGAAGCAGAACGTACAGTTTGTATCTTTTCCTCAGGCTATTTGTCTCCACAGGGTAGCTTTTTGAAAAGAAGTACTTAGGGCAGGTTGAGATCCACAAACATCCACATAAACATACACACACACACTGTATTACTCTCATGTCACCTCAGATTAACTGAATTCCAAGGTTTAGATTACTCTCAGGACTCTTGATACCCACCTCTCTATCGTAACCCAGAAATCCCAAGTCGATAAGATGATTTGAAAATTCCATTAGGGGGGCGCCTGGGTGGCTCAGTGGGTTAGGGCCTCTGCCTTCGGCTCAGGTCATGGTCCCGGGGTCCTGGGATCGAGCCCCGCGTCGGGCTCTCTGCTCAGCGGGGAGCCTGCTTCCTCCTCTCTCTCTGCCTGTCTCTCTACCTACTTGTGGTCTCTATCTGTCAAATGAATAAATTAAAAAAATCTTTAAAAAAAAAAAAAAAAGAAAATTCCATTAGGAATGAGTTGGAAATTATTGGACTCATTCTGCCTATAGGTGGTCAGATCTTCTGTCCCAGCCTAATTTCTGTTTCATTCGACTGGATTTTGTACATTTCAATACGAGATCTGTTATTATCCTGCATGTAAAATTTCTTTTTCTCTGTTGCCTATGTAAACGAGTACAGAATCTCTCCCTAGCTCAGTGAATACACAGTTACTATTATATGACCTTGGGGGAGTCATTTAACCTTCCAACTTTGTTGAAAACATTAAATGAGTTCATAGGAAATTGGTAACATTTAGAATAGTGCATATTGGTGCTAATTGTTAACTATAATAATGATAGTAAAACAAATTATTCATATCTACCAACAAATAACTATTACTACAGTTACTACTAAAATTGCTATGATTGTTAATAAAAATACCTCAGAATTTGTATCTCCAGATATTACATAAGAAAAAAAATATATTAACTTTGCTCAGCAACCATGTGATGAACTGAGCTCAGAGAAATGAAAAGATTTCAGCCAACTAATTCAACTAAAATGTGAGCCAAAGGCTATATCTTTTTTCTGTATCATGATGACTGCCACAACCTCATTCGATTTTGGGTTTTGGCAGATTAATTTGATCAACTTGATTAATTGAAATATCTGTGTATCATTTTTGGTAGAACATAAAAAAATACCCAACACTAGTAAATGCAAACAAATGCATATTCTGTTTCCTTCTAGCTCTCTCTCATAACATTTTGAAAATTGATCTACTCTAAAGATGTGAAGCATGAACTGTCTTAAGCCATGTGTATCCAAGATAAGGAGGGGATTCATTATGACCTTGTTGTTATTATTACTATTTTTGGAAAACATATTTAACTCATGTCCTCACAGTATGCCAACAATCACAATATGAACATCAGAAGTACATGCAAAGCTTTATGTATGTACTTTAGCTTTGTCCAGCGTCCTATTAAAAAACAAAAGTCAGCTGAGTAAATTTTAAAGATCATGAATTGGGCAGTATCCCATCTTGCAGATAGAAAGGAGCTCCAGCGGGACGCCTGGGTGGCTCAGTTGGTTAAGCAGCTGCCTTCGGCTCAGGTCATGATCCCAGCGTCCTGGGATCGAGTCCCACATCGGGCTCCTTGCTCGTCAGGGAGCCTGCTTCTCCCTCTGCCTCTGCCTGCCATTCTGTCTGCCTGTGCTCGCTCTCTCTCTCTCTCTCTCTCTCTCTCTGACAAATAAATAAAATAAAATCTTTAAAAAAAAAAAAAAAAAGAAAGAAAGGAGCTCCAGGAAGTATACAAAATGAGAGACTTTTATTGACAGAAGAGAGTGGGACAAGGAAGTTACGTCAGTAAAATATAGATTGGTGCTATCAACGCTACTTTCTGTTAGGGGATGGCAGGGGCCTCTAGGACAGATCATTTCATTCGTGCTGACCAGGGATTCCTGATTGACAGGTTTAAGATTCCATTTTTGGGAGAAGCTGAAACTGTCATTAAGTCCCCATTTGGTGACCTGAGACTTAGCCTGACTCCATCATGGGTCTGTTGTCTTTTTTTTTTTTTGATAGTCCTTTAAAATCATGATTTCTTCCTGCCGTTTTACATAATTCTCATAACAAACCTAAAAGTTAGGTGTTAATACTTTAATGTATTCTTGGTGTCTGGGTGGCTTAGTCAGTTGAGCGTCTACCTTCGGGTCAGGTCATGATCCCAGAGTCCTGGGATGAGCCCCATATCGGGCTCCCTGCTCAGTGGGGAGCCTGCTTCTCTCCCTCTCCCACTCCCCCTGCTTGTGTTCCCTCTCTTGCTCGCTCTCTCTCTCTCTCTCTCAAATAAATAAATAAATCTTAAAAAATACTTTAGTATATTTTTAATGATAAGAAACGCATATACACCAAGAGGTTGGGTAAATATTCCAAAGAGGTGAAGACAGGTCTAGATCTGCTGATATCTGATATGCATCTGTCTATCTCCAAATCTTTGGTTCAGTCATCATGCTGTTTATGCAGAATGAGCCTATAACTTCCATGATTTTCATGATCCTTTTACTCTGAGAGTTTCTGCCTCTGGATCTCAACCCTCTATTCTAATAACTCCCCATTGTTAGATGCACCAAGATTTTGGTGGAGTTGTGTCACACATCCAGACTCATCTGACCATGGAGAAGCTCATCCAGGCTCTCTGAGCTCAGTTGTTGGCTGTTGCTGTTTGCTAGTTTTCCATCTGTAAAATATTTGCTCGTTTTACATTTTGCACTAAATAAAGGTGCATATGAGAAATGCTGGCACTGTATCTTGTAAACAGTAGGCACTTGGTAAATGGTAGCTGCTTTTTATTTTTCTCACTCTTCTGATGACTATTAATAATCAGATCATGTAGAGGCACCACTAATCATTACGAGTTTCATCCTTCTAAGGCTGTGCTTTGGTTCTGTTTGCTAATGAGACTCTTGGACTTAATTTATCTGCTTTGTCATGCCCTAGTATCTTAGTTTTAGTTCCACATAATATTTTATCCTCCTGATTTCTTAGAACTAAATCTCCACACTCCCCCCTCCCCCTACCTTTATTGATTTCATTAAACCTTTCTGTACAATGAGTCATTAATTTAAAAGTTGTGGTCTTAGAGAAAACAAGTCTTTGGAACCAGAAACTCAAAGTTTCAGTCCTAAGATAAGGAGGAGGGTGCTGGAGGAAGCAGAGACTTGAATTTCTTTTCCAGATGACAGGTAACTTTTTTGTCAGTCTCAGTGCTGCTACCCATCCCAGATGTCCTTTGATTTATGAACTAAGGTTTTGGTATCTCAGCCTTCTCAGTAATGCCAACCAGATGACGGGCATGATTCATTTATTTACAAGATGAGAGCTTACTGGGGGCTCAGAGGAAGCAAGAAAGGGCTACACTGCCGTCTATACCACCTTCCTCTGTGTCCAGGAATTGGAGGGGCTGGTTGAACACCACATGGTAGACCAGGAATTCTTCTATTGAGACAGTTCTGGTTTAAAATGCTGATTCTGCCATTGTATCAGGACTACCCAGAGAAACAGAAGCCATAGGATGGGTTGAGGTATATAGAAAGGGATTTATTATGCAGTATTGGCTCATGCCGTTGTAGGAGCTGAGGAGTCCCACTGTCTGCTGTCTACAAGTTGGAAGCCCTTGAGAGTCACTGGTGCAGTTCTAATATAAGCCCGAGGGCCTGAGAACCAGGGGAGTCAGTTGTGTAAATATTAGCTCAAGTCTGAAGGCCTGAGAGCCAAGAATGGTGCTATCCTAGGGCTGGAGAAGATGGATGTCCCAATTTAAGCACAGAACAAATTTGCCTCTCCTTCACCATTCTGTTCTTTCCAGACCTCCATGGATTGGGTGATGCCCAGCTACTTCTTCACTCAGTCTCTCCCAGAAATACTCCACAGATACACCTAGGAATAATGTGGGGGGTTTTTTAGTTGTCTTTTTTTTTTTTTTTTTTTTAAATCTGTATGCCCAATATGAGGCTTGAACTCATGATCCCAAGATCGAGAGTCTATGTTCTACTGACTGAGCCAGCCAGGCACCCCCAGAAATAATGTTTTACCTGCTTTCTGGGTAACTTAGTCAAGTTAACTAACTTTTTGGTAACTTAATCAAGTTCTCAAGTCAAATTAACAATCAGGGCCACCAACTAGTCCTGTATTCTTATGCAAAAAATCTGATCTGTTTGAACTTCAGTTTACTTAACCTGTTGAATGAGATGACACCTTTGTAGAAATTTGATGTACAGTCATAGTTACGATTTGCCATAAAGGGCCACATTTTATTGTGATATAATTTCAACTTTGTTAGGAAAGTTGGAAGAATAATAAAAAGATCTCCCTTATGTTTACCAGTTGTTTACATTTTGGTCCATTTATCATTTGTGATGTCTACCTATGCATATTCTGTTTTTCTTCTGAATCATTTGGGAGTAATTTGGGGACATTTTGTCCATTACCTTAAAATATCTCAGTATATTTTCTAATCAAGGATGATTATCACTATCAGGAAATGTAACATTGGCACCAGACTATTATCCTATCCACAGCTATCAAAAACTACAACATTAGTTTTCCCAACATTGCTCTTTTTTGGATATTTGTATTTCTTGGTCTAGGCCAAGATGATAAACTGTGTTTCCTTGTAATATCTTTTTTGTTTCCTTTGATCTGGTACCATTTTTCATTTTTTTCCCGGAATTTACATTCTTGAGGAATTATAGGTCACTCACTTTGTACAATGTTCTTCAATTTGTGGATCTGATACTCTCTTGTGGATACATACATGTTACGCATTTTTTTTTTAAAGATTTTATTTATTTATTTGACAGAGAACGCAAGTAGGCAGAGAGGCAGGCAGAGAGAGAGAGAGAAAAGCAGGCTCTGCACTGAGCAGAGAGCCCGATGTGGGGCTCGATCCCAGGACCCTGGGACCATGACCTGAGCCGAAGGCAGAGGCTTTAACCCACTGAGCCACCCAGGCACCCCTGTTACTCATTTTTGGATGTAAACCCTGGATAAGTGATATTGTGGTGTTCTTAGTGCATGGTATTACAACCTGTGTGATACTGATTTATCCCAATATTGATGATGCTACTTTGCTCATCTGGTGAAATCTTTTCAAGTCAAGTCTCTCCCCTGGAAAGCTACTGCTTTCCCCTTAGTAATTAGTAATTTGTGGAGAGATCCTGCATAAAAATTTTATTTCTCATCAGACTTTAATAGTTGTAGCATCATTGGCGATTTTGTATCTCCATTGTTGTTTGCATATTTGTTAATTGGCATTCTACTCTAAAGAAGTTCATGATCATTTGACAGCTGTTCTCTATTAGAAGAAAAGCACAGTAGGAACAGGAGAAAATAAAGGGGTATAATAGTTCATAGGCCTTAAGTGCCTACATAAATAACTGGGATATGTGATTCTGACCAATTATTTTGATGGCATGTGCGACAGAATACAAGTAGGGCCTCAAAGAAATTTGCATTATATTCTCATTCCAATAGGATGTCTTCGTTTTACTTCAGAGGGCATACCACAGGACAGGGTGGTGGAATAATGGGGAATCCTTGACAGTCGGCAAAGGAAGCTCTTAGAGACTCTACATTGGAGAGGGTTGGATTTAATATTAGAGATTTTATTCATTTATTTATTTGAAAGAGAGAGAGTGCATGCAAGTGAGCAAATATGAGCGGGGGATGGGGCAGAGGTAAAATGAGAGAATCTCAGGCAGACTTCGAGCTGTGCGAGGCCCAGTGCAGGGCTTGATCTGAGATCGTGACCTGATCCGAAATTAAGAGTCAGAAACTAAACCAACCGAGCCATCCCGGTGCCCCTGGATTCAATATCAGAATTATGAATGTTTTTAGAAAAATCTACATCTTGAGAGCAAAGAGATTAGACAATGACATTATTTTTAAAAATATAAAAACCCTGGGGCACCTGGGTGGCTCAGTGGGTTAGAGCCTCTGCCTTCGGCTCAGGTCATGATCTCAGAGTCCTGGGATGGAGGTCCTAATCAGGCTCTCTGCTCAGCGGGGAGCCTGCTTCCTCCTCTTTCTATGCCTGCTTCTCTGCCTACTTGTGATCTCTCTCTGTCAAATAAATAAATAAAATCTTAAAAAAAAAAAAATATATATATAAAAACCCTATGCTGATGAAATACTTGTTCGAAAAGTATTAGCCTCATATGTGAAATATAGCAAAGTGGGGATTAAACTACCTAACAT
The DNA here is from genome assembly GCF_002288905.1 of Enhydra lutris kenyoni. Classification (NCBI taxonomy): domain Eukaryota; kingdom Metazoa; phylum Chordata; class Mammalia; order Carnivora; family Mustelidae; genus Enhydra; species Enhydra lutris. The sequence continues at coordinate 13,394,242 of NW_019154138.1, read as the reverse complement.
TTCAGGATTCTTTGAATTTTAGAACCCATTAGGGATCTAATAGACAACCTTCATTGCCATTGTATGATTCAGTTTGTCTTTTGGAAATTATTTCACAAATTACCACCATACCATAGGTTTAAGTGAAAATATTCCCTATGCCTTGGCAATGATCTTATCTGGGTGTGTGTTTGAGGGAAACTTTCAGACTTTAGAATGAAAGCTGTTATAGCTTTAGGAAATATTAATATTATATGACTTTATATATTCCCAAGGAAAAAACTATTATAGATGAGCGTTCTTAAATGTGTTGTGTTATGTCTCTTAGGAATATACTGTGGCTCTCTTAAGAAGGGAAAATGCGAGCACCTGCCTTTGCTTCTCCTGGGCACCTGGGCACAGGTTGACAAGAATCTTTAAGTGTGGTCATTCTTGAGGAATGCAAAATTTGCCTCCACGTACAGTGTTTGCCACTCCCTGCAGAGGCAGTGGACAGACTGTGTTGTACAACTAGAAAGCCTGATTCTTCCATTCTGGGTTCGGCCTCAACCCTGATGCTGTTATTTTTATCCCTGCTCCCGGGGATTGGGTTTGGGTGATCTGTCAGGTCCCTTCTAGCTCAGATAGGCCCAAACTAAGAAATAGAGAACACACTAGTAAATATTTCCACAGGCCTTGAGTTTTGATGAATTTATCTACAAGGATGGATTAGGTTTATTTTTCTTTGTCTTGAGGCGAAGGAGACATATGTCTTTAAAGCTGCCTAGCTGGACTGTCTTTTCAGCATGATTTAAGAACACAGGAAACTTTCACATAGGATTAGGATCAGTATGAGCCATTGGAAGATTTCATAAATTCTTTTTGGAAGGTGAGTAGATGAGAAGACCAAGGGTAGGTAGATTATGTCCACTGAGTTGGGCAGGTAGGATGAGAGCTTTTGAGACTGAAAGCGTGTTTTCCTCTATCTTTCCTTATATATCTGTTAATTTTGATTGAACAATCATGAGAAAACATATTGTTAAATATAATTATAGGCACTCATTCTGCCTAGCTGAAGGTGTTCTGTTCCAGTTTATCTGAAAGAAGTATGAGACCTGTAAAAAGTAAAAGGGAACTCCAGCATGCCTGCCCCCAGCAGAAGCCCATCTTTGTCCTTAGAATCTGAGAATTTGATGATCATTTGTGGGAAAACAGGAATTGCTTTGAGTAACCTCTAAACAATTGGTTTGATTTAGTTTTCCTTTTTTATTTTTTCCTTCTTTCTTTATTATAGCTTTAGGTGAGTTCAAACCTGAAATGCTATCTCATTCATAATCATCTGTCACAAGAAGTGTTTCCAATGTCTTACAGAGCAGAAGTTTCCTTTGTATGTATACTAGACCTATTCCCTCTTTAATAAAACTTCACCCGTGAGTGCCTTGGCTGGGAACAAGAGAGCTAGCATGATTTCACATAGTAATCACCTTTTTTGAAACCTGGTTCATTTTTCTTAATCTCCCCGGACCTAGGGTTAACCTTCAGACAGCTCTGTTTGCTGGAAGTAGGTATTGTGGGACACAATTAGAACTTCAATAAGACTGCCGAAGGAAACAAAAAGGGGAGAGGTGATATTTTGCTACTTTTCCCAATGGGTGGTTGGAATGTGAGAAGCAAAATGGTTGTAGGAAGATAGGTGATGTGAAAAATTGAGAAAAATACTTTAATACAGTGCTTCTGAAAGTAGAGTGAACCTCATACTTACATAGAGGGCTTGCTAAAGCAGAGCGGTGGGTCCCATCTTCAGAGTTTCTGAAGGTGGGCGGATACGAGGATCTGCCTTTCCAGTAAGTGCTTGCATAATGCTGATGGTGCTAGTCTGGGGATCACACTTCCAGGACTGGGGCTCTAATAGACTCATGAACAGACATTTCAGTAGTTTTTGTCTGTAATAGAGCATTCAATTGGAGTCATCAAGCTTTGTGCATTTTATTAGTCATTCAATGAATTTTCCTTGGCCTGTAATAGGTAAATTGTGGCTTATGCCCTGTGGATATAGAGATTAATAAGGCACAATCTTTGCATCCATGGAGAACTGATAGTTAACTAGGGGTGATAGTAAGGAAATCCACAGTCTCAATACAGCATAGTAAACAGTCTAGTGGAAGTTAGTACTGGTCACTGTAGAAATATACAGAAGCTGTGCCTGAATCAGTTTCCACCCAGGGCCTGTGGTCCATGTAAGATTCTTGGGAGTGGACATCCAAAATGGGTTTTGAACACCATATAGAATCTGTTAAGTTGAAGTGCAATATTAGAAGCAGAAGAAAAGAATTAAAGGCACAAATGAATGAAATGACTGTGCAATTTAATCACTTCCAACCATGAGTTTTGCCGGTTATTCTTACGGGTTTTCACTTTACTAACTATGTGATAGACTTGGAGGGTGAAGTCAGTCATTGAAGATAGTAAACAAAGGAGTAGTAAGCATAAATTTTTATAATGGATGACTAAATAAATTATGATAGTCCATTCTTTGGAATACTATGCAGCTGTGCAAAAGGACATGGCAGTAGTGTATATAAAATGGACTGGTCTTTTTTTTTTTTAATTTTTTAAATTTATTTTCAGCGTAACAGTCTTCATTGTTTTTGCACCACACCCAGTACTCCATGCAATCCGTGCCCTCTCCAATACCCACCACCTGGCTCCCCCAACCTCCCACCCCCCACCCCTTCAAAACCCTCAGATTGTTTTTCAGAGTCCATAGTCTCTCATGGTTCACTTCTCCTTCCAATTTCCCTCAACTCCCTTCTCCTCTCTAACTTCCCTTGTCCTCCATGTTATTTGTTATGCTCCACAAATAAGTGAAATCATATGATAATTGACTCTCTCTGCTTGACTTATTTCACTCAGCATAATCTCTTCCAGTCCCGTCCATGTTGCTACAAAAGTTGGGTATTCATCCTTTCTGATGGAGGCATAATACTCCATAGTGTATATAGACCACATCTTCCTTATCCATTCGTCCGTTGAAGGGCATCTTGGTTCTTTCCACAGTTTTGCGACCGTGGCCATTGCTGCTATAAACATTGGGGTACAGATGGCCCTTCTTTTCACTACATCTGTATCTTTGGGGTAAATACCCAGTAGTGCAATGGCAGGGTCATAGGGAAGCTCTATTTTTAATTTCTTAAGGAATCTCCACACTGTTCTCCAAAGTGGCAGCACCAACTTGCATTCCCACCAACAGTGTAAGAGGGTTCCCCTTTCTCCACATCCCCTCCAACACATGTTGTTTCCTGTCTTGCTAATTTTGGCCATTCTAACTGGTGTAAGGTGGTATCTCAATGTGGTTTTAATTTGAATCTCCCTGATGGCTAGTGATGATGAACATTTTTTCATGTTGGACTGGTCTTTTAAACAAGATAGAGAATAATGTTCAAAGAAGAATGAAAGCAATATCTGAGCTCATGTATCCTTGTGTGTGCTTTGTATATGGAAACAGGTCCATGCACAAATGTACAAAGTATGACTTGATATCAGTGGTTGCTTCTGGAGAGAGCAATTAGAGGACAGGGAACTGCATTGGGAAGGAGACTTGATGCTTTGCATGCATTTTTATGTTACCTATTTGACATAATTTTCACATGCACATTTTATTTTTTATATTACTGTATATATTTACTACTACAACTTTTTTTTTTAAAGATTTTATTTATTTAGCTGAGAGAGAGAGAGAGAGAGCACACAAGCAGAGGGGAGAGGGGGAAGCAGGCTCCCTGATGAGCTGGGAGCCCGACATGGGGCTTGATCCCAGGACCCTGGAATCATGACCTGAGTTGAAGGCACATGTTCAACCCACTGAGCCAGCAAGGTGCCCTACTACTACAACTACTAACAAATCATTTTAGAGTAAAAAGATTGCCATTATAAATGTTTTTCAGAAAGGATGCTAGGAAGAAAGGTTGAGGAAGGACGAACAGTTGCCTCTTCTTTTCATTTATGCCTTAAGTATGTTTAAATTTTGAAATGAGGTGGTGACAGGGTATATAGACAGGAAGAAATTGATTTGAGAAATTTATAAAACCCAGATGTTTTCTAGAGTCACTGTATACACATAAAAGTTTATTTTTGAAACGTGTGTATGCACATTAAATAAAATCTGTCTTCCCCATCAGACGGTATGCAAACTGAGGGCAAGGGATTTATTTTTCTTGTTCACTTCTATATCCCCAGTACCTTCTGGGTAGGTGCTCTGTGAATATTGTTAGATGAATGACTCCCAGAGCTTTAATTCCTTGCCCTTATTGAGTTTTTATCTCTGAACCAGAGATAAAACCTTACTTTGGTTTAGAGTCCAAACTTAATATATTTCTTTCTATTGTGGAGCTCCAAACAGTATATTGCTTTATATAGGAGTGTCTCCTTATCTGTGGGGGATATCTTCCAAAACCACCAGTCAGTGCCTAAAAATTGCAGAGAGAACTGAACCCTATGTAAATTATGTTTTTCTCTTATATATGCACACATATGGTAAAGTTTAATTTATAGATCAGGCACAGTAAGAGATTAACAATAATAGCTAATAATAAAATAGAGTAATTACAACAATGTATTTTAATACAAGTTATGTGAATGTGTGGTCTCCCTCTCTCTCATATCCTTTTGTACCATATGCACCCTGCTTCTTGTGATAATGTAAGATGAAAACGCCTACATGATGAGATGAAGTGAGTGAATGATATACGCATTGTGACATAGCAATGGACGGCTGTTGACCTGATAATAAGTATTGTCAGAAGGAGGATTATATGCTTTGGACCTTGGTTGACTGCAGCTAACTGGGACCACGGAAAGCAAAACCATGGATTGGGGGACTATTGTATTTTGTTTCCTGCAAAGATGACCCTCACACAAAAAGGCTTTTTACATGTATTTTGCTGGAAGCAGGTGGTTGCAGAGATCCGTTCAATATATTGACTGGCCAACAAGTTAGAAAAGCAAAGCATTAGGCACCCCAGTGTTTCTTAAGGGCAGCTTGCATCTCCAAAGTGGTAAATAAATTTTGGGATTGCAGTTTCAGGAATCAGATTACGTGAGAAAGTCAGAGAGAGTGTGTCTTGGATAATTCCCCGTTTTCTGACTTTTCTAAAATGGTTGAAAGGGCTTGAGCAGCCCCTTTGTCCCTAACTTGGTGGCTTTGGTCAAAACTCTCATTCTCTTGGAAACTCTGTTGTCCTTACCGGTAAAGTAAATCATGTTAGATCCTTCACCTGTCTCCCAATGTCAAAGTGATACATGTGAAAACATTCTGTACATACCCCCTCACCGCCCTCCTGTGCTGCAGAAATTTAAGTCGCGTCATTGTCTGCCTAAATTGAGTCTTTGCACATTTGCATTAGGTGTTAAGAGCCGCTCGAAGGTTATGATCACTTACGTGCCTGCTGCTTTGGGTTTCTGTGGGGGAAATGAGAGCAGAAGTTTACGAAAAGGAAAATGTGTAGTACAGACGGAGCACGCAAAAGCGCCTCACACTCCGCCGGGCAGATGGTGGTGCCTTAATAGATGTGTTTCCTTCCCTTCCGCCCCTGCTTACCTAAAATGTCTCAGAGATGCTAACTCTGGCGGTCGGAGAAAATTGGATTCCTGAACTTGCCAAGTTGGTTTAGGGTAGGAATATATGATTTTTATCGGAGTATTGTTAGTGGAGACATATTGTTAGTGAAGTCACAGAGGCAGCGACTCTATTTACGATTCTTCCGTGAACGTGTTACCTTCTTGCTTGACTCTCAGCTTTTCCTGTCTGCAAAACGTGAATACCTTCCACTTGATCAGGATGTTCAGAAGGGTTGAGCTAAGATATGTAAATTACTTGTTAAAGGATCTAGCAAATAATAGGTAAATTGACAAACAGAATACATAGTATTAACACATACAACCTGGATTAGTGGCCCTTTTCCTAACTTGTGGTAATATCCGCTGATGATCACACCCATGTGGGAAGAACTGGATTACTGCTTCACCGGGCCACCGCTAAGTCTTTGTTTCCCTATCTTACGATGGAAGAATACTAGGACCCACCAGTAAATCTTGCAATTTAAAGAGATGGTATACACTGCTCCTAGTAAAAAAATCCAGTAATTTCAAGTACACCAATTGGACCTGTTCTTGTCCATCTCTGGAGACTTAGCTGGTGTCTAACTAGCATGTGATATTTACTTTTCTAAGAGCACTAGAAGAACAAAGAAGGCTGCAATCGGGATCCTCTCATTCTTGGACAGGTAGTATAATGTCCTCAGATCCTAAGTTTAAAACACACAGCAAAAAAAAAAAAAAAAAAAAAAGCGTATCCTTAGCACAATCTCAGTGGATAATGGGAAAGGCTTAATTAATGTTTATAGAGGGCTTCCTTGTTTGAACAGGAATACAAAAGAAGGAATGGAAACAAGCACGTGCTTTTCACTCCCTGAGCTCTAACGCAATTTAGTACAGTTAATTTATTTCAACATCTCCCTGTTCATCATAGGAGCTAAGGATGGCAGTCTGAACACAGCACTGATTTGTAGCTGCAGGGAGTGGGGCTTTTGGCTACACAAGCACATCTCTGAAAAAGATGTTCCCGGAGATTTGAGATGGGGCCCTTGGCACTGGTTTTATCTCTGGATGTGTATATTGCTCTCCCAGGATCCAGATGCTCTGCCTTCTTTAGGACATCTCTTGGAAGTTGCTGTGAATCTTAATATCTTCCCACATCTGAGGAGTTCACCATTCCATCAAAGCTGGCCGCCCAAACTCTAACATCAACACGTTGCCACTTATCAGCCTCCCTGTGCGGGGAGACTCATTTCAATCAATCATGGTATTGATTTATCTGGACTATTTTGAATTACTCTCTTCTTCTAAAAATAACAATGCATCAATTGCATGTATCTCCCCTTGCCGAAAGGGTTCATATGTGTGAAAATAAAGTTTTGGCTGCCCTTTAATTTTTCTTCTATCTGTTGTATCTTTTTCCTAATGACTTTAGAGATTAGAGCCAGTCCCTTTGCCAGTTCACTTCCAAGGGTTTGCAGAAATCTGCTATTTGCAGGTCTCACTTAATCGAAGGACCTTTCCATGTCTGTGAGCCCAAATACAGACCAAAGGAAGAATTGCTAGAGTGTTTTTAGGGAAACCGTCCAAATCTTGTCTGTACCCTGACCTTTTTATTTTATTTTATTTTTCTTGCCAAAAAAGCCAATTCGTTTTGGAATGAAATTCTATTGATGCGGTGATCTCATTTGTGAATATTATTGGCCGTAGCAGCTTTGTTGATGTTGCAACTCAGCCTAACGCTGGGATTTCCTAGATCACATTTCAAAAATTTAAAGGGATTTGAACCACAGAGTTAAAAATCGCTGACAAATGATTGGTTGACAGCCTTTACTACTTGTTTAGATTAATAACAAAACATCATTTAAAAACTTCCCATCCTGGGGCATCTGGGTGGCTCAGTCCGTGCAGTGTCTAACTCTTGGTTTTGGTTCAGGTCCTGATCCCAGAGTCATGGGATCGGAGCCTCAAGTTGAGCTCTGTGCTCATCACAGAGTTTGCCTGAGATTCTCTCCCTCTTCCCTCTGCCCCTCCCCCACATAAACAAACAAATAAATAAAATCTTATAAACAACAACAACAACAAAAAACAGCCCCTTCCCATCCAAACTGGAAAATTCCCATCGAATTGTGTTACAACTCTAAATTTTTTCACATGTAGTTCATTGTGTTTTGTGTGTGTGTTTTTTTAATTAACATATAATGGATTATTTGCCCCACGGGTACAGGTCTGTGAATCGTCAGGCTTACACATTTCACAGCACTCCCCATAGCCCATACCCTCCCCAATGTGTGTTTTGTGTTTAATAGAAGATGGTCCATCCTCTGAACATGCTGGATTTTTTTTTTTTTTTTTTTTTTGTAGTTGTACTTCATGAAGACAGGCCAGGGCTGGATGCTAGATTGTTACTAACTGCTACATGCTTTTAGGAGTGGTTTCATATTGTTATCACAAAAATATTTACAATTAAAATGCAGAACTTGGTTTAAAGAGCACCTGTTTAATCAAGGACCGAAGTCAGATTTCGTAGATGCCGCTAGGTGAATCGCTACCTTGCGTACCAATTCTGTATGGTGGCTCTGTTCTTATGGAGCTTTCTCTCATTAGAAGATAATTCTCTGTAGAACCAGTGATTAAAATTTTAGGACGGATATTTCTATACTGGTGGTTGCTCGGACACTGAGTTAGGTATTTGTTTGTTTTAATATAACTTGTTATGGGTGAGCTCCTTTTTGCCTTTAAAAAATAATTTTGTTTGGGGGAGGGGGGCAGGGGGAGGGTGGTTGGGTTATGGACATTGGGGAGGGTATATGCTATGGTGAGTGCTGTGAAGTGTGTAAACCTGGTGATTCACAGACCTGTACCCCTGGGGCTAATAATACATTATATGCTTATAAAAAAATAAAAAAAAAAAAAACTAAAAAAAATTTTGTTTTGGGACATCTTACCTAGAGGAACAAGAAGCAGGTAACAGCAATGTCCTGAAGCTCCTGAGTGTTGTGATGATGGGATGTTTTTGTTGATCGAGCAGTATTATTTTCTAAGAATAAATATAGGGTAAATTGATCACAGCTTGGGCTCTGAATGTTAGGAAGTTAGACAGACTTGGGCCATTTAGTAGCAATGTAAACTTAGGAAATTTACTAACTTAAATTTTCTCTATTTGGGAAGTTATGAAAATTATATTACATACCTCATAGTGTTATTGAGAAAATTAAATGAGGCAATTCATACAAAGTGCCTGAAATGAAGTTAACACTCAGTAAATGCTAACACTATTAGTGTTATGATTAATATCCAAACAAAAACTAAATAAGGGGAATGATTTTCAGAGACTGAGTATTTTTACCAGTCTAAAACACCAGACCGATTAGAATCTGAGTAATAGGGAGATTCATGTTTTTGACATCATATTGTAATGAGAGAAGCAGAAGACTGTAAAATTAAAAAAAAAAAACTAGATAATATATATCTGAGTCTGAACTCTACTATTTGGTAGCTAAGCTTTACTTTTCTACCTTACCCAATGGGGGTAACAATCCTTGTCTTAATGCTTATGGTAAGAAATAAGTGACATGATGTTTCCAAACTGTGTGACCCATAGTGAAACCCAATCTATTGTTTTTTTTAAGATTTTATTTATTTTTTATTAGAAAGAGAAGAAGAAAGCAGGTATGGGGGAGGGGCAGAGAGAGAAGGAGAGGGAAAGCAGCAGACTCCCCGCTGAGCACAGAGCCGAACTTGGGTATTGGTCTCACAACCCTGAGATCATAACCCAGACGACCAACTGACTGAGCCACCGAGGCAACCAAACCCAATATATTTTCAACCCCTTATGCATTCTCCTATAAACTCATTGTTATTAATTAGCACCACAGGTTAGATTAATACAATGGAGGGGCGCCTGGGTGGCTCAGTGGGTTGAAGCCTCTGCCTTCAACTCAGGTCATGATCCCAGGGTCCTGGGATCAAGCCCCATGTCAGGCTCTCTGCTCAGTGGGGAGCCTGCTTCCCCCTCCCGCCTGCCTGCCTTTCTGCCTACTTGTGATCTCTGTCTGTCAAATAAATAAATAAAATCTTAAAAAAAAAAAAAAAAGATTAACACAATGGAAACACCTTTCTTCCCCCTTTCTTATGTAACATGGCTTTAACTCCCTGGGAGTTGGGAGCAGGATATAGATGTTTAAAAGCCCAGTCTTGGTCATACTTTGTCAGTATTTTTCCATTGTTGTGAATGATAGTCCAACTTACCCGAGATTTGTATCTGAAGAGCCTGTCACAAAATAGGAGTTAGAAAAACTTCATTAAAATGCTTAGACAAATTCCATATCTTGATGCCTCTTTTTCATCCTTTGAATTGTAAATGGCTCTTCCAGACAAAATCATTCAAGGGGTGCTTGAAAGCTCTTCTTCAGCTAGTGGCCGATAGAATCCATGACTGGGGAAGAGCGCCTCCTGCATTCCCTCATGTGACTTTCTCATCCGTCTTCACATAGGCCTGGACTCTGGGCCTCAGGGCACATAGAAACTTCCCCTCTACTTCATGTAACCACCTCCAAATTCATTACTATGGTGACTCCGTTTGGACGCATGTCTCCGGTTCTGGCTGTGAGTTAGTTCTCCTGATTTTAGGTTTGGATCATGCAACACTTTTTATTAAACCCATTAAAGAACAAAATTCAACCGAGTAAATTGTAATGATCTTACGGGCTTTATTCAGTGATTTATGAATTGAGCATCCAATCCAGCAGACAGAAAGGAGCTCCAAGGAGTTGTACAAATCAGGAAGGTTTTCCAGCCCAAAGTGAGCAGGAAGAAGAAAGTTATACCGGGCATTTATGGATGGGTTAGAGCAGCATTACTCCCCTTATATGGAGAGGGAAGTCTTGGTGCCAGATTTGGTCATTTGTGCTAAGTAGGCAAGTGCTGATTGGTTGACCTGGGTTTCCTTTTTTGGGAGAACAGAACATTAAAACTTAGTAAAGTTTTTGTTTGCTGACGTAGGGCTTAGCATGGGTGACTCCATCTTGGGCCCAACCTTGTTATTTTTAACATCTGAAATAGCCCATGTTCTTCCTTCTGTTTATAGGCACACAATAGACGTTCTGGTCTTTTATAGCTATTGTAAGATGAATAGAGAGCCCAAGAAGATAATGAGTTTCTAATCATTAGGCGAATACAGAGATCACTTATCCTGCAAGTTACCCATGGATTCAAATATGAAGGGTAAAAAGAAGGGTAAAAAGACGTGAGAAATTCGCATATGGGAACTCTGAGGTCCAGCCTACCCTTGAGGCTGTTGTGATTTTTTCTACTCAGTACACCTTTATTTTTTCAACTGTTTCTCTATTGGAATGAAGATAATTATATTTAGCAACAAAGAGATTACTTGTAGAGATTTTCAAGAAATCCAATTGTAAAGGGAAAACATTGGAATCAGGAGACCTTACTAGGTTTATTTTCTTCAAAAGCAAATCAGCTATCTTTTATCATTCTGTGTTAAGGGTCTGAAACAGTATCACCAGATAAAAGTTTCTGTGATGATGGAAATGTACTGTGCCTGTGTTTTCCAATATGGTGGCACTGACCACTTACAGTAGAGGTGGTGTAACTGAGTAACTGAGTATCTGTATTTAATTTTTTTTTTAAAGATTTTATTTATTTATTTGTCAGAGAGAGAGAGAGAGAGAGAGAGCGAGAGAGCGAACGCACAGGCAGACAGAGTGGCAGAGGGAGAAGCAGACTCCCTGCGGAGCAAGGAGCCCGATGCGGGACTCGATCCCAGGATGCTGGGATCATGACCTGAGCCGAAGGCAGCCGCTCAACCAACTGAGCCAGGCAGGCGTCCCATCTGTATTTAATTTTAATTAATATATAATTGTGCACATGTGTCTAATGGCTACAGTATGGGTTAGTTGCAGGTCCAGAATGTAAAATGGCATTTTGTCAGAGAGATATTAAACTCCCAAACAGTATTTCAGACTACCCCTGCAGAGAGACCGCAAGCTTGCCATTTATGGAGGATACGGCAGAGATTGTTAAAAGTCTCTACATTTGAAAAAGATAATCCTTCTTGGAGAAGAAAACAAGGTATGAGTGGTTGCACTGACACACATCAAGACTCGCAGTAAAAGGAATATAGATTGTGGCATTGGCTCAGTGATAGCGAAGTTGACAGTAGGACTGGATTAAGGGGGCCAGAAGGAGACAGTGCTTATACCAAACCTTCCTGTATACAACAGAAATAGTATTATAGGTCAGTGATCCAAGATGGGCCATACTTGATAAATAGCTCAGGGACAGTTAATTGTCCATATGGGGAAAAAAAAGATGGTTTCCTATTTTAAACCGTCTCCTCCCAAATTAATTTCTGGTGGATAAAGGCCTTAAGGATGAAAGATATTTGTATTGGAATAGAAAAGAGAAGATACTTATATGTCCTTTTGGTAGGGAAGCATTTATTAAGCAACAAATAACCTAGACCCTAAAGGGAAAAGTGAAAAATTTTCACAGCATTAAATTCAAGAACGTTGACTTGGGCATCATTAGGTCAGAACAAAGTGAATGGGACGAGGAAAGCTGTCTGTCACATGTAACTGACAAGGGTTTTCATCAGACTATGTACCAAGTAAGATTAATAAGTAAAAGAACAAATAAAAATGAGAAATGATGCAGAGAAAGAAACATGTGCTACCTTTAAGCATCTTAAAAAATGTTCAGCTCACTAATCATCAAATTAAAAATTACAGCTAAGTAACATTGTGTACCAACAAATCGTAAAAATTAAAAGTTGAACAACATCAAGGGATGAGGCTATAGAGCAGAATGAGTTCTTGTAACTGATAGAGACTGTTGGAGCTCATGAAATTGTTTCGTAAAACAATGTGTACTGTCTTGCATATTTTTTTAAAGTAGGTTAAATTGAAGCAATGGATATGTTGCTATTACCTAGCCATTCTCTGGGTAAATGCCTTAGGAACTCTCTTTTACACATAGGCATTGGAGTCTAAGGCAAAGGTATAAATCTGCATTGTTGATAATGCTAAAAAAAAAAAAAAAAATGGGAAGAACCCAAATTTTCACCTACTGTGAAAAGGCTAGATTAGGTATTGTCTTTCCACAATTTGCCGGAAATGAATGAAAATGAGGGAAGGCATCAGCATGAGTGAATCTCAGCAATAGAGTTGAGCAAAAAGCAAGACACAGAAGCATTTATGGGGTTGAGCTTAAAAGAAAAGGCATGTTACATGCAGCATTCAAGGTATTGGTTACCTTTATTGTTGAGAGAAGGGCATGCTGTATTGTAGGGTCATATTTAAGGCTTCAAATATATTAGGACTGTTCCATATTTTAAAAGATTTTGTTTATTTGAGAGAGAGAGAATGCTTGCATGAGTGGGGTGGGCAGGGAGCAGAGGAAGAGGGAGAAGCAGGCTTCCCCGCACTGAACACAGAGCCACAGCAGGTTCTACCCCAGGTCCCCTGGAGGTCATGACCTGAGCCAAAATCAAGAGTTGGCTGCTTAACTGACTGAGACACCCAGGTTCCCCAGGGTTGTTCTCTTTTTTCATCTGATTAATTCATGAATGCTCCTTTTAGTATTATTCTTTAACCTGACTTTATATATATTATAATGTGCAGCAGTGAATTTATTTCACCGTAAAAGTGAACATTAAAAAAAAAAAACAGGAAACGATTTTATGGTAGCATACATATTGCTTTATACACACACACATTACCAATTACAGAAAAGTTCTGGGCTCCCTCATTAGCTAAGGGTGTGCAGGTACAGGTTTTTTTGTTTTGTTTTCTTTTTGTTTTTATTTTTTCCACGTTTCGACTCTGAGTTCCTGGCACTCACATTTCTGTCTTAGTAAATCCATTAATTCTTGGATGTTACCAAACTTCAGGATCACGTATGGATAGCTAAAATTGCTTGTGTTTTATAGAAATGAGAATGGTGTGTGTTCATGGAGTGCTTAATATGGATCTCACACTTTTTAAAAGAGCTTAGCACATAGTAACTTACTGAGTCTTTACAATAGCTTGAAAGAGCGTTATTATTATCCATCCACTTTCTACTGGTAAGGAAGCTAAAACTCAGAGTCTTAAGAGCTTGCCCAATTTCCCATAGCTGGGTGAAGAGAAAAAACTGCTTCTCTTGCAGGTGATATGATTTCCGGGGGAAAACCTTCAGCTATTTACAATAAAAGGACTTACTGTACATACACCTTGTGACTTTTGTATAAGGAGTGATTTTGACAATTTATTTGTTCAGTAAATATTTTTAAACTTTTACCATGTACCAGAAGTTATTCTAGAATACGAGGGCACAGGGACAAGAATATTAAAAATAAGATAATACCCTTCTTTCCTGAAAGCCAACAGTAGGGTCAGACAAAAGGAAGGGATAAGAGAAGGGGATCGAGTGAGGGTGGAGAGGAAGAAAGAAAGAAAGAAAAACAAGGGATTATGAAGGAATTTTATGTTCATGTCACCAACAGAGGGTAATTAAACAACCTCAATAGGACAGACTAGGGCCTTTTATTTTCTGCTTCCTCATTACTCCAAAACCTGAGATTTTTTTTTTTTTTAAGATTTTATTTATTTATTTGACAGAGAGATCACAAGTAGGCAGAGAGGCAGGCAGAGAAAGAGAGGGGGAAGCAGGCTCCCTGCTGAGCAGAGAGCCCAATGTGGGGCTCGATCCCAGGACCCTGAGACCATGACCTGAGCCGAAGGCAGAGGCTTTAACCCACTGAGCCACTCAGGTACCCCAACCTGAGATTCTTAACTTACTCTATTACTTTCCAGTTCCTGAGTCAGATATTCTTTATGCTGTCACTTCTGCCTGTAATAATTTAATAACCTTTTTTCTTTGCCTTTCCATCCCCAGTGCACACATAGTCCCCACCAGTACCACCACACCACACATCCTTTTAAAACTTCAGCTCAAAATTTATGCCTTTTTTTTTTCTTTTTCTTTTTTTTGAAGACTTTCCTGGCTTCCTTTAATCCCTGAGATGAGTTTCTCTGGTTCTTACTATATTTAGAGATGGGGAGAGAGACGAACTGGCTCCAAATATTGTTCTAGAGTCCCTTTTTTTTTTTTTTTTTTTTTTTTTTTTGTATGGCCTCATTGATACTGTAGAAACCCCATGTTCAACTTTAGATTCCTACAGACCACTTCCTGGAAGTCCAGGGAACTAAGAAATTTAAGCCTTCTTGAGAAATAGAGGGAGGGAACAATATTGAATACGTTTGTTACAGTTGTAAGAACATGCTGAGGCAGCCTAATAAAGGCGTTATCACTGATCATTATCACATGTTAAGTAGTGATAGTGGCAGGCGCCTGGGTGGCTCTGTTGATTAAGCATCTGCCTTCTGCTCAGGTCATGATCCCAGAGTCCTGGGATAGAGTCTCTCACATGGGGCTCCCTGCTCAGCGGGGAGCCTGCTTCTCCCTCTGCCTTTGCCCCTCCCCGCTGCTTGTGCTCTCTCTCTCTAGAACTCTCACTCTTGTTCTCTCAAATAAATAAATAAAATCTTTAAAAAAAAGTAGCAATAGTGGTCATGCTCCTATTGGCTACTGCTTGCATTCCTCCTTAGACTTTTCCAAATTATTTCGCTGCTTAAATAATTTTATATCTGTTGCCAGAAGGCATAAACCATTGTAACTAATACTTCCTGAGTGCTTTCCACGTGCCAGGCTCTCTGCTACGTATTTTGGAAATAAGCTCTCATTTAATCTTCGGCTTAGGTAATATTATTATCCCTACTTACTGTATGGACAAAGAGCTGAACCACAGACATATGAGGTTACTTGTTCAAGGTCACCCAACTAGTAAATGGCAGAACTGGTGTTTGAACATAGATCTTCCCAAATATAGCTTTTTTGGTTGTTCTTTTAGACATTTTATATCTGGGAGGAGACTATGTTGGTACAATATAATTTTCTGCTTTAATGTTTTAATAAAAATTTACATACTTAGGCACTATTCTAGGCCAGGACTTCAGGAAGTGGCCGACTTTTCTAGGAAGGGTTAAATAGTAAATATCATAGGTTCTGTGGGCCAGGCAGGCTCTGTTGCAACTAACTATTCAACTCTGCTATTGTAGAGTGAAAGTAACTATAGACGTAATGCAAAGGAATGAGTGTGTCTGTGTTCCAACACATCTTTTTTTCTTTTTTTAATTGTATTTATTTGAGAGAGAGAGCGTAGGAGCTCACTTGTGTGTGCCGCTGTGCACCAGTTGGGGGGGAAGAGGGAAGGGGGAGAGGCAGAGGGAGAAGCAGACTCCTCACTGAGTGCAGAGCTTGATTGCAGCGTGGTGGGGGGGCTGGGGTGAGTGCTCAATCCCAGGGGTCATGACCTTAGTCAAAGGCAGGCACTCAACTGCTCAACCTGAACAGACTGAGCCATCCAGTCTACTTTTATAAACAAACTTTTATAAACAATAGGTTTGACAAAAATTGGCATGAGGGTAGTAGAATGTGGTCCTTGGTTTGAGGAGCTTTATAAATACTCCCGTAACCCCTGAAAACAAAAACAAAACAAAACAAAAACCTGAAGTACCAATGATCTTCAACAACATGGGTTTGAGATGTGTAGCACCAATTAATTACAGGTTTTTTCCAATAAATATGGTATAGTACTACAAATGCATTTTCTCTTCCTTGTGGTTTTTCTTTCTTTTTTTCTTAAAGTTCTTATTTGTTTACTTAACAGAGAGAGAGAGCACGCACAAGCAGGGGGAGTGGCAGGCAGAGGGAGAGGGAGAAGCAGACTTCCCGCTGGGCAGAGGGCCCCATGTGGGGTTCCATCCCAGGATCCTGGGATCATGACCTGAGATGAAGGCAGACGCTTTACCAACTGAGCCACCTAGGCGCCCTTCTTGTGATTTTTCTAAATAACATTTTCTTTTCTCTAGCTTACTTTGTTGTAAGAATGCAGTATCTAATACATACAACATACACAGTCTGTGCTTATTATTTGTGTTATTGGTAATGCCTCCTATCAATAGTAGGCCATTAGCTAAGTTTTTGGGGAGTCAGAAATTAACTGTGGATTTTGTATGCATGGGTGCTTGTTGGTGCCCCTAAGTCCCATGTTGTTTGGGGTCAACTGTATTACTATTATGATGGCAATAATTTAACATAAGAAGGAACTGAGGTGAATGGAATGAAAGTGACTTGCCCAGGTTACACATTTGGTAATCAACGGGAGGAGGGTACACAGTCAGGAGGACTGTGTTCTTCACTATGTACGTGATGCTACGGGCATTTTGACCCAGAGATTCCATATTCTGAATCCCTGAATTTAGGGAACAGTAAGAGTGACTAGTGAGGCACTCTCCAGTCCCAGGACACTTGCTTGGTTCCCTGTACGAAATCTTGATGCTGTGAGCCCTTCTAACATATATCCCTATTTCTATCCTTGCCTTCTTCTCTTCCCTGGAGAGCCATGTGCTTTTCCCTCTAGTTCCTACAAGATTGCAACGCCTCAGTATGCGATCCTGAATGCCTTCTGCCACCTTTTAAGGCTCTTCTTTCTGTGTCTCTTCTCTAGTTCCTATTTTTGGGTTGTCTCTGGTTGGGGTGGATCAAATGTTGTACATCCTCTAAGTAAAATCTTTATAGAACTTAAAAGGAGAAGAAAGGCACATTCCTGGATGCTAGAGTTAACCGTAAAGGAAGGTATAAACCGTAAATTACTCTGCCTTGAGGGTGGTATTTGACAAGATTCATCTCAATTTCTCCAGCAGGCATTACGGGATCTGGCATGAGATAGATGCTTAATACGTGTTTGTGGAATTAACAAACGGCTGAATGTCTTCTCTTATTTGGTAGTCTTAAAGCATTTCTGAAACCATGGGAGTAGTCACTGATTAGAACAGTGGCTGACTCTATGAGTACCTGTAATTAAATATTGGGGACCCTTGAGAAAGTCCCTTCTGTTTCCTCATTCTATCTAGCAGATGACTTCATCTATCTCTCTCTTTCCTTTCATTTTTAACAGATTTATCGGTATAATTAATACATAAAAACTGCCCATATTTAATGTATACAGTTTGATGAGTTTGGACATATGGACATATGCCTACACTTGTGAAACCATCACCATGATCAAGGTAATAAAAATATCAATCACCTCCCATAATGAATTGAAACAAAAGAAACCAAAGAACTGTGACTGATGTTATAGAAGAACCTGAGGGTGAATAAAACAAGCAAATAAAAAAATGTAGTCATCCATATTCCCTGTTTTCTATGTTAGGGTTGGCACAAGCAATTTTTTTTTTTCTTTTGTGCCTATTCCAGTTGATTGGTAGAGACTGCTTGGGATGTTAGGTTTAAAAGGATGTTTAGGCTCCTCCTAGCCCTGTGAGAACAGGTGCCTTGGTCAGTGAGTGATGTCTGCCTTGTGTGCATGATGGTAGGAGGCACCCATGCAAAGTATCTGTTGATCTTTATCTAAAATTTATGTTGCTCTGTAAATAAAGGTTTTAATTTTACTAATCAAAGAGAAAACCTTTTATTTAATGGCATACCCTGTATGGAGCTGGGCTTTCACTGTGTTTGTCAAGTTCTTTTTTCACTCTGCTTATGTCCCTTGATCCCCAGGGGATGAAAGGAGCCTTTTATCCTAGTTCCAGAAGTTCTGTATGGTGTCCCATCTTTAAAATCTGAAATGTGTGTTGGCCCTAGCTGAGATTTATTGCAGTGCCTACCTTACTGAAGACATGTGTACTTTGGGTCCAGCGTTCCTGGCTCTGGCTTTGGACTGGGATTCTTTATTTCTCTCAGCTTTTTTTTTTTTTTAACCCCCCAGTCTAGAAGCAAATTGCTCTTCAAAAGTTTGAGGAGAAACCAGAGCAGTTTTGGATGGGTTAGAAATGGGGAAAATGGCTCATTTCATGAATAAATATTTGCCTGTGGTTTTCCACTTTGCAGACTCAAACAGGGATTAAAAGGTAAAGACTGGCAGGAGGGAGGTAAGGAGGCTTTTAGGCAAGAACCAGCATGTGTGCTCTAGCTCCACACACAGAGATTGCAATTTGCCCTTTGTTAAAGTAAAATCAGCTATAAGTAGCCCTTTGTAGCTACCACTGCAAAGGGCCAGTCTAGTGGTAAAAGCATAGGCTTTCAGTCAAAAATAGCTGAATTTGGATCACTTACAGGAGATGTGAGCTTGTGCAGGTGGCTTCCTGTCTCAGAATGTCAGTTTCCTCATCTGTAAAATGAGGACCAATACATGTAAAGTGCCATGTCCAGAGCCTGAAAAGCAGTAGATAATCAGCAGTAAAGCTTGATTTTCTTATTTTTGCCATAAATTGATGGGCTATGGCTAATTCTAAGCTAATTGAAATTATTCAGTTTTAGAAGACTAGTTTGAAGCAAACCTCTTTGGGCATTTTATTTGGATAGTGTGTTTGCTGTTCAGAAACACTACCACCACCACCACCACCACCACCACCACCACCACCACCACCACCACCATCTCCATTGCCCCCATCACACCACCACCACCAGGGTCTCCATTACTCCCATTACCACCATCACCATCTCCATTACCCCCATTACCATCACCATCAACACCACTGTCTCCATTACTTCCATTTCCATCACCACCACCACCACCATCTCCATTACCCCCATCACACCACCACCACCAGGGTCTCCATTACTCCCATTACCACCATCACCATCTCCATTACCCCCATTACCATCACCACCACCACCATCTCCATTACCCCCATTACCACCTTCACCACCACCACCATCTCCATTACCCCCATTACCATCACCACCACCACCATCTCCATTACCCCCATTACCTCCACCACCACCACCTTCTCCATTACCCCCATTACCTCCACCACCACCACCTTCTCCATTACCCCCATTACCATCACCACCACCACCATCTCCATTACCCCCATTACCTCCAGCACCACCACCACCACCGTCTCCATTACCTCCTTACCACCACCACCACTGTCACCATTAGCCCCCTTACCTCCACCACCACCACCACCACTGTCTCCATTACCCCCATTACCATCACCACCACCACTACAAAGCAACAGCAGCAGCAGCAGCAGCAAAACTTTACTAAGCAGGTATAGTCAGGGAGACAGGTCTTAGCTTTTTTTATTAAATTTTATAAATCAAGGAACTCATGATTTAGGCAGAGAGAAATTCACGCACACACACACACACACACACACACACTCATGCACACATATACATTATGAGAACATTATGTTTCAGAAATACTAGGCTGATATGCTCCCTCAAATGCTGGCATAGCTTTTGAAGTTGTATGAAGATTTTAATAGAAGAGCAGAAGAAAATTTGGGAATAGGCAAAGATAGTATGGCTTCCTTGCCAAAAGAGAAAGAAATTATAAATCAATAGATTCTGGACTTAAACTGAGCATGGGTGTAGGTGGAAAAGCTGTTTAACGTATTGGCACATTTTACATGATTCCGTGCTGCAGTGACAATTAAAGCAACAACGAATATAGCTATAATAAAAATAACAATCACTAAAGCCAGTATGTCCTGAGTACTTACTAGTGCCTGGCATGTGCCAAGCCCTTTAATAGGACTTTAAGAACCTATGTGTTGTGGTTTTGCAAGAAAATAATGAGTTAATAAATACAGTTTGTCCATGGACATAGAGTTCAGAGTCTGGTGGGTCCAGTTCAAATGTCATGCGGCCGTGTTAAGGGCAAACGTAACCCTAAATCTTATTCTCCATTTCTGTAGCTTTAACCTTAGATAAGAGGAAACTTCTTTTTTTTTTTTTTTTTAAGATTTTATGTATTTATTTGACAGAGAGAGAGTGATCACAAGTAGGCAGAGAGGCAGGCAAGCGAGAGAGGAAGGGAAACAGGCTCCCTGCCGAGCAGAGACCCCAATGCGGGGCTCAATCCCAGGACCCTGAGATCATGACCTGAGATCATAACCTGAGCTGAAGGCAGAGGCCCAACCCACCGAGCCACCCACGTGCCCCAAGAGGAAACTTCTTAATCCATTCACTTAACCTTGCAAAATTTCTTTTGGGGATCCTAGGGTATTTTTCTCACAAGGTGCATTGTTTGGTTTCAGACAAAGAAATGCTTTCATTACGGTTATTACATTTGAACTGATTTCAGTGACCCTTTACATCAAACTTACCTTTCTCATAGATAAAAATTTGTCATCTCGACAGTTTAGCCGTCATGTTTTTTGGAAGTTAAGGCTAGGGAAAGAGGCATTTTGAAGTTGTTGGGAAGAAGTCTTTGAGATTAACGGTTTTGGAGAGATGGAGAATAATACCTTCGTATTATGGTATTTTTTTCCCCCGTGTTTTTCAAGATTTGGCCTCCCTGGTTTCCTGCCTCTTGTTTTCTTTTGTTGCTTACACAGACATTATTGAGCATTTATTATGCTCTAGACACTGCTTGGGGCTGGAGAATCAAAAACAAAATGTTCTTTCTTCCCTGGAGGAGCTACCATTCTAGCATTTTTCAGGTTAACTGTTGCACGAGTGGGAGAAGATAGTAGAATCCTTGAGAAGAATTTAAGTGACTTAATCCCACAGCAGTGAGAGTTCATTTTTTTTTTTTTTTTTAAGATAAATGTTGCCTGAATGGCAACATTTGGCTGTGTGCTTTTTGTTACAATTCTGGCTTCTTATGATGTTCAAGAGCCATTGATTGCATGTGCTGTTAGATGTTCTGGAAACTGATTTATACTGGATGTCAGTATTCCAGACTATTTTCTCAAATGGGTTAGTGTGCTTTTTTTTTTTTTTTTTTTGTTATGTATTTAATTGTTTGCTGAGTGAAGCTCCCCATGAAAAAAGAAAGTTATCACTTGGATAATGAGGAATTATGCTTATAGTCCATTCAGTTGCTCACACTCTCCTAACTTTGATTTGCAGTTAAGGTTTCCATCAGTGCCCATTATGCAGTAGTTAGACCTTATTGTGTTCTTAATGTAACTGTCACTAAATTATAAGCTCTCATTCTCAATACTGTTTCTATTCTGGAATTCTGATTGATAACAAAGTAAAAATACTTTCCATTGGTTTCAGCAGGAATAATGGCAGATGATCAGGAAGTTCACAGAATCCGTGAGAAATCCATTGACTCTCATTCAGATAGCACATTGAGATCCTGACTGGTGCTCTTTATAACAGCCCTGCTACTCTCCCTCCAACACTCATTCCTGGAAGTCTGGAATTCCTACCTAAATTCATGAGTGGTGGTAGATTTCCAAGATATGAGGAGAAGGCTCAGAAACTGTGCAGCCTGAGAGAGAGAAAAAGAGACAGACAGACATAGAGAGACACAAGGTTAAAGAAAGAAAAAATGTGGATCCCCAGCAGAATCAATCTGGCCTCTTATATTACATACTATGGATATAGAACTATGAAGCACAGAGGGTCTATTACATATATAATGCTACAGAAAATTTGCAGAATGATTTTCACCCCTGTTTTGCCAACCAGAGGATTTAAGCAACTTCCCTGAGTTTGTACAACTAATAAAAAGCTGAACTAGGTTTTAAATGTAGTATGTTTCAGCATGACAGTCTGTCTGAGGAGCTTCCAGTCATGCCTTAAGCAAAGAATTAAGTAAGAGGGCCGCCTTAGCAGGCAACTTGGAAAAGGGGGTACTCGTGTTCAGGCACTGGAATGGACTGACTCTCACTTCAGTAAATGATGTTCACATGAATTCTGGTCTGCATTCATTAAAGGAAAACTACTGCTCTTTGAATTCATGTTCCCAGTCTCCCTCGGTCCTTATAGATCAGATATCTGCTGGAGCTCCTTCATTTTACTGTCATACACTCAACGGAACTGGGTTGGCACAAGGACTTGATGAGGGTCAGATGACATGGGCCAGGTGTTCTTCTTCTACGTGCTAGCCCCATGACCTTCAGGAAATCAGTCTTCCACAATCTCCTTATTTCTTCTATAAGTAGAAATAATACCTTTCAATGGAAAAAGCTTCATACATGTAGGGCCAGATCTAACTTTTCATGAATGGTGAATATTGAATGAATGAGAGAATGAGTGAACAAATGATGAATTCATTTATTAATTCAGTTACTGGTGATGCAACTATTTACCTCATTGAAAGTGTTTTGAGAATTTTCTTTCTTTTTTTTTTTTTTTAAGATTTTATTTATTTATTTGACAGAGAGATCACAAGTAGGCAGAGAGGCAGGCAGGGGTGGGAGGTGTGGGAAGCAGGCTCCCCGCCAAGCAGAGAGCCCGATACAGGGCTCGATCCCAGGACCTCAAGATCATGATGTGAGCCAAAGGCAGAGGCTCAACCCAATGAGCCATCCAGGCACCCCGAGAATTTTCAAGTGTCAAATGTCAAACAATAGATATTGTTTCCTGGTGTTGTATTCATGCTATTTGATCATTTTTTACATTTTTAGACATTTATTATGTTCACTGCTAGTGCTCCTTACAGATTGTCTATGACAGGCTGGTCCCTTTGTGTGGCATTACTAAGGAACAGAGAGTTCACTCACCTAGATATTAGATGGAGCTAGAATTTAAGTCCATCTTCTGTATTCATGGTCACTTTTATTTTTTCCTATCCCAGCATTCCATATCTGACAGTAAATGCCACAGTGGTATAGATTTTCTACTTTGGATTTCTAGCATCAAAATGCTGAGCAGCCTTTTTCTTGTCAGGAGGGTGATCGCATTTTTTTCCCCTTCTTTTTTTTCTTCTTCTTCTTCTTTCTTTCTTTTTTTTTTTTTCTCTAATGTCAGTGACACTTTCTACCCCACCCTATAGACCGTTGCAAAACCGTGATGATCTAAAGGAAGACAAAGAGATTTATGGCTTCTTGAGATTGTCTCCTGCTTCTCTGAGAATAAAATGAAATTCTTTGTACCACACTTCAATATACTTGACATCTTTTATTATTTTCAGGTCATACACATCTTTCTTCCTATAAAGAGAGTCATCCTACAAGCATTCATTCATTACTCTTAAGGTCATGTCAAAAAGAATCATAGACTTATTGTCAACACACTCAGTGTAAAAATACAAAACTTTTTTTCTCCCCAAATCCTCTGTATGTTCTTATCAGGAAATCAATGTGCTGATGGGGCACTGAGGACAGGGAGACTTGGAGAAATTCAGTGCACTTTGCCATCTGCCCAAGCAGATGGAATTGGGATTGAGTGCTCTCACTCTGATCTCAGATCTGCTGGGTATTATCATCTTGGATGTCGTAACTCTTAGACTTACTGCCCAGGAAAAAGGTACCACTTAAGATGCTGGAAAAAAAAAATGTGCAGAGCATATTTTGCTGTTATATGGCTTCTATGTTTTCTATGCAATTTAATTTATTGTGTGCTTTGGAATTTTGTTTATTTGTTTGTTTCTTTCTTTTGAGTCTGGTTTTAGATTATCTACAGTTTCTTTCTTTTGGGTCAGGTTTTAGATTTCCCAAAAGTTGCATTACCAGCAATAACAGTGGCACGTAATGTTCTGAGTGGTTCAACACTTTTAGAACTGGGAGTCTTTGATGTCACAGTACTTATTACATCTTTCCCCATATTAGTTCTTGATGTATGTGAGCTGCGTCCTGTACTGTGCATTGCCAGGCTTAACAGAGTGAAGGAGATGCTGTTATATATCCAGATCCTCATTCCTGACACAGGTTGGTACCCACCCCTGTTCTCATGGTAACACCAGCCTGGTTCAGAAAGGGGTGTCTATGCATGTAATACAAAATTCCACTGTCTCCTGGGTGGCTGTTGTCAACCCAGTATATGCACCATCCCTTTCCAAAACTCTGTTTAATTGAAAGCCAAATACATTTTCTCATTTCATGAATGCATTTCTTTATATGGTTCTGCTGTTCCTAGCCTCTTGAATTATTATGTATAAGTGTCAGCTAGGCCCATTACTAGCTGCATTAGTCAAGTTATTTACCCTCCCTAAACCTCAGATTGTTCAATTCAAAATGGGATTAATTATACCTACACCATAAAACTCTTGTGATGGTTAATGCGTGCAAATTGCTTACTGTATTTTAGGCACTGGGCTAGTGACTTACCAGATGATGAGTCTGAGAATTAGGCAAAACTGAAAGACGACACTAAGGAGATATATGGCAACTATGTCCTCTCCAAATACGTGTGCCGGGGGCATTAGGATATGTGGAGTTTTTAATACAAACAACTTAGAGAAGTGTCACGTAAGTGTGGAAGGGTTGGATTCAATGTACAAATTATAAATCTGAGGGCAATGTAATCTGCAACTGGAGACTGAGAAGTGAGAGATACTTTCCTCCAGATCATTTAGGAAGCATCTCTGGGTTTATTTAGTTTCATAGCATCATTTTCATAGACTACACTCCAGTTTCTTAGCAACCTGTGTATATTTCCTCTGTATTTTTGCACATGTGACTTTATGAGGCCATGGGCTCCAATTTGAAGAGGTGGGTAGGTTCTAGGGAATCATATGTATATATGATTATATACGATTAACTCTTCCCTCAAAATCAAAAGACAGTAGGAAAAGTGATATCCATTATCACTGAGCATTCCATGGAAAGATTGCAGTCAACCTTGACTGGGTCATATTTCTGCTCACAGTTAAGTCTTATTGTCATGGAAAAGATATTCTGAACATTCTAGGAGCCAAACCCAATTAAAAAAAAAAAAACATAGAATGAAACATACACACAAAATATGTTTTCAGAAAAAGTACCATTTTTCTTGCTAACAGAGTGGGGGAGGCACAGATCTCCAGCTACACAGCTGACCTTGGCGTCACTCTTTACATCTTCACCAAGCCTTCCATGGTCTGTGGGAATAACATACGATGCTTATACTGTCCTACCCCAAACCAAATCACTACACAAATAGAATATTCCTGCACAAACTCCTCAGGGAGTTTGAACAAGTTGTGTTCATTTCCTCTTATGTTGATGCCCTCCATTCTTCTTGTTTCTTTCCTGGTTCCAGGAAGTCTGCATTTTTCCAGTTGTTGCTGTTTTGTTCCTCATTTTTCTATGACTTCAGTAATCTCTCTTCAAATTCCATTTAGGGAAAGAGACATTCTCCAGTATTGCCTGCTTGAATTCATTTTTTCATCCTTCCCTTGAGTTTGGATTTCGCTTACGTCATGAAAATACCCAAATGCGCATCTTTAAACCAGATCTCACTTTTAAGTTCCTAAACTACATGACTAGTGGCTCCACCTAAACTTCCACATCTGCATGTTGAGCTCAAATTATCTTGGTGCAATCAAAAGTACTTGAATTATGGTGTCTTCTGGACTTGGGAGAGAAGTCCAGCATCCTAAATATAGT
The DNA here is from genome assembly GCF_002288905.1 of Enhydra lutris kenyoni. Classification (NCBI taxonomy): domain Eukaryota; kingdom Metazoa; phylum Chordata; class Mammalia; order Carnivora; family Mustelidae; genus Enhydra; species Enhydra lutris. The sequence continues at coordinate 13,368,347 of NW_019154138.1, read as the reverse complement.
AATGGGGTGACCTCGTAGAAAATCATATGTATTGTGTAGCCTGCTTAAAATGGTGATGATAATACATGCCTTAAAGAAATACTTTGAAGATCAGAGATGCTGTGTATAAAATATTGAGCAGATGGCCTGGCACCGAGTGTTAAAGGAGGTTACTGATATCACCCTTTCAGTACCATACATGCATCCTAGGGAAACAGCTTAACTGGAGGCTTTGAATGACATAACTCTATCTCTGGGTCAAAACAGTGTTATCTGGATGGTAGACCCACATCTGATTTATGGTCTCATATCAAAAGGCAGGAAGGTACTTTTATACATTAGTTTTATATTCAGGCCATTGCATCTAAAAAGAATGTAATGTAGGGGTGCCTGAGTGGCTCAGTTGGTTAAGCATCTACCTTTGGCTTAGGTCATGATCCCAGGGTCCTGGGATCCAGCCCAGAATCAGGCTCCCTACTCAGTGGGGAGCCTGCTTCTCCCTCTCTGTCTCCTTCTGCTTTTTCTGCTGCTTGTGCATGCTCTCTCTCAAATAAATAAATAATATCTTTCTTTTTTAAAGAATGCAGTATATAATAATGGTGTCAGGAGTGATATCATACAAATCCTACCCCACCAATGTCCTGGTATGCATTATATATTCAGTCAGTCTTTGTTAGTTAATAAATGCATTAGAAAACACATATCTGGATTATTGTCTGGCTCGCAAAAGTATAGGCTATTACAGCTAGGAGAGAAATCAGAGGTTATTCAATACATTCTGCAGATAAACGCATGTAGGATCTCTCTGCACTCTGGATATTCTTTACGGGATTTCAAAATAAAATGCAGACAATGTTTAAGGGACCTGCTACATGCTAAGACAGACAATAGCTCCATTACCCAAAACAGTGTATGATGACATTTCTCATTTAGCAGTGAATCAGAGTAATGGGCATTGTGAGCAAAAACACACAGCTAGCAAGTTCCTAACTTGGGATTCAAACCCTTGCCCTCCGTATTATGTGCTACGAAATCTGTCCAGATTCATAATTTACGTTTTAACCTGCCACGTCACACAGGTCAATTTTAACACTTCAAGTCCTTGAGGGAATATACAGTCTACTCAGAAATCCATTCAGTGATGGTCCTGCTGCTGGAGCTCCCTTCATGTAGTGATTTTTTTTCCTGTGATTGTGTCTGGTTATGTCCCGTAAGTTCTGAGAACTTTCCTGTCACCTGCCAGTCCTCACTTCATACCGTTCACTCTGCCACTAGGAAGTCTATTTATTGTGAGTCATTTGTATCATTACTGCACATTTGAGGGCAAGGGAAATAAGGCTTTTGACACAGAAGAAAACAATCACCTTCCTTTTTCTTTCTCCTTAACTATATAATGCTGTGTGAGGAGGTTAGCTCAGCTCCTTTTTGTGTAAATCCAAAGCTGAGCTTCGTGTTTTTCAAGAATCTTGGACTTGTGACATACTGCTGTGGTCTTTTGGCAGGAAACATAGTCAATGTGTGGTACAGGGATATGGGCAGGTGTCCCTCATCCTTTCTTGGAGTGGTGGAGAGCTTGTTTGAGCTGAGCAGCCTGCCCCCTGGCAGGCCACATGCCGCTTTCTCAAGCAGCACTAGAAGAAATGAACTAGCGGTGGCTGACGTTTGGGATGGGCAAACTCCCTCCTGCTGCTCCGAATGGGAATGCGAGCAAAAGCTGTGGGGGCCCGGGCCAACCCTGACAGAAACAGGTTTTTAACAGCATGAATTTATGAATCCAGTCAATGCAAATGAGAGTTTATTATGCTTGGGGTCTAAAAAACGATGCCTCATTTATTAAATTAAGCTGCAGAAATTCTGTTCAGATAATGTTAAATGATAGTTTTTACTCTAAAAGCTAGGCTTTTCTTCCAGTGATTCTGCATGTCTTACAGGGTTATTTTGTGCTGTGCTGAAGATGAAAGGGAGAGTCGAGATTTAGGGGTGGGGGGCCCTCTGTGACGACAGCTGGATAAAACTGGATTGGAAGGCAGGTATGCCCTTCCCTGCTTTGGGTCTCACAGCCTTGGAGATACCCTTTGTCATCTTTTAAATGGGTACAGTAACGGGAGCTGTACAATGCGGTGAAAGAGACAAGGAAGGGAGATTATGACATGTAGCTTAGGTCAGTGTAAACAAGATGGGGAGAGAAGGCTTGAAGGTACATCTAGATAAGTGTTTCTCACAGAGCAGCTCTGGGCCATGAGCAAGAATTTTATTCATTCATTCGTATATTCATTCATTCATTCATTCATTCAGAGATTCTTTTACTTGTTGGGGAACTCATTAAATGATTCTGTGTAAAACTGTCTGCCAAGTAACCCTTATTCTAGTTAAAGAACTGCTAACCTTAAAGTCACGGTCTCGGGGCACCTGGGTGGCTCAGGGGGTTAAGCCTCTGTCTTTGGCTCAGGTCATGATCTCAGGGTCCTGGGATTGAGCCCCCGCATTGGACTCTCTGCTCAGCAGGGAGCCTGCTTCCCCCTCTCTCTGGCTGCCTCTCTGCCTACTTGCAATCTCTGTCTGTCAAATAAATAAAAAATCTTAAAAAAAAAAGTCACAGTCTCTATTTAAATCCAACTGTGATATAAGGAATATGAATATTTTAACCCCAGCATGAGAGTTCTCACTAGGTTACTAATGATCAGTATCAATATGTTAGGAGGGAATGTGGTGGGGTTGGAAATGGAAAACTGAAGTCTGTATACACTCTTTGAGATTTTTTTGGCATGTTTATCTTTCACTGACTATATGACTCAGGCTAGTATTTTATTTCTTCTGAGACTGGTTTCCTCCTCTCCAACTTGAAAAAGTCCTTATGTATTTGCATGATTGCTTCAATGACTAAATGAGATAATGCATGTAAAGATTCTAGCACAGAGCTTTGTACGTGGTGGTTGTTTTAGGATGCCATTCTTCTCTCTACCTACGTCCTAAAAACTAATAATTGCTCATTGTTTATATCTACAGTTTGGAACATAATTGATTTGATTGACTTCATTTTACTGGTTTGACTCAATGTCTTCTTAGTGTTCTTACCTGTCACAGATTTTATAGTGATAAGTTAATTATATACTTGGATATTTAAGTACTGTGTGTGCGTGTGTGTATTTCTGAATAACCACCCTGTTCTTCTTTTCTTTTCTCATTCCCAGATTATATCAGCATACAAGTTGCTTTGCTCTCAAATTACTACCATGCCATGTCTCTATAAAGGAATCATAAGAAATATGTGGACCAGGGCACTCTTTTATACTCTTCTTTTCAAAGCCCACATTTTCAGCGAAGAGGTTCAGCCTAGTAAGGCCCTTTGTGATAAAGTCCAGGAGCGTGTGTTTTAATTGATCATTCTTCCTGAGTTTTGCAAACATGGTTTTTCATCCTGGGAAGCCAATTTTGCTAACCCTTTAATAGTGTCACTATGTGATCAAGGCATAAGGTGTTCCAAGAACAATTAGCTGTTAGGATTCAGGTGTAAACAGAAGGATAATTCACAAATGCGTTCCCCATGCATGTTATGCTAAAAAGCCAGTGCAAATGAAAAGAATTAACATACGTTATGGCCCATTTTCATGAAAGGGCCCTCTTGCAAATTAGTAGACCTAGTCGGAAATGTACAGTCAGTGCTCCCCAAAGTGCACTAACACCACCTCTTACCCTTGTCAGCATGTTTCATCAGGAAGGCACATGGCTGTAGAGTGATCTTGTGGTATATATTTGTTTAGTTCTTACTTTTGTTCTTTTGCATTTCTTTTACTTGGAATTAAGTATGTTTGTTAGCGGGAGGGAGGAGTTCCTTGGTGAGGCATCCACCTCATGGGAGCGCATTTTAGAATTTTATATTTAGGTTTCCAAGAGCCACGACTTCAAAAAAATTGGGTAAATACTCAACTTAGGACAGTTTGCTGTTATAAACTTTGGGAGTCATGAATGGGTCTTTCGTTGGAGACATATAATAAATATGTGGGAAACGAATGAGCCATTCAGGCCTTGTGCTGGCTTTGAGGGTTCAACAGTGACCATATTGAAGTGATTCCAGCCTTTATAGAAAGATAACTTGTTTTTGATCTTGGTTCTCCTACGAGAATGTAAACATATTAATAAATTAAGCACCAGTATGAGAAGTCAGCTGAGAAGGAAGGAAACAGGGTACTGCCAGAAAATAGCAAATGGGTAGGGAAAGTCTACTTGAGATGGCTTGGTCAAAAATTGACCACTTTTGACATTTAATTAAACCATGAAGCGCACTCAAGGGAATTTGCTCGTGTTATTTCTTCTATTTTGAACACTCTTGATCCCAACCCCAACTCCAAAAGCCAGAGAGAGAGAAGCAGACAGAAGTGGGGAATGGAAATGGTTTCACACATAAGGAACAACATGCAGCAAAGGCCTTGAAGAAGACAGAGGTGAGAAAGAACCAGGTGTATAGGAGATACTAAAAAACTGCTGTGGTAGAAGTCAAGATATGCAGGCCAAGTAGACCACTGTAAGGAGTTTGGACTGTATTTTCCTGCCCAGGAAAGCCGTTAGAGGATTTTAGGCAAAAAAGGATGCAAATTAAGTTACAATAAAAAAAAAAAAAATCCATCTTCTACAGAGCATCAGTGTGGTATAAGGAACAGAAAGACAGCGTGTAGATCATCTGCAAGGTCAATATTTAATGCAGGGGAGAGCAGTGATGGTGTTTATAGAGAGGGTGAGGGCAGACATTGGATTTACTGTGTGTTTGGGGGCAGACTGAGACCCTCAGAGGGCTATAATTTGCCTACGGCCACTGACCCAGTCAAGAGTTGGTCTAGGATTATAGCCAGGTATCTCCCCCCACCCCCACCCAAATCTGTGCTCATTGTAAATAGGTGAGATTTGAAGGACTTTTTAGAGAGAAATGCCCAAGGGTTTTATTGTGTTGCCACTGGCTACCTCTTGTTTGGTAGAGATAAGCAAGACAGAAGGGCTATAAGCAAGCTTAAAAGTGTGTTTCTAAGTATTCGTTTACACATGATTTGTTAGAAGATCCTCAGTTAAAGAAAACGACAAAATTTCAATGAACGTTGATGGTATATGTGGTTCCTTGAATTTTAGAATCTGTGGGAGTTTGGGAAACACTTTGGACCTTGGGTGATTTGTTCTTTCCCAGGGCATTCCCTCTTAGTTTTTGTTTGTTTGTTTGTTGTATTGTTTTGTTTTCCCAATCCTTATCACAATGAAATAGAAAGTCTCAGTTTATTGTTAGTCTTTAGTGAGTATTTTGAGAGATTAACACCTCCCTGGGCCTGAGGCCCTTTCTCTCTTTCTTAGTGCCTTTGGCAGGCTGCGGCTTCTAGACAGAATTTAATAACATTGCTTTGTTTTCATTGAATTTATTTTTATGATTACATTTATTTATGGCCTGTGATATAGGTTTTCTGTTATAGTAGTGATATGAGTAAAAAGTCAATTTAAAGACAAAACTGAGAAATGTAATAGATGGTATGGGTATGTTACAAACAATGAAAGAGTTTAGATCCCTTATGTCCACTACTTCCCTGATAGTTATGGTGACCTAGTGGGACCATGGAGATGGGTGTGCTAGGGGCCAGCGTCCTAGGTCTGCCCTTCCCCACATTCCTTTCCCACTCCCTACTTTACCTTTCACTCTGGGAGATGAATCCGTTTCCCTTAGTAAGGTAGTGAGTGCAAGACTGAAATGACCCTAATCTTCAGAAACCCGTCTCTTTATGGGAGTGGCGAAGGGGGAGAGAAGAAAGACTTATTTTCATTTTGCACAATTTTATACAGGTATCCCATTTTGCCACATCATACCATACTTTCTCTCTCACACACACAAGCAGACAGCACACATTCAGTTTTGGGGGGAAATTACCAGTTTTAAGTCAAAGCCCTTTGAGTCCAATGGTATGTGAAGCCCTTGAGTACAGCAGCCCCAGGCTAGCTGGTCTCATCACAGACGTGCTTGGCCCTCTTCCTGGAACAGCAGGTCCTTGCTCATCATGTGATGGTGCATGTGTCATCGTCTGGGGACATCCTCATGCTTATTCCTCTCCCCGCCTCCACTGAGGATTCAAGGCTCACCTACTCTTACCTGGTCACTTAGTACTTGCATTTTTCCCACTTTCAACGATGACCTACTGAGTTTCTGCTCTTTTGCTCGGCACCGTTCCAAGTATAGGGATGTGGAAGTGCTTGAGATTGTCTGACCTAACATGATTTTGGTGTGAAGGAGACAATTTCTGTTTGAATGGAAGAGAACCATACTTATTTATGTAAGTACTCTGTATAAGGCAGGGTTGAGAGAGAAAGAGGGATGCAATTCCAGGATCCTTCCGTGAAGCAGGAATATCATTGCAGAGACTGGAATGAAAGAGCCGTGGGATTCTTTCCCTGAGGTGGGAGGAGCGGGGCAGGTGCGAGGAGGAGGAGGAGGAGAAGGAGGAGCATGGCGAGGGATCATATAAGAGAGACTAAGAAAAGAGAGGGGCAGGAAAAGCCCCAGAGGCAGAACCTCAGACTCTATGAAAAAAAGAATAAACTGGGAAACGTTGAGATAGGGGTTTGCTACCACTGGAGATTTGGAGGGGGAGAGTCACGTGATCTGTTCCGTGGTTTTTAAGAGATCATTCTGTCTTTTTTGAGGGGGATAGAGTATAGGGGGAGGCAGGGGGTAGAAGCAGGGAGCCCATTTAGGATACTACTCTCATCTTCTTTGAACTTTCTTCTTAGAACTATAAGGAATGCAGATCTTCAGAGAATGTGGGTAAGGAAGGAGAGTTAAGTGAGGTGAATGATGCTAAAGTTAGCACAGAGAGCTCTGGCAAAATATTTTTTAAAATAAGGAGTGCATTCCTCATCTTGGCCATAAGGATCTGTTCATTCAAGCCTGGGACTGATGATGCATAGTAAAGAAAGGAAGGAAAGAGGATGCAGGGAAGGAGGAAAACAGGCAAGCATACTGGATAAAAAAGGGGACAGCAGTCTGAATTAGCACGAATTCACCATTTCTTCGGTTATTTATGTTGTGTTTCTTTCAACGTTGGAGTATTTTTGAGCCCTAGGTTATAGCTTCAGTATCCCGTGCTGCACGATTTAGAAAAAATACTCCTTGAACATTTATTGTGTGATACGATGTGGTAGGCTCTGTGCTGAGGACAGAAAAAAAGGCAATATGGCTATTGAACCCTAGGAATTCATATTCTGCAGAGATGGGGCTGGCTCCTTATACATGCAGGTTGTGGAATTGCATGAGTCTCTGTTGAGCAAAAGAACCCTATGGCTGGATTATTTGCTCGGCAGTTGCTATCTTGACATTTTTGATATTTGTACGTGAAATCCAGTGAGACAAAGGAGCATGCAATGTAAGTGGAAGAGTTACGTGGAAGAAAGGAAAAAAATTTATCTTTTAGTACCTAAGTGACACTTTCTTCCTGCCCTTTTTTTCCCCCCTACATTTTCATTTTGCACTGGGCACCACGAATTATATCGCTGATCTTGCAGCCAGGCATGTGGATGTATACACCAATAGCTCTCGTAGACCATGACTTTTCCTATGTGAGAGATATCCATGAAGAGGAACAGAGTAGAAGCCCTTAGGTCAGAGAGAAGTGGGAGGTGCCAGTGGTGGAAGAAGAATGCTTAGGGACAAGTGAGAATGTAATTGGTTCTTAAAGGAAAATCGGGCCAAATGAGAGAAAATGTAAGGGTCTATTCAGGCAGAGCGGCCCCACCCTGGTTGAACTGCCATTTTGTTGTTTATGCAGTAAAACTTAAACTGACCCTTCCCCCTCCCCCAAGGGGAACTTAGTAACAAAGTCCAAATACAAGGGCGGGTCAGCCCAGGTGGAGACATCCAGTCAGTGGGGCGCGCATACTGTCTCCCTAGCTATTGGGTCGCCGCCTATTGGGCGCCAATTCTTACCAAGGTGATAGGCTAGTGCAAATGTCTACCATAGGGTGAATTGTAGTTCAATTGGCCACCCGTGTGTGACCTAGCATGACTGTGCAGCTTTCTCTGTGTATTGCAATCTCATTGGCCACCTGTGTGTGGCCAGGCTCAACCACATGGCCTTTGCTCTATAAAAGTTAGTCTGTGAGGCAGGGAGGTGTTGCCCTCTCTGTAAGGGGTGGCCCCGACCGGTCTATTTGACGGTTGGTTTGATTCTTTTTTTTTTTTTTTTTTAAAGATTTTATTTAGTTATCTGACAGACAGAGATCACAAGTAGGCAGAGAGGCAGGCAGAGAGAGAGAGGAAGGGAAGCAGGCTCTCCACTGAGCAGAGAGCCTGACGTGGGGCTCGATCCCAGGACCCTGAGACCATGACCTGAGCCGAAGGCAGAGGCTTAACCCACTGAGCCACCCAGGCGCCCCAAGTCGGTTTGATTCTTGATGCTTGGCGCGAAATAAAGCTTTGCTTGACCTTCGCTTTGTATCAGTCTCACTCCTTTGACCATGGACCCATTATTGGGGGACCCAACATTGGGGACCCAACAAAAGGACTTCAGGCAGACAGAGCAAACAATGTGTATGAAGGCTGAGTTGTGAAGACCCTGTGTCTGGGGATTTACAGTTGTCATTAAGGATGGAGTCCAGGGAACAGACCAGGATTATATGGACTGGAGAGGCAGCTGGAGAGAAATGGTCAGACTCAGATCAGGGCGAGCCTTCTGAGTCACACTGTTGAGTAGAGAAGCAGATTGTCTCTGAGATACTGCTGTTGGTAGATAATCTCTGATGTCCACAGAGTATCAAAGGTTTTCGAGGAGAGTGACAGTTGTTATTATGAAGTATTCTGTGGCACTCCTTATGCAAATCTTTTCATGTCTCTTTCCTGCCTTGACAAGATTGGTTTGAAGGTGACTGTTCTCTATTCTGGATGAAGAAAGTGGAGTTGAGTCTGAGTCACTCTTCCGACAGGTAGTCTTAAAGAGATTAAGGGAGAAACTGAGATTCATGTCAAGTATTTTGACTCCAGAGTCCATGCTTTTAACCTTTTTTCCCCATCCCTATGGAATGGTAAGTAAATAATGATGGTGGGAAAAGGCTTTGACAAATGGACAAAGCTTGACCTGAATTGTAAGGATCTTAGAATATTATTGTGTCGCTGTTATGGATGAATGTGACAACACTGTTTTCTTATAGTGATATAGCTCTGCTTTGTTCACCTGTTTTCCCACATATCACAGCACTCCTGTAGAGAGATACAACTTTCAGATAGATCAAGAACTCTCATAACTTCAGACTTATGTACTTGGTTTTCTTTTGTCTGGAGAGTACTCTAAAGCACTCTTTTACTTAACGCAGTCTCTCAGGACTTACCTGAGCTCTCTCCAGCCTCTGGAATCTCCCCTGCCTCATGCAGACTGGCTTAGTTTCCCTTTTCCAGATTTCTTTAATGTCCTGTCCTTTTCTGTCTCTTATCATCCACATAGTTTGCTCAGTTTTCTTATCCTTTCCCACTATACAGGAGTTTCCTGAGGCTAGAATCTGTTTTCTCTCCGCGTACTCTACTCAGTCCCTAGAACAACCTGTAATATAGTCAAGGAGTGATTACATTCTGGCAGGTGTTGTCTTCACTTACCCAAGCAGAGTTCCTCATCGAGTAGAGCACCCGATATTAACAGGAAATTGTATTGAGTGCCTGTGATAAGGCAGACGCTATGCTAGTTTCCGGAACTAGAAAGGTGAAGGAAGAGACATGGTCAAATGAAGGGGAAGAGGAAGAAGAAATTATTTTAAATATGGCGGTCCGCAGAGGTGGGGTAATACTCCAGCTGTAGCCTGAAGGTCAAGGACCCCACCACCACCATGTAAAGATTCACGTGGAAAGTCTTTCATACACTGAGAAAATATCAAGTTGAAGGGATCCGAGTTACAAGAAAATTTGCCACACTCAGAAAGCCTGTGTGGCTAGAAAGAGCAAATGAATGTGTGTGCACATGTGAGTGTGTGTGTGTGTGTGTTTGTGTGTGTGTGTTCAGGTACCTACATACAGTCTTTCACATGTATTTAAGTGAGTTTGTTCATTCCCATCCTTAAATCCTATGCTCTCCTCTTTTGTACCTGAGCGGAATGGCTACTTAAATAGTTTGGAGTCTCTTGAAGTCACATTAACTGGTGTTCTTTTTCACAGAAATGGTGAACCTGACAGATAGGGAGGGTTTCCAATCTGTTCCTCTTAAACTACACTTAGCTGCTGCTAGTGGCTCTTAAATCGACATTCTTTCTGGCTTCCTTGAAGGGAACAATCAGATAGTCAGTAGGTGGTCTTGCTTAGACATTTGAAGCTTTATTCTTAGACAAATACTACCAGGATATGCTTTGATTCCTGAGAGCAGCTAGAACCTTTCAAGGGGTGTGTGTGTGTGTGTGTGTGTGTGTGTGTATGTGTGTATGTATCTATATGTCTAAGGGGTGGAGAAAAGGCCTATTAACTTGGATCTCTTGAGTCTCTGATTGGGTAATTAAGAATCAATTGGCCAAAACCTAATTTTGAATGTCTAGCCACGTGCACTAACTTGCTTCTGTTGAAACGATAGGCCGGGCACTATTACATTAACACCTCATCTACTCTGAAAGTCAGAAATACTAAAATACCCAAGTACACCTCATGTTTTCCATGGGGGGTCTGTTGTATTAAACACACGCACTGACTCCTCCACACTTTCTAGCATGAGGACTGACCAAGGACCGTGACTGTTTCGGCCATAATGGGAATGAAAGTGGGTTGGAGAGACAATGCAGGTAATCATGTAATGTTCTGCCTTAAGGGTCCTCCAACCCCCGTGCAGGCTGGACCTCCTGCCTCAAGTACCTAAGTCCATTCCCATGGGTGCAGGGTGAAACAAATCAATCCCAATAAAAACACTATTGAAATTGGAATGAGTTGTCCAGAACTGAGCATTTCACTCAGCTTTTATTCTTTTCCCTCTCCCTTCTTCTGTTTTTTACTTGAGAAGTAAAATAACTTCTTCTTGCCAAGGAAGTACAAACTTGTTAAGCAGCATCATAAAAATGCTGTTCAGGGACTTGGTATTTTTACTGTAAAAATAGATACCGCTTTGTGCTTATGCAAACTAGGCTTAATTTGCCCTCATAAAATAGAATTTGCATTACCTTGGGTCTGCTGTTTGGAAATTAGATAACATTAAAGTATATAATAAAACACAATGTAAATTTACCTCCTCTCCTTCCTTTTTCCAAGATGAATTTTACTGGAGTCTAGTGATTATTTGAGTCCGTTCCAGACATTTTCTCTAAGTTTACCTTAAGGTTTTGCTGTGCGTGGCTTCTTTTTCAAAGACTGTCTTGCCTGCTTTAGAGCAAAACAAACACTTCTGCTGTGCAGTGAAGACTTTCAAGGAATAGGATCAAATGGGATCTACTGTTTTTAACTTTCAGCATGTAGATATTTATAATTAAAGGACATGCGCGTGTGGGTGACTGTGTGTTTGCCTGTGTGTATGTTTACGTATACTTTTTTGGGCCACTAATTTACAGGACTGATAACGTTAGTCTAATTAAAGTACACATTTGGACATCTATGTTAGAGAAAGTTAAACACATTTTATCCATTTGAAAATTTATTAGTGTTCACATAAATATTTGAACACTAATAAATTTAACTTAAGTGATCAGGTACAATTATTCTTAAGCTTAATGGTGTTAGTGTAGAGGAAGGGGCTTAAATTCCCCTTCATATAGGACTCATTTCTACTCGTTGGTGTTTTTTTTTTTTTAATTTTTTATTTTTTTAAAGATTTTATTTATTTATCTGACAGAGATCTCAAGTAGGCAGAGAGGCAGGCAGAGAGAGAGGGAGGAGGAAGCAGGCTCCCTGCCGAGCACAGAGCCGGATGTGGGGCTGGATCCTAAGACCTGGGGCTCATGACCTGAGCTGAAGGCAGAGGCTTTAACCCACTGAGCCATCCAGGCTCCCCTACTTGTTGGTTTAAATGTGAAATACCTTTTGTTCTGTCTCATGGGGCAGCGTTGCTAATAGCACTATGTATATTTGGGCATTTGTGGGTCAAACGGTACTTCCAGTATTTAAGTATCTCCCAGGGAGTCAAATAGTTTTGAGTTTTCTAGGAGCCTTGTGAGATACATTATCACAAGATACTAGGCATTGTAGTGGAGATGGTTTGATTTCCTAAGGAATATCAGGATACACTTCCTGCGAGGATTTTCCTGTTCCAAGTTATCCATAGGTCTTTGCTGTCACTTTGCCATCACCTTACGGTTAACTCTTTCTCCTGAGTTGTCAGTCAAAAAGCAATAACCAAAAACCCAAAACCTGAACAACAGTAACAACAAAATAAAAGAAGACAAAATGAGAAAGTAGATGAAGGCTTTGTCCGTGCAGTACTAGGACATCTGAATGAAAAACAAGAATCCGCTTGATTCTATGAATGTGTATATTTTGCAGTGCAGGATAGCATGGTCTTTATTAGGTGGGATTCCATTTCTTAGTCACTGTGGACTTGGTTATGTAATTTCCCCAATTCTCTTTTAGTTCCTCATCTGCGAGAGGGAGCCAATAACTAGTTTCGAAAGTTACATTGAAATACAGTGAAAATTATCAGTGAAATGCAGTGACAGTTGCTTACATGTTAGCCTTTAATACTGTTACCCGGAAAAAGAGTGAATATTTATAAATGTGTACATTGTTGCTTTGATGTTTCATTTCTCATAGTTCAAGATTGGGACTGAATTTATAACAAAATCAGTTAACTATGTGAGGTTAAACTGATTCTCCAAAGTATTTGCATTCTGCACATTTGTTGGGAGCATTTATCATGACACAAGTTTAGTCCTAAGGACTAGGGATACAAAGATTATTAAGGCGTTGTCCTGGTCCTCATAGAAAGCACAGTATGGCAATAAGTATTTGCACTGGCACTGGGGGAATTTTTTTTTTAAAGATTTTATTTATTTATTTGACAAAGAGACACAGCGAGAGAGGGAATACAAGCAGTGGGAGTAGGAGAGGGAGAAGCAGGCTGGATATGGGGGGAGAGCAGGGAGCTGGATATGGGGCTAGATCTCAGGATGCTAGGATCATGACCTGAGCTAAAGGTAGAGGCTTAACCCACTGAGCCACCCAGGCACGCTTGGGGGAATTGTTTTGACATGAATCTTGAGAAGAGGATGTGTAACCAAGAAGGACAAACATATCTTCTTCTTCTTCTTTTTTTTTTTTTGCCTTTTCTTTTAATTTTAATTCCAGTATAGTTAACATAGAGTGTTAAAATAGTTTCAGGTATATAATATATTGATTCAGCACTTCTATACAACGCCCTGTGCTCATCGTGACGAGTGCCTTCCTGAATCCCCATCACCTCTTTTACCCATCCCCCACCTCCCTTACCTTCTGGTAACTGTTTGTTTTTTATATCTAAGAGTCTGTTTCTTTGTCTCTCTCTTTTTTTCTGTACTCATTTCTTTTGTTTCTTAAATTCCACATACGAGTGAAATCATGGTGGTATTTGGAATGGTATTTGTCTTTCTCTGACTTATTTTGCTTAGCATTAAGCAATATATTCTCTAGGTCCATTCATGTTGCTGCAAATGGCAAGATTTCATTCTTTTTTTTTTTTTTTTTAAAGATTTTATTTGTTTATATGAGCAAGAGAGAGCAGAAGCAGTGGGGAGGGACAGAGGGAGAAGCAGACACCCTGCTGAGCAGGAAGCTTGATGTGGGGCTCCATCCCAGGACCCTGAGATCATGACCAGAGCCGAAGGCAGACGTTTAACAGACTGAGCCACCCAGGGGCCCCAAGATTTCATTCTTTTTATGGCTGAATGGTATTCCGTTGCATACATATAACACATCGACTTTATCTATTCATCAGCTGATAGGCACTTGTGTTGCTTCCATCATTTGGCTATTGTAAATAATGCTGCTGTAAACGTAGGCATGCATGTATCCTCTTGAATTAGCTTTTTTGTATTCTTTGGGTAAATACCTAGTAGTGTGGTTGCTAGGTCATAGGGAAGCTCTATTTTGAAAAAAAAATTTTTTTTTAATATTTTGTTCCTTTGTTTGACAGAGAGATAGGAAGAGAGAGATCGCAAGTAGGCAGAGTGGCAGGGAGAGGGAGAAGCAGGCTCTCCACTGAGCAGGGAGCGTGATGTGGGGCTCGATCCCAGGACCCCAGGATCATGACCTGAACTGAAGGCAGCCGTCTAACTGACTGAGCCACCCAGGTGCCCCATTTTGAACTTTTTGAGGCACCTCCATACTGTTTTCTGTAGTGGGTGCAGCCATTGCATTCCCACCAACAGTGCAAGAGGCTTCCTTTATCCCCACATGCTCGCCACCATGTGTTGTTCTTGACAAATACCTTTTTTGTTTTTCTTTCTTTCTTTCTTTCTTTCTCTCTCTCTTTTTTTTTTTTTTTAAACCTCCTTTCTCCATAGTGGATAGATGAGAGGTAGACAACCACCTTAGAATTGTGCCCTCCTGAGTTGTGGGAAATCTGCTATGAAAAGATTTCAGCTTAGTGGAATCATTGAAAAGGTATTCCAGATTATTTCCTTGTTTGCCTCACTTCCCAGTTTGTACCTTACACTTAATCATAGAGGTGATTTGCATTTTGGGAAGACCATGCAAGACACTACACATCAGTTACTTTTCATTGCTTATAGGAGATTAAATCCTGAGGATCTGGTAGACATTGCCTGATTTTGCCCCTGTCTGATTGCATGATCAACTTTCTATAGACCGTGAGCCCTCCTCAGTGGTATCTATATCCCTGCCATACTGGCCTCCTTTCATTTCTAGTGTTTATATGGATTGTTTTCTCTGTGTTTTTACATAGGCTGTTTCTTCTATGTTGAATTCACTTTCTATGTCATCTCAACTCCAGATTGTTAACTCCTAGCCTTTATGAAAATCTCAGTTAAATATTTATTTCACTTGAGAAGCCTTCCCTCACACCCTTCCATGAAGCCAACTGTTTTTATTCATTTTCAAATGATATCCCATGCTTATCTTTTGTAATAGGTAGCAGTACAAATATAAAAAATAAACACAAAGCTTGAGTAAATCTGTAAGCCTGTCCCCCAAATCAAACTGTGCACTATTATTTTCTTGGTGGTCACCATTATATTCTTGTACCTAACACAGTGAGGGAGCTCAAAATATATTTACTTTTGAATTAATTATTGAATGGAATTCCCCTGTGATATTCTTCAGCTGTGGCACTAGTATTTTATTTCTGTGTAAAAAGCTCATACCAGAAATTATAGTTTATTGGCTTATTTTAACTCGTATTAATGAGAACAATTTTCACAAACTTCAAAAAAAGACATTTTATTTCACCAGACACTTATTAAACATCAGCTCTCAAGAACTCTGCTTTGGAAGCCACACAGATGAACAAGAAGACATGGCCACTGCCTTCAGGGTGTCTAATAATATTTGGTAACTGATTTGGGGTTTATTCAATTTCTCTCTACATCAAAGGTTTCTACGAGGTTATGCAATGAATGAATTCCAGCAAAGTTGGCAAATTCCTGTGAAGCAAATCCCATTTCCTATCGACTTCCATTATTAAATTGGAAATGCATTTCCTCTTGTGAGGACCTGCTGTATTCTATTGCTTTGCACAGTGGCTCCTTGGGAAATCGTATCCCTTTAAAGAGAAAAGGAGGAGCGATAGGCATGGTAGGAATTGTTAATGTCCTATAAAGGTGCCACAGTTAAAGGATAATGGTGGTTTAGGAGCTCTTCCTGGCCTTTAGCTTCAGTATAGTAAGATGTAAGGCTCAGGAGAGACGAGAAGCAGGACCTTTTGATTTTGGATCCCAGTTTTACCACACTAGTTGAATGATCTAAGGCAATTTACTGAACTTCTTTGAATTCCATATTTCTCAATTGTGAAAAGACAATATGCAGTCTCTCATAGGTGTACTGAGAGGATTAAACAAAGTATATGTCTATTGCTTAGCATAATATCGTGTACAAAGGAAGTAGTCATTCAAATATATTTTCTGTTTATTTTAATAATAATTACTAAGACTGGAGTGTGGAGTGTTAGTGACATAAAGATTTAAAGAACAAGAAACTATAGTTGAACTGGTGTTGGGGAAGAAAACAAGAAAAAAAAACATAGTCTCACATCTTGATGTTATATTTCTGTATATTATCATTTTTGGCACGAAGCCATTTGAATCAAAAGCAATAGGGGGGAACAGACACCTGGTCACACTCCCCATGGTACTCTGCACTCATGTCATTTAATCTTTTCAACATCGATTCACTCAACAAACAAGTATTGAACTCCTATGCACATTTGCTAAATAGAACAAGTCGAGCTCCCACCTGCAATATTTCCCTAACGGTGTCTTTCTTATGAAGAGCTCCTTCTCAGCTAAAAATATCCTATTCCCTGTCTTATCTTTACTACTTTCTCTCAACACAGAAGTCAAAGAGGAAAAAAAAATCCATTTGGGATCAAAAGGCCTCGCTTTCTGTATTACAACCTGTATTACTTACCAGGGAGTGTGCTGGGCTCAATCCTTTATAGACAGAAAGTGCTTCATCAATAATTTTGCTGTACAACCTCATTTACAGGTCCCGGGCTATCTCAGTTTTGGGATTATTCAGTCTGTACATGCTGTGAGAAACCAGGGAGCAGGAAACGTCAGTGTGATGTGGTTCACAGGGCTGAAGATGTCTTAACTCTAACGTGTACCCAGCTGTATCCTGTGAGGTATTAGTAAGTGTCACATGAGATGGTCCCAGTGTTGACCACAAAACCCATGAGTTAATTATATTTTAACATGTTCCTTTAACAAGCTGACTTGTGTACCTCCAAATCAGGGATAGCTTATAAGGTGAAAATAGCAGACATTTTTTCTAAAATTTATTGGATTACTTTTTGTACATGGCATTACTTTTAAAAATATCCATTTTTTCCATGGAAGGAGTCTATGCCCCTGCCCCACTTTTTGTTAAAAATATTGAGAGGGGAGGGGCGCCTGGGTGGCTCAGTCATTAAGCATCTCCCTTCCACTCAGGTCATGATCCCAGGGTCCTGGGATCGAGCCCCACATCAAGCCCCGCATCGGGCTCCCTGCTGAGCGGGAGGCCTGCTTCTCCCTTTCCCACTCCTGTTTGCGTTCCCTCTCTCGCTGTGTCTCTCTCTATCAAATAAATAAGTAAAATCTTTAAAACAAAAAGAACAAAAAAAATATTTTGAGGAGAAAGAGTTTTTTTTAAAAAAGATAGTATTTTGAACAATTAGAACATACTTATCTGTAGCATATTCTTGAGAAGGATTAAAAGTTATAGCATATTCTTGAGAGGGATTTAAAGTATGCATTTAATACCTGTTGTTGGACTGCTGATTATTTCACTTAGCACTAGATAGGCTGTATAGCACTTGGAGCCCCGGTTGTATTATGGTTACACATTGGGACTATTTGGTGAAGAATGAATGAATAGCGTGTCCACTGCTAGAGAGACATGGTGCTAGATGTTAAGTTCTGGGTGTGTTCTAAACCCCTTTTGGGTGTTTCTTCCAATTTCAAGAATTTTCTAAACCTAAGTGATTTGATAGGAATCATCAGAAAACTAAGAGATCAGAAATTCTGAGAAGCTAATTCTTACAGGAAGACTGAAGTTAACGCTTGTATGCATATCTAAATGTCTCCCTGTTTTATTACATTATTCTTTACAATGTCAGCTCTACCCAGACATCTTCTTAGGTCTTCCCCCAAAGTGGTGTTATGAAGTCTAGCTTAGTCGATAGTTACTGATTTCCAGTTATTATCACATGGTTTTCTTTTCTTCTTCTTCTTTTTTTTTTTAAGATTGTATTTATTTATTAGAGGGTGAAAGAGAGAGCATGAGAGGGGGGAGTGTCAGAGGGAGAAGCAGACTCCCTGCTGAGCAAGGAGCCCAATGTAGGACTCAGTGCCAGGACTCTGGGATCATGACCTAAGCGGAAGGCAGAAGTTTAATGGACTGAGTCATCCAGGTGCCCCATCACGTGGCTTTCTCATGCTACTGCCATTATCAAAGTGGGGTTCTTAATGACTTGTTAACCAGGATGAAAGTATGGATAGGAAAGACTGAATGGAAACTGTTAGCTCCATGTGAGCAAGAGCCTCAGTGCTTTCAACCACTTTGTTTACCTGACTGACTCACGGTAATACAAATTCCATCAGATGAACATGTCTGTGGATTATTTTCATTTCTTTGTGGCAGTGTGAGAACAGAACTACAAGAGCCTTGTAAGTTGACCAATAGCAATTCCACATTGAACTTTAAATACATTTTAATACTGTTTGACATTTATCTTAAGCATAGACATAACTTGTAAGATTCCAGAGTAATGAGGAAAGCTTTTGCAAGAATGAATTGAAATAAATATGTAGAATGGGGAGGGGGAAGTATATCCATATATTAAGTCTGAATAAGAGCATGTTACTTCATTTAGAGGAAAAATGTTCTATATTTTTTCTCAGATTTATAATACCTGAAACTCAAATTCTATTCCACTTTTATTTTCTCCTGACTCGTATATTTCAGGAGGAGAAAATTCAACCCAGAATGAGAACTCCTTGAAGGCAGGGTCCTTGTTTTATTCATCATCCCTCTACGTTAATTCCTCTGGAAAATAATAAATACTGAAAATGTTTGTTGAGTCTGTATGACTGAAAAGGAGCTGAATCTGTCCTTGAATGGTACAGTTACAAAAATACGTGCTTGGGGAATGATCAGCATTTTCCTTGACACATTCAATACACTTTTTATTCATACTGTTTAAATATTTAAAAAAAAAAAAACCTCATTACCTTACAGAATAGCATTTGCCTGTTTCCTCATAATCATTGTAATAATAATCGTACTCAAGCCTAAAGTCAAATATACTTCAATTTAGAAATAATATCTACAATAATATTCCTGTTTGGGAAATAAATGATGGTTTGGAGTTGTTTTGATACTGTTTCTGAGCAATCCTGAAATTTATGGCTTTAAGAAACAAAGAGCTATTTCACAACCCCCTCAGCAAGAGAAATTCAGTAAACTAGTAGAAAGACTGCTTCGATCACTATGGAATATTTCAGCCAGTTAATAGTGTTGAGCATGTATCTGGGAACTAGACAATGGGAGTTGGTCAGTTTTACCCTATAGTCCGATACCAGATTTCACCTAGATGATCAGTCACTTGTCTTCTTGTCTCTGAATTCTTGACGTAAGATTGTTCTGCACTGGGGCGCCTGGGTGGCTCAGTGGGTTAAAGCCTCTGCCTTCGGCTCAGGTCATGATCTCAGGGTCCTGGGATCGAGCCCCGCATTGGGCTCTCTGCTTAGCAGGGAGCCTGCTTCCTCCTCTCTCTCTCTGCCTGCCTCTCTGCCTACTTGTGATCTGTCTGTCAAATAAATAAATAAAATCTTTAAAAAAAAAAAGGAAAAAATAGATTGTTCTGCACCATCCAAGAGAAGAAGAGGTTTTACTTTTCAGTTCAGCTCATGTATATTAAGAAACCAAGTTGTCCAGATCTAGAGTCTGCGGATGATACTGTTATGGGCTGTGTCTCCTTAGGCAAGTTCCTTAGTGGCATTGAGCTTTGGAAGAATCCTTGTTCTCCCTAAATTACATCCTGTCTTCAGGACAAACAGGGCTAATGTGTGTGAGAGAGGGAAAGGTGGAAGAAAACCAGTATACTCTACATACTTACTGTGTACCAGAGAGTGTCCCTTTACAGACCTCACCTTCCTAATCCATTAAATGAGGATGCTGGTACCTACCTACTTCAAAGGAGAAAATAGATGCTTGGACAAGCTTCAGCTGTAGGAGCTCTTGTAACCTCATCCAGAACCGTGAGGCAGGTCTTTGTGCTGGAGGGTGTTTCATTTCCCTGTGTGTGTGTGTGTGTGTGTGTGTGTGTGTGTGTGTGTGTATGTGCGTACATGTGTGTGCAAGCCCGCACACATGAATACTGGGGGGTGCCTCTTAGGTCGTAGGGGCTTCAGAGTAATAAAATGGGCTCACATTTTTGAGAAGCCTTTGACAGGCAGTGATTTTGAAGATGCCGAAATCCATTCTGCCTGTGACTTATTAAAAGGAAGGGAAATCACAAAACATCCTTTGATTTAGTCACGTTTCTTTTCACATTTGCAGCCATTCATTCGACAGCCTTCCCAAGGATTTAGAAGAAAAATAGGAGGAAATAATGAAACAAAACCAAACAAAAACAAAATCACCATGTCTGCGAAAGCTGTTAGAAAAGCCTAGTTTTCTGTAAACAGCCCGCTTTACCACCTTTTAGCAAGAGTTCTCTGGATTCACACCAGCTGCTCATTTCTAGTCACCCCCCCCCCCCCCGCCAGTGTCTCGGAATAGCTACTTTTCCTTGTAGTGAACTGCTCAGGCTTTGCAGATGACTCCCTGAGTTTGGAATTTGGAATTCCCGAAGAAGGTGTTAGACCTCCTCGCCTTTCTGCTCTTCTCTGTGCCTCCTTCTCCATTTCCTAACTCTTAGACAAATTTAGCCTTCATGGCTAACCTTTGAGGAGGGATGTTCCCAGTGACTTATGGCGCCTGGGAGTTTGGGTGACCTTTGAGAGTAAGCGTAAAGGCATAAGGGGGGCGGATAAACTCGAATCCCTGACTTTTATCATGCACCTAGGTACACAATGAAATTGACTTTTCAGCAGGAGGGATGGAGGCCAGAGTCTCCTGCCACCTACTGCCTGTCCCTGAGCAGTGACAACAGTTTTAATGGAGAAACTGACTGTGCCCGTTCAGATGCGAATTCTGCTAACAAAGTAGAATACGTTTCTCATGTACAGTTGTGTTTAATCTTTACAAGGACCCTGTCAGGTGGGTATTTTCCTGTCTTCTTTAAAAGTAATTTAGAAAATGTTCAGAAAGCCTAAGAAGTTGCTAATATCCCATGGCTTATAGGAATAAAACCTCATTCCAACCCAGATTGTTAGACTCAAAAGCCACATTGTCTCCCTAGTGGACAGTGGTGTCCGATCCTCTGTTGTAATAAATCTGATGAATTCGCTGTTTTATGAAGCTGTTTTGTTTTGTTTTTAGTGGGGGGGCATTTTTTTGGTCTTTCCTTTACTGTTGTTAATTTTATATATGTGAACTTAAATATAAATGTATATAAATACATAACTATATATGTTTATGTACATATAAAATATGTAATGTGTGTGTATGTACAAACACACACTTTTTACTTTTTTTTTGTATTCTTGAAAGACTTCTGGAGTTTGAGAATCCTTCTTTAGGTAATGAGGAAGTCAGAACCATGCCTGGCACGTTTCTCCTATTTATTGTGCATTTAGAGATACCATTCGCTTTTAAAACGTCAATGCTGGATATAGATTTGATTCATTTAATATAATTAATTAATGTATTTAATATATTTAATCCTCACAACCTAATAAGTTAGCCACCAACCTCATTTTTGTTTTAAAAGGAGAAAGAGAGGAAACTTGAGTAATTTGGAAAAGGTGACACAGGTAGCGAGGCATAGTCAAACCACCATTTCATGTATCAGATATACAGCAGCCCCTCCTCCAGCAGTGTTTAGTAAGGAAAAACTGAACCCGTGGAATAGAGGTTGATTTTTCTGTAGAAATATCTTAACCCAAAGTCAGCAGGAATTAGAAATTCTTGCTAATCAACAGTCAGCCTCTTTAGCTCATGTCATGTCACTCTGTGCATTTCATTTGATGGTTGGTAACATTTACTGGTCACCATTATGGTAGGAAATGTGACATTACATGCTTTATCCCCACTGTTACCTCATTCCAACCTCACAACGGTCTTCTGAGATAAGGGACAATGCTCTCAAAGCTTTCATTGTTCTTGTAATAGAAGAAGATGGTAAGTAACTTTCCCAAAGACCTACAATTCATGTATAGGGAAGCTGGAAGACTGACCTCGTAGCTGACCTTGCACAGCCTGATCTTAGAGCATCTCCTCTTTACCATCACACTATGTTGTGTGTACTCTGTCTACTCCTATCTACTTACAGTATTCCTTCTCAGGCTTTGGTAGCACTCTTCTTTGGTTGACACTATCCCTGATTCAGTTTTCCTGGATTCTCATCTAACTATGTTGCTTTGACAATTAGATCAGGCCTTCAGTTCTTCAAAAGAGATCCTCTCTGATGGTCAGCCTGCAGGCTGCATAACAGTTCCCATAATATAATTTCATTTTCAATGCTATATTATTAATATTCTGTTTATTGTTCTGCTACTCCCGTTAGATTGTGTTACCTGAGAAAAGGGGCTGTGTTTCAATCATATTTATATTTTCCCTACTCAACACAGTACATGGGAGATAGACTGTCATTCAGTAAACATCTGTTGAGTGCCTTGTATGTCGAATAAATCCAGTTCTGATCCAGATAAAGTGGGAGATTATTTGGCATTCATGTGAACAACTGGGTTTTGACTCAGAGTAGAATGACCACTCTATTAAAAGCTCTGTACCATTTTGACATGAAATTGATCTGTAGACACTCATCCTGAATCCCAAAGTAATGCAAAGAACAGAAGATAGCCTCTGAATTTTACCTTTCTCATCTGGAATCTTGAAGATGGAAATACATCTTATTACCACCATGTTTGTTGCCAATCACCTGTAATCTCATTCATCAATCCATTATCTGCACCTGATATTGGTAAGATGCTCTTCTAGATGCTGAAGTACAGAGTGACAAAGACAGATAAGTCCTCTACTCTCATGAAGTTCATGTTGTAGTATTTGAGGTTGGGGAGTAAGAAAATAAACGAGATGAAGCAGTCATATAATATGGAATGACTGGATGATTAAATTTTTTGGGTTGTCTGGAAAGTCTTTGCTGTTGATGATTTTTCTAAAAAAATTAATTAAATGTAAGTGGCATATGATGTTATATTAGTTTCAAACCCACAACATAATGATTTAGCAATTATATACATTGCTCATTGTTCACCATGGCAAGTATACTTATCTCTGTCATGGAACTGATGTGGGTTTTTTGTTGTTGTTGTTGTTGGTTTTGTTTTGTTTTTTAAGATTTTATTTATTTATTTGAGTGAGAGAGAGCACACGCAGTGGGAGTGGCAGGGAGATGGCGAGGGAGAAGCAGGCTCCCCACAGAGCAGGGACTTGATCTCAGGACCATGGAATCCTGACCTGAGCCAAAGGCAGTCACCTAACCAACTGAGCCACCCAGGTGCTCTGGAACTGGTGATTTTTTTAATTAATTATTTTTATTATCATATAACGTATTATTTGCCTCATGGGTACAGGTTTGTGAATCATCAGCCTTACACACTTCACAGAACTCACCATATCACATTCCCTCCCCAATATCCATAACCCAGCCACCCTCTCCACACCCCCCCACAACCCTCAGTTTGTTTTGTGAGATTAAGAGTCTCTTATGGTTTGTCTCCCTCCCAATCCCATCTTGTTTCCTTCCCTACCCCCGACTTTGCCTCTCAAATTCCTCATATCAGGGAGATCATATAATAATTGTCTCTGTCTGATTGACTTATTTCGTTCAGCATAATACCCTCTAGTTCCATCCACGTCGTTGCAAATGGCAAGATTTCATTTCTTTTGATGGCTGCACAGTATTCCATTGTATGTATGTGTATGTATATATATATATCACATCTTCTTTATTCATTCAGCTGTTGGTGGACATCTAGGTTCTTTCCATAGTTTGGCTATTGTGGACATTGTTGCTATAAATATTTGGGGGCACATGTCCCTTTGGATCACTACATTTGTATCTAATAGCACTCAGTAGTGCGATTGCTGGGTCATAGGGTAGCTCTATTTTCAATTTTTTGAGGAACCTCCATGCTGTTTTCCAGAGTGGCTGCACCAGCTTGCTTTCCCACCAACAGTGTAGGAGGGTTCCTCTTTCTCTGCATGCTCTCCAACATGTCATTTCCTGACTTTTTAATTTTGGCTTTTCTGAGTGGTGTGAGGTAGTCTCATTGTGATTTTGATTTGTTGTATTTCCCTGATGCCAAGTGATGTTGAGCATTTTTTCATGTGTCTGTTGGCCATCTGGATTTCTTCTTTGCAGAAATGTCTGTTCATATCCTCTGCCCATTTCTTGATTGGATTATTTGTTCTTTGGGTGTTGAGTTTGATAAGTTCTTTATAAATTTTGGATACTAACCCTTTATGTGATATGTCATTTGCAAATATCTTCTCCCATTCTGTCTGTTGTCTTTTGGTTTTATGGACTGTTTCCTTTGCTGTGCAAAAGCTTTTGATCTTGATGAAGTCCCAATAGTTCATTTTTGCCCTTGCTTCCCTTGCCTTTCATGATTTTCTAGGAAAAAGTTGCTGTGGCTGAGGTCAAAGAGGTTGCTGCCTGTGTTCCCCTCAAGAATTTTGATGGACTCCTGTCTCACATTGAGGTCTTTCATCCATTTTGAGTCTGTTTTTGTGTGTGGTGTAAGGAAACGGTCAGTTTCATTCTTCTGCAGGTGGCTGTCCAATTTTCCCAACACCATTTGTTGAAGAGGCGGTCTTTTTTCCATTGGACATTCTTTCAGACTTTGTCGAAGATTAGTTGACCATAGAGTTGAGGGTCTATTTCTGGGCTCTCTATTTTGTTCCATTGATCTATGTGTCTGTTTCTGTGCCAGTACCATACTGTCTTGATGATTACAGCCTTATAATAGAGCTTGAAGTCTGGAATTGTGATGCTACCAACTTTGGCTTTCTTTTTCAGCATTCCTCTGGCTATTCGGGGTCTTTTCTGGTTCCTTATAAATTTAAGGATTATTTGTTCCATTTCTTTCAAAAAATGGATGGCATTTTGATAGGGATTGCCTATCCCTATTTGATAGGGATTAAATGTGTAGATTGCTTTATGTAGCATAGACATTTTCACAATATTTATTCTTCCAATCCATGAGCATGGAACGTTTTTCCATTATTGTGTCTTCCTCAATTTCTTTCATGAGTACTTTATAGTTTTCTGAGTACAGATTATTTGCCTTTTTGGTTAGATTTATTCCTAGGTATCTTATGGTTGTGGGTGCAATTGTAAATGGGATCACCTCCTTCATTTCTCTTTCTTCTGTCTTGCTGTTGGTATATAGAAATGCAACTGATTTCTGTGCATTGATTTTATATCCTGGTACTTTACTGAATTCCTATATGAGTTCTAGCAGTTTTGGAGTGGAGTCTTTTGGGTTTTCCACATAAAGTATCACATCATATGCAAAGAGTGAGAGTTAGACTTCTTCGCAGTTTCAGATGCCTTTTATTTCTTTTTGTTGTCTGATTGTCGAGGCTAGGACTTCTAGTACTATGTTGAATAGCAGTGGTGATAGTGGACATCCCTGCTGTTCCTGACCTTAGGGGAAAAGCTCTCAGTTTTTCCCCATTGAGAATGATATTTGCAGTGGGTTTTTAATAGATGGCTTTGATGATATTGAGGTATGTACCCTCTATCCCTACACTTTGAAGAGTTTTGATCAAGAAAGTATACTGTACTTTGTCAGATGCTTTTTCAGCATCTATTGAGAGTATCATATGGTTCTTGTTCTTTCTTTTATTAATGTATTGTATCACATTGATTGATTTGCGGATGTTGAACCAACCTTGCAGCCCAGGAATAAATCCCACTTGGTCCTGGTGAATAATCCTTTTAATGTACTGTTGGATCCTATTGGCTAGTATTTTGGTGAGAATTTTCGCATCTGTGTTCATCAAGGATACTGGTCTGTCATTCTTCTTTTTGGTGGGGTCTTTGGGTTTGGGATCAAGGTAATGCTGGCCTCATAAAATGAGTTTGGAAGTTTTCCTTCTATTTCTATTTTTTGGAACAGTTTCAGGAGAATAGGTATTCATTCAACGTTTGGTAGAATTCCCCTGGGAAGCCATCTGGCTTGGGTTCTTGTTTGTTGGGAGATTTTTGATGACTGCTTCAATCTCCTTACTGGTTATGGGTCTGTTGAGGTTTTCTATTTTTTCCTGGTTCAGTTTTGGTTGTTTATATGTCTCTAGGAATGCATCCATTTCTTCCAGATTGTCAAGTTTGCTGGCATATAGTTGCTCATAATATGTTCTTATAATTGTTTGTATTCCTTTGGTGTTGGTTGTCATCTCTCCTCTTTCATGCATGATTTTATTTATTTGGCTCCTTTCCCTTTTCTTTTTGATAAGTCTGGCCAGGGGTTTATCAATCTTATTAATTCTTTCAAAGAATGGAACTGGTGATTGTTTTAAGCTAAGATATGAATGACAAGAAGAAACCAGCCTTGGAATGATAAGAGGAATTAATGGAAATGCCTTTAGCAGGGAATACAGAGAATTTGCTAGGGGAATAGAAAAGAATGTAGGGTGGATGCAGAGTGGTGAGCTAGGAGTAGAGTGTATGAGATGAAGTTGGAGTATAAGACCAAGTTCAGGTAACAGGTTCTCATGAATTGAGATAAAGGAATTTAGCTTATTTTCTAAATGTGATGGTTTGTGTTAAAGAGTTTTAAGTGAGGGAGTCACAGCATGTTTATATATATTTCAAAATGATCACCCAGTTTACGATATGCAGAATGAACATTAGGGAAGTAAGAGTAGAAGAGGGAGATCATTTAGGTGACTCTTATGTGGTCCAGTCAAGGGATGATATTTCATTGGTCTGAGGATTTGAGTCACAATGGAGATGAGAAAACCAGGATAGTATATGGATGTTGTTGAGAGAACAAGCCAAAACTTCATTCTGTTTGGATGTAGGACTTATGAGAAGAGGAATCAAGGAAGACTTGTAGGTTTTTGCTTTGAACAATTGAGTAGATGATATTACCATTTACTAAAATGAGGAGCCAGATTATGGGCAGGTGTGCATTCAAGGGTTTGAGAGTTCTGCTTAGGTCATGTTAGCATTGAGGTTCCTTTGGAATATTCATGTGGGAATGTCAAGCAAAATGTCAGATATATGAGCTTGGGGTTGTAGAGGAAAGTCATTCATTAAACATGCACATTTTTCTGTCACTGACAATGAAGTTAGGATGAGATCATCTAAGAATAGTGTGTAAATAGAGATAGAAGATTGAGGAGACCACTGTGAGAACTTCATCCTTTTGAATTCTGGAAAAGGCAGGCTCATCAGCAGAGGAGAGGAAAAGTTTGAGCCTAGAATGTGAAATGCTCTAGACAGCAGGAAAAAGAAGGTGTTTCGAGGAGAGTATGACTCTTTGTTTTACTTGCTGTTATCATTATTTTAATTAGAATCATTTTGAGTCAAACCTGGACCTACTTGAAAACACTCTTTGAAGAAATCTTAACTTCCCAGAAGAGGGGAAAAATATATTAGCTACGTTCATGGGTCACCTCTCTGGAAATTTCACCATACAACTGAATCTGTCTTTTAAGTCTTCATATGCATAAGATGAGAACTAAAGATGAATGTAGTCTGCCTCAAATGCTTATTTTTCTTGTGGATTGTGGCATAATAATTTGAAAACAGTGTTGTAGTACTATCAAATTACTGCATATTTTTCTTCGTGTCAAGTTCAACTTGACTGAATTTTGTATGTCTTTAAAATGATGAAAGGTTAATATGTTCACTTATGATTCCCATATCTTCCAACATTTTATCATTATTAACATTACTGTTATTTTTATGGTTATTGTAATGCATGTGCTTTGCTTGTCCTTAAGACGTGATACTCCTTAAAACTTGAATTTGTAATTCTTGAAAGATCGACAAAGACAGGAAAGAGAGCATCTCTTGGGGTGTTCCATATGGCATCTTCTTGCAATGAAGTTGCTGTTGAATCAGCCCTGGTTACATCAGACCCAGTGAGGCTTCAGGGATTCCAGCATCCTGTGTTCTGGGCCTTTTTAAAGATAAAAGAACCCATTAGCACAGTTCTCCCCAGCAAGGCTGTAAACTCTGGCCCTGGTGAGGAGCACACATATTCAGAAGCCAATTCGGGCCAGTAATGAGATCTTTAATGTGCAAATAAATATTAGATAGGGCAGGGAACACAGTATGATTCGATCCTGTGGTGACTCATTCATGTTGATGTGCACCATTTGACGTAAGAAAGATGTAAAAGGAGAGATGAGGGGCATGTTTTATTTTTAGTAGATTCTTCATTTGTGTAAAAAATCCAGGAACTATCTAAGAAATATAAGTCAAAGACTGATTTTTATTTTCTCTTTTGCTGTTTATTATTTTGGATGTGGTAAAACTGGTGAATGAGAAGCCAGGCTGAACAAGGGGGTGTACTCTTCTTATGTGAGGTTGGAAGAGAAGTGTTGGCAGGAGGGACGATGGTTCGTGAGCCTGGTATTTCTGGCTTGAATCCCGGCCCCATCACATAAAGTCTGTGTGCTCTTCGGTAAGTTTCTGAGACTCTTTGAGAGTCGGTGTGACTCTCTTATCCATGCAGTGTGACAAGTAATCCTTACGTCCCTGGACATGGTAGATATTTAGTAAGTGACAGTTATCTTTAATATTGTTTCACATTTTTTCTCCAAACCACTAAACCGTTAGCCTTTTCCTCTAACTTTATGTGTAGCAGGAGAGGCAGATCTATTTGCATAGCCCATCATTTTCAGATTATGGTAGGGCTTGGTATTTAGTTCTTTGGTATGAAAGTCAATTACAATTGATTTATTAGCTACTAGAAAGGTGCAATATAAATAATAAACTTGAAGGTTATAGATAAATTATGTTTTTAATTGGCATGCTAATAAATTATAATGTCATGTTATGAGGTGAGTAGCTGAATTCTTCAGACATCAGAGTAAAAGTCACCTGGTGAAAATGTACCCAGCAATGGCATAAAATTAAACTTAGCTGTCTGAATAAAATATGCCAAAGAGGAAAAAATAATCCTTTCCCATCTCTATAGATAGTTTATTTGAATTTGGAATGATGTCTATGGACATACACTTTCATAAATCTGGAAAATCCAGAAATCATTCCCCCTGCCCCAGTTAGATAAAAATAAACTTCCCCCTCAAAACTTTTTTTTCTCTTGAAGTGGGCAAGCTATATTTTGTTTGCAAATATCTCCCGAAATTAGAATGTGTGGCTTGAGTCTTAGTAGAAAGAACTTGAATTGTTATGATAAATGGAAGCATTTTTTCCCCTACCTTTTCATGTTTCTGGATTCAATGCCAATATTCTTATTGAAGCATGATTCTAAGAAGTGCTTGGTATTTGACAAATAGCATCACTTCTGAGAATTGAGAAACTCAGAATCCGAAGAAGGGTTGAGTAGCTCATCCTATCTGAGGCCTTGTCTTATTTCTTCACTTGCCTTTTTTTCTGAGTGACAGAAGGAAATATTTATACGGGAGATCTGAACTACCATCATCCCATTTTCAGAGGAGCAAATTGCTTGAGGTCCCACAGTAGATAGATAACAGAGCCAAGGACACAAGCAGTCTACTCCATGCTTAACCTCAATTCAAAACTTTGCTGCTTTTTGATGAAAACCCCTTGGGGATAATAATCTTTGGACACTTGAATGATTTTGCTCCCTTGTGATTGTCCAAAAGAGGTTACCAGGCAGATGCACTTCATGTTTTTATTCCCAGTTTAGCTATTTGCTATTACCTTGCATTTTAATATTACTCTTCAGATGTATTATTTACTAACTGCAACCTTTAGGAGGTTTATTTGCAATTCTTAGAGAGGTGGCCAAGGTACAGAGCCTCTGGTTCTATATCGTGCAGAGCAAACAGAAAACAGAGATACATATCTTCTTCTTCTGCAGGCAGAGAGAGACGCCAAGGAGAGTGGTGAGTTGGGGAAGAGGGCTGCTCATTAATATCTAACTGAAAGGAGTGAATACTTTTAATTTTATGGTATTCTTCTCCCTGAATGAGCTACTGCAGTTCTGAAATGACTAGTAGAACATGGAAATCATGTATATTGTAAAATAAGTATCATTTGGGATAACTGAGTAATTAATTCATTCCTCATCAACTTGTCTGTAGCTACTGATGTATTACATAGATGTGTGCTTTATTAGGAATCGGTGAGATAGGCACTCAGTGAAATCATTTTATATATGATTAGGGAATTTTTTAAAAAAAATTATGCATTACTTTATCTCGATGACGCAGTGTGAGGTGTTGTACTTTTCCAGGGCATCAGTGAAATACAGAATTGTACCATTTGTCTCTTTTAAACCAATTTAATTCCATTACATTTAATAATATTTAGTACTTATGGAGCATCATCTCCTTTCAAACGGAAACATTAACTGCTGTAATTAATTCTCCCAGCACTTCTTCAGGCTAAAAATATAAATAGACATAAAGAAAGCAATTAGGAACAGGTGTGCCCTTGATAAAGGAAGGGAACACAATCGGAGGTTTGGCCTCTGACTCAGGACTCCTGGGTTCAGTTACTGCAGGTAGCAGGTTTTTTCCTTCAGGGAGGAAGTAGTGTACTTCATAGAAATTGCAGCCCATACCCGAAGCTTGATTGGTTGTGAGACAATATCTGGGTCCCTTCTCTGTCATCAGTGAAGGTTCAAAAGTAGGTGACATGGTAGTCTTGTCTCCATGCTGAAATGCTATTTTTTTTTTTTTTTAACTCTGTGAAGTAGTGGATGACCAGGTATCTATTGTTCACTGTCTCTTCTGGCTTATGCCCGTTTTTCAAGGTCTGAGAAGTGTGTATGTAGGGTAAAGGGATATGGAAGCCACAGGGAGTTAAAAAAAAAATGTTTCTTTGGTCTCTTGGTGTCCCACCCTGAGAGTCATCATCTCTCAGGTAAACTATAACTCAAATAAGTCAGTTTGATTCCATCTAAAAGATGAACCTGAGCATTCCTAATTGTCCTTCAGTGGTTTCCTTCTGTCCTCAGGGGGGAAAAAAAATGCAAGATCCTTCTCATGGCATAAGACATGTCATAATAAACAACTCATTATTTTTAATTGCTGAGTTTTTGAGGACCATAAGTCCAGAACTGTGGTTTAAAGTTTCAGACATATATGTATACTAGTTAAAAATTCAGATTTCATAAAGACCACTCACTAATTACAGTTGGGCAAGCAGAGCTCCAGCAAAAACCAGTGTAACATGATTTTCAACCCTGAATAAGCATTAAAATTACCTGGGTGGCTTTAAAAATACCAGTCCCTGGGTCCCATCATAATCTACTAATTTGGAATTTAGGGGAAGGGTACCTAGGCATTGATATTTTACAAAATCCCCTAGAGACAGATAACTTAAGGTTGCCTCCAAATTTTAAAACTACTTCAGTACAGTAAAGGGTAATATTACTTAGCAGTTAAAGATAAGGACTAGGGAATTAGACAACCCTGGGGTTTTTCATGTGTTCCTAAATGAATTTCTAGTTTAGTATTTGTTTAGAGACAGAGCAGGACATCGAAAATGATCACAAAAGTAAGAACGCTGGGGGCAGACCTCAGGTTTGTCTTTTTGTCTTTTTAACTGTCTAGCTGCTGACCTCCACACTGTATCTCACTCAGCAAGACAAAAGCCTTCTGATTAACTGCGCTTTTCTTCCTTAGTTACCAATAAGGAAATAATCCATTAATACTTGAACATTCCTCTTTAGGAGGCGGATCCCAAGTGACTTCTCACATTACTCTTTCCAGGCACAAATATCCTCTTCCTGATGGAATTGTGATAAATGTAGTGTTACCCATCTTGTTCAGAAAGCCAATGATATTTTGTCAGTGCTTCTCTAGTAGCCCTAGTTGTGAGGATTAAATAAAGCAACAGAAATATAGCATAATGTTCGACATTGTTAAATGTTAAATACACATTGGCTGTTGTCATTATTTTTATTTTCAGCACTGTATATCTAATTACCTGAGTGCCTCATAACTGATTCTCTTATTACTCATTATTTCTGAAATACCATTTTCTCCTCCTAGCACGGAAATACACAAAGTAAGAGCTAACGCACTCTAAGTATTTAGAATGAATCGGACACTGTTTTAAGTCTATATATATATGGCTTATTTAATTTTTATCCCTTTGAGGTAAGTCTTACCCCTATTTTAGAAATAAAGACACTAAGTCACTAAGAGGACATGTACCTTTTTTAGGGTACAGCTAATATGTGGTGGGTTTAGGGTTTAAACTCAGGAACTCTGATTCCAGAGCTTGTGCTGTGAACCTTTGTAAAACCCATTTTCTCATCCTTCTAAGATTTAGCTCCCAAATATTATGACTAAATAAATGCATCATAGACATCTTCCTCTTCTAAAGAACAATGATCCATTTTCTCTGCTGTCTCTTATATAAACTAAAAATGTGTATATGTTACTATACTGTGGGAATTCCTTTTTCAAGGAACACATAGTCCAGTGGAGGAGCACACATATGTTCTGAGTTGGGTGTGTTTGGTACACAGTAGAGTATCAGGCATATACTAGATGCTCAGCAAATGTTAACAGTCGGACCAAAGAGACGCATGAATAGTGAACTCACAGGAAATAGAAATGATAGAAAGTCCAGGGAATAGGAGGTTTCTTCTAATTCTCTAATCAAAGGTGTTCAAGGATAAGTTGCTAGTCAGGATAGAGATGGAGGTGAGGAGATTTAAATGTATATTTTCCTTCTTTTTTTCTTAATTGAAGAACAGTTGATACATAATGTTACATTTGTTTCAGGTGTATAACATAGGGATTGGACAACTGTGTGCTTTATGCCCTGCTCACCACAAGTTAGCTACCATTTGTCACCAGATTATGTTTTCATTCTTGATGATGCATCACTAAAGTCCAGACATAGTCCTAGTTATATATTTGCAGTGACATGCCACTGCCATTCATCACTTCTAAATTCCTCAAATTCATCTACGTAAAGCTGTATTTGGGCCTAATGGAATTTTAATGAAAACGTATACCTTACTTCATTTCATGAAAAGTAATATGATGACTATATTTTTCCAGTTATGCCCCATACATACACATCTTAAAGTTTACTGATGTATTTAAAATAGAACAATTATGTCCTACTTTTACATTTGTCATGCTAGCTTAAAGCATATAGACTGCAACTGTTTTGCTTTTGACTCTTCTGAAGTTAACCTGCAGAATTTTGGCACACTGTCGTCAATGACGTCATCAATGGGGAAATCCGTATGTAGTCATCTCCTCCCCTCTGATATAAAGATGGCATTCCCTGTGGCCGTGGGATTTAATGCAAAGAAATGACTGGATACTTAATGACAGTGTTAACAAATTCAGCATGTTCCCAGTAGGCATTCCTCTCAGATATTTCCTATCTAGACTGCGTACTGTGGATGTGGTGCGGGATCTAACGTTGGAATCATGCCTGCATTTGCAATTATCGTGCAGGAAGCCGAAGCTCACACTTTTATTCCTAAAAAGCTTCCGGTGACAATCAGACTTAAATTCTCTGGTGATCTGAGTGCTAAGGATCATCTGATAAATTCTACAAGCATGTCTCGAATACCAACAATATGCTAAGTCTTGTGTTCAGTGCCAGGGATACAAAGATGAGTGGGATGTGGATAGTTCATGTCCATTTTGGGGGAGGAAAAGAGTCGTGGTACTCAGAGTCGGGGAATAGTAACTGTAGCTTCCCTTGAGTAATTGCTACGTACTAGACTTTTACTTCCCAGAGTTGATGACAATGTGCCCAAATTCTGCAGTCTAACTTCGCATCCAGCCTGAGCACAGTTGATGATTTCTGCCCCGACATAAGCCATGCTATCTCTGCAGTCACAGGTTTTGATGTGTTCGTTGCCCTTTCCATTCGGAAAAAAAAAAAAGGAATCCATACATTTAAAAATTTTTCTCTCTGTACAGTTTAAAAAATAATTAGTGTATCTCTCTTTGGAAAACACAAACCGGGGCGCCTGGGTGGCTCAGTGGGTTAGGCCTCTGCCTTCGGCTCGGGTCATGATCTCAGGGTCCTGGGATCGAGCCCCACATCGGGCTCTCTGCACGGCAGGGAGCCTGCTTCCCCCTCTCTCTCTGCCTGCTTCTCTGCCTACTTGTGATCTCTCTCTCTCTCTCTGTTGAATAAATCAATAAAATCTTAAAAAAAAAAAACAAAAAAAAAAGAAAAGGAAAACACAAACCTGGGGCGCCCGGGCGGCTCAGTGGGTTAAGGCCTCTGCTTCCGGCTCTGGTGGTGATCCCGGGGTGCTGGGATCGAGCCCCGCATCGGGCTCTCTGCTCGGCAGGGAGCCTGCTTCCTCCTCTCTCTGCCTGTCTCTCTGCCTACTTGTGATCTCTGTCTATCAAATAAATAAACAAAATCTTTAAAAAAAAAATAAAGGAAAACACAAACCTAATGCAAAATATGCTAGGCTGTATAAAATCTTAAAGTAGGAGAAAAAAAAATCCTAGAACTCTGTCCCTTTTGCTACATGCAGAAGTTGCAAAAAATAAATACAAAGCAAAACCCCAGGCATGTAAAGTTAATTAATATCCCCAATAATATTTTAGCTCAATAACTATTTCTTAAATTTTACCATACCTCTCTATTTTTGCTGTCACCACCCTAAGCCATATTTCCATCCTGTCTTGCCTGATTTATTTCACAATTTTTAAAATTTAGTTTCTAAAAATTTCTTTTCCTGAGTTCAAGATCACACTCTTTCAATCAATTTTCCACAGGAAGTCTGAGTGATATTGTTAAAACACGTATCTGGACATGTAGTCTCCTGCTGTAAATCCCTCATTAATTTCTCCAAACCCCTTTGGTTAAAAGTCTAGTATCCTTAATATGTCTAGAAGATGCCCACAAGCAAACCACTGCCTATAATTTCAGCTTCTCCTCTTCGCACTCTCCTCATTATCCTCTGTTCCCCAACCATGTTGGACTTATTCAGGGATCTTAAAACTATTCTACTAATGTTGATCCCATTATTTTGGTACATGGTGGGGTTGATTGTAAAGAAAAAGAGCTTTAGACCTAGATTTAAATTTTTCTGTACAATTTCTCTTTGTCTATATTAGTGTATATTTCAAATGGAGATGAGGAGGGTCTCACTCTCAGGATCATTATGAGTAAGAAAGAAGACAACTTCCTTAATAAATGGAACATCCTTCTTCTAAAGGCAATTGCATTTCATCTTCACCTTCCAAAGAAGAGACTCCTGCCTTGCTGTTCTGAGTGTGTCTAATGGGTTCCTTAGATCATACCAGTGTCACATGGGAGCTTTTTAGAAATGCAGAATCTCAGGCTCCATCACAAAATGTTGAACCCAAATCTGTATTTTGACAAGGTCCCCTAGATAATATGGGTACACACTGAGATCTTAGTTTCCTGCAGGGGATTATATTTCTTAGCTACTGTGTTTTCTTTTGGAGAATTCAAATCAAGCCATCATGTCAAATAAAATATATGTCACTGAGGGCAGGAGATATCTCTGACTTACTCATTATTATATCCTCAGGGTTAGGAACAGTACAATCAATCACAGTTTTAAAAAAGCATGAGTAGTGGGGTCCAGAAAACCAGGACTCAATTTTCACCACTGTGAACTAGAGTTAGATCTTAATGCTGATAGCTCTTAGTTATTACATAACAGTGGCATAATATTCAAGGACTCTGTATATATCAAAACTCAGATAATTCCAGATTAATTGCCCCCAGGACATAAATATGCTCCTGTATGGAGAATATTTGCAGAAGCACGTATATACGCGTCTAATATATTTTTGGAGCACAAAATCCAAAACTGTTGAATTGTATTATTTGACTTCATAATGCCTTACTTACTTGTTTCTAGCATTCTCCCTAATAGGTCCCAAGTGTTCTCTTCTAAATTAATAATACATTTTGCCATGGAGATATTTAGTACTTTTTCATTATATTTTGTAATATCTCCTTTTTTTAAAAGATTTTATTTAATTTATTTGATAGAGATCACAAGTAGGCAGAGAGGCAGGCAGAGAGAGAGAGAGAGAGAGGAGGAAGCGGGCTCCCTGCTAAGCAGAGAGCCTGATGCAGGACTCGATCCCAGGACCCTGAGATCATGACCTGAGCCAAAGGCAGAGGCCTTAATCCACTGAGCCACCCAGGCGCCCCGTAATACCTCCTTTCTAACTTAGAATTTAGTTGATTAGATATGTATGTGTTGATTGCTTATTGGGGTGTGTGTGTGTGTGTGTGTGTGTGTGTGTGTGTGTGTTCACCTCAAATCCCAGGACTGCACATTTAATACTGATGATTTTTTTAAAGTATACTTTATCATTGCAGATTTCGTTTTTGTGCTATTTTTTATTTAACATTTACTACTATTATAGTAAGCAAAATCCCTCATCGACTTTTTGATGGACCCAAATGGCATTGTGGTTCATAGTTACTGATAGTGGAAAGTGAGTGTTTCTCCTACCCAGAAAAAAATGACACAGCAGTGTGATGAGAACCCAATACAGTTTGTCCCCCCAAACTGGGTGATTCCCAATGACTGTCAGAAGTCCTCATTATTTCAACGTTTATTTTCATTTTTAGTGAGACACTCTCTCTCTCTCTCTCTCTCTCTATATATATATATATATATATATTTCAAATTGGTATAATTGAACACAGAGAAAAATGCTGCAGTAAGTACTGTCTTTGATGTGAGTCCCAGCAACTTTTAAAAATTCAAAGGTGTGGTTAGACGTACATTTAGCAAGTCAGGCCCAGCAGGTAGCAAATCAGGCTCTTTTGAAAGCTTGCAGTTTGTCTCTTGGGCTATTCAAGCTACGTGATGAAGAATAACATTAGGAATTTCATTGAGGGTGACATTTAGGGCCTTCTCTTTTGTTTTGTTTTGTTGCAGTCAAATACCTAGAGACCACTTTTCTTAACTAGACAAAATTGTAGCTAGAAAATCCTTAATGGTCCATGGAGAAAGGAGTGATATAGTACAAAGTCTTGCTTTAGTTGTTATTTTAAATCTGAACATTATTTTACCAGGATCAAGAAAGAGTTTATGGTTTCTTTTTATGGAATATAAGGTCCACACAGTTCTC
Source organism: Enhydra lutris kenyoni (assembly GCF_002288905.1). Taxonomy (NCBI): domain Eukaryota; kingdom Metazoa; phylum Chordata; class Mammalia; order Carnivora; family Mustelidae; genus Enhydra; species Enhydra lutris. Next base: position 13,331,398 of record NW_019154138.1, on the reverse strand, counting down.
AATACATATTCTAAGCCCAAAGCAAGTGTCTCCTAAGGTTTGTGAATGATGAATCCAAAATTCCAAAGGTCAGTGCAGGGTTATAAACATACATTCCTTTTGACATTAAGCTGGTTTTAAACATTTTTCAAAAGTGCATTGATGAATGGGCAATCTACTTGTACCATAAGCAAAGGTCAGTGACTTAATGTGCTAATTACAAAGCATTTTAATCCTGTTCTCAAATTGGAATAAGTCTTAGCAACAGTTGGTTAACTTGCATCTAGAGATGATATGCATTTGATTGTAATAAAAATGAATTTCTCATTTAAAAATATATATGTAAAAATATATATATGTATATGTGTGTAGTCTTCTCTCATTTTAGCTATTTCAGATTAGTGATTTTTACTTGCATTATTCACTTTTTTTTTTTAACTTTTAACATTTCTCTTTATTTTCAGTTCTATGTAAAACCTAAGTAAGTGGTTGTTTTTTCAGCACTCATTTGTAATCACCACTGTGATATAATATGATTAATGACTGCCCTTCTGTTTAAAAACTAGCCCTATAGCATATAGATATATAGTGATAGGCATGTGTTTTGTTATGGAACACAGCCACTCAGCAAAGGGCTTTGCAGGTATCAAGCTGACTTATGATTACACTTTACTGCATTTTAGCTTTTGTTTGAGTCTGTAATAGACATGGTTTTTTATGTATTAATCTAGTAATTAATGCCCTTCTTGCTAAAAAAGAAGGTATCCTTTTGATTAGATCTTTCCTCTTGGTGGACTTACTAGAAAGCTTTATTGGGAAGCTCAATACAATAGGTTTCTTCCCAAGAATCTCCAGTCTCTGCAGGTGAACAACCAGCTGAGCTGAAAATGAAAATACGTAGCTTGGAAAGTTTTTGTTGTGGTCACTTGGTTAAGAATAGGAGTTTGGAATCAGGGTGCAGACTTGATAATCAAGTCAACTAGATGTGTAACCTTAGCCTCACTATCCCCATTTGGAAACTAAGGCTCAAGATGCTTGTATGAGTTTATACATATTCCATAGCACACAGTACAGTAACTGACAACAGGTAAAAATCTGAAAACAAAAAAGCAAAGCAAACAAACAAACAAAAATCAACCTGTAAGCCCAGTTAAAGAATTCTCTGATATATATAGCTCCAAAAACTGTTCTACTTCTTCATAGGTGTCCTTTTGCTAAATCTACCAGGTGTCATATTGGCCCCATATATGTGGGCCTTTTATACAGAGAAAGTATATTTTGATGAAGTGACTTCTACAATAGCATCCATACTTTGAACCACTTTAGAGAAGTCCTATCACGACCTTCATAGAGTTTCTAAAATATAATGCTATTTCATTTGCTCATTCAAAAGGAGGCTCAACCTTTCCTATTGACTGTTATTCGGTTCATTAATATTGGGGTGGAATCAGAGAATGCAGCCCCTCAGTGGGTATGTAGTCTGTCTTCAGTAGAGGTGGATAAGAGATAACAGGGAGTAATGGAGGAGGAGAGGTGTGTAGGAACACAACAGATGGAGTTACGTGGAACAGTCAAGAGTCATAGTAAGAACAAGCTCTCTTACCAGTTTTTGAGCTGGCCAAGTTCCTCGATGAAAGAAATAGAATTATCAGTGAAACGTTTGTGATGTATAATAGCCTGTGCCTGTGGTGCGTATGCATTTGAATACCTCAAAAGCAAGTTTACCATATTCACCTAAGCATATTAAAGCTTAGCACAGATGAAAATACAAATCTATAAGAAATAAAACCAAAACATAACTTAAAAACAATTACAGGCCTTCATAAACTAATAATAGTTGAGAACCAAGTCTTAAAAATCCAAAACAAATAGGAACAAAATAGATCCTTTAGCCAATCCGTAAAATTGCAAATGGATTTCCTATATACATTTGTCAGTGGTGGAGCCAACAGGTTGACTTGCGGCTGCCTGGCATCCATTAGGAGGTATAGAAGCTGATTACCAGTACACATCAGAGTAGCCATAAGATAAAACAAACCAGGTCAGCTCAAGAAATTTAGTTACTGGCTCAGCGTTGGGAATAGTTATTTATACCTCGCCATTTTCTCCCTGAAGGACATTAGGCAATGGCATGAGCAACATCCCCAGCGCTAGTCAGGTAATATCACACCGAGGTGTTTCATAAGACTTTTAATTTCTAACATTCCTTAATGTAGGTCACGAAAGTGCAAATGTCGCATGCACAGTGCAGTTCACTGGAACTAACTAACTGTACTGAAGGGAAGGGGTGGTCTTGTGGAGTGCACTGCTCCCGAATGTCTCAGGTGTTCCTCTGTAGTTTAGAGGAAAATCGTTCAGAGCAACGATTTTCAGATATTTTTAAATCACCTTGTTTCTTGTCAGACCATGTCTTATATCAAAAAGCATTTAAAATTGAAATTTTTGAGGCTCCTGCATTATGCTTGGGGCCATGAAGGTCCACGTGGTTCCTCACGCTCCATCTCCTGAGGTGTCTCCTGATGTAGTGCCACGGACCCTGCCCCTGGCACAGGGTTGTGCTATATTTTTATAGATACGTAATGCCCGTGACTTAGCATGTGCGTGTGTGTGTGCGCAGGCGAGCTCGCACGTGTATGCTTGTGTCTAAAGAAAGATAGGTACAAGTAGAAGTAAAAGAATATTTGGTGAACCCAGACCTTCACCTGTACCTTCCACCCATACTGTTGTCAGTTAACAGACGTACTTCTATTTAATATAAATCTCACATGGACTCTGAGATACTATTATTCCTATTGTGATGTAGAAACTGAGGGTCAAATAAGTAAAAAAGATTTGCTTAAAGTCACATGATATTTAATCACAAAGCCAGTGTTGGGGTTGAGGACTGACTTCAAAATCCATAACCTTTCTTCTATACCGTGTTGTTGAATTGGATGGCGAGGCTAAACGGTGAGGCACTCAGACCACAGGTGCTCCTGCAATGCCTTCTAATGCATCTGTTGTTTTTTTTTTTTCTCTTTATCCTTGAAATTGTCATAAAATGTATTAATGGAAGAGTTCAATGGCAGTAATTAGCCACTTGAAATAAAAAGTGCATAACAAATAGGACCTTTGTAGCCATTTTCCCCTCCAATCTCACCTTAACTCGGCACACCCTCAATGCCAGTTTCCAGTGTGTCTATATAGTTGCTGTTACTATTAATGAGACTTATGGGAGCTCACAAAAGAAATAGTGGAATCTATTAAATGAAAATTATGGATCCTTTAATAATGCTTCCTTGTGAGTTAGCACACTGCATCCTGGTGGTACCTTTTGCATAGCCAACCATTGTTTAAATGCTGGGTCATTTGTGGGCATATGCTCCATCTGTCAGGTGTCACAGAAACCTAAGGACATAAAAAGTCCTTCTACCACCTAATGGTTTTCATCTGTTGATTTGCTTAAAGTCACATGATATTTAATCACAAAGCCAGTGTTGGGGTTGAGGACTGACTTCAAAATCCATAACCTTTCTTCTATACCGTGTTGTTGAATTGGATGGCGAGGCTAAACGGTGAGGCACTCAGACCACAGGTGCTCCTGCAATGCCTTCTAATGCATCTGTTGTTTTTTTTTTTTCTCTTTATCCTTGAAATTGTCATAAAATGTATTAATGGAAGAGTTCAATGGCAGTAATTAGCCACTTGAAATAAAAAGTGCATAACAAATAGGACCTTTGTAGCCATTTTCCCCTCCAATCTCACCTTAACTCGGCACACCCTCAATGCCAGTTTCCAGTGTGTCTATATAGTTGCTGTTACTATTAATGAGACTTATGGGAGCTCACAAAAGAAATAGTGGAATCTATTAAATGAAAATTATGGATCCTTTAATAATGCTTCCTTGTGAGTTAGCACACTGCATCCTGGTGGTACCTTTTGCATAGCCAACCATTGTTTAAATGCTGGGTCATTTGTGGGCATATGCTCCATCTGTCAGGTGTCACAGAAACCTAAGGACATAAAAAGTCCTTCTACCACCTAATGGTTTTCATCTGTTTGGTGAATTCAGGAGTTGACCCTTTAGAAGAGATAGCTAACAAGGACACAGATCAGGGTGTTAATTTGGAAGGTGTAACAAAGACAGGAAGCAAAACTGTATAAATTAGTATGAAGACTTTGGAAAGGAATGTGAACTTTTATTGGAAATTAATGGGCTGATATCACCCATACTGTTGTCAGTTAACAGACATACTTCTATTTAATATAAATCTCACATGGACTCTGAGATACTATTGTTCCTATTGTGATATAGAAACTGAGGGTCAAATAAGTAAAATGATTTGCTTAAAGTCACATGATATTTAATCACAAAGCCAGTGTTGGGGTTGAGGACTGACTTCAAAATCCATAACCTTTCTTCTATACCGTGTTGTTGAATTGGATGGCGAGGCTAAACGGTGAGGCACTCAGAAATATCTGTTCTCCTCTTTGTTGTCTTCTGATTTAAATAATCTTCCAAAGGATCAGTTTTCAATAAGGGTTCATTCTCTTTCCTTCTCCTCGTATTTAGGGCATAGATTTTTTTTTTTTCCTACTTCCAAGGAGGTATCAACAGATTTCAGGAGAAAAAATAAACAGAATATTTATTTGAAATGGAGAAAAATGTTTGGAAGGTGAAAGGTGATTGTTAAGAAATACACACACAGGGGGGTAAAGAATAAATGAAACAAGATGGGATCGGGAGGGAGACAAAACAGAAGAGACCGTTACTGTCACGTAACAAACTGAGGGTGACCTGGGGGAGAGGGTAGAGAGAGGGTGGTGGAGTTTTGGACACTGGGGAGGGTATGTGCTATGGTCAGTGCTGTGAAGTGTGTAAACCTGGCAATTCACAGATCTGTACCCCTGGGGCTAATAATACATTATATGTTTATAAAAAAATAAAATTAAAAAAAAGAAATACACACACAGGCACATGTAGCTTTGGAATTGCAGACCAGAACTCAATGATTCTGCTTCTTACTAGCTTGTGTGTCCTGCAGTAGGTGATTTAACTACTCTGTGTTTCAGATTTCTCATCTATAAAATGTGAATAATAAAAACCATCATGGAGAGTAAGGATGAAAATGCATATGTTAATCAGTTAGAAGAGTACACTGCACATGGTAGGTTCTATATATTCACCTGATTCTGCCATGATCTGACCCGATCCTCGTCATGGTAGTCACCTTTGAAATAATAATGTTAGAGATTTTGTACTTCTTTGCAGCAAGCTTCCCCCTTGCCCCACACTCCATTGAGAATACTTCAAAAGCCAAATCATTTATGGGGTAAACAGTTATTTACTGTGAGACTTAATTCTAACATTTTATTTCATGACATCTCTGCTGAGGAACAATATATTGCACTTCTGTAGAAGAAAATCCTTTTAAAATTTATGTTTTACAGTGCTTTGAAATACATGTGGGATAATTCTTCTGTAATTAGGCAAGATGCATTAATTATTTCCTAATGAGGTCAAATGAAGAAAAAAATAAAAATAAAACAAAGGGAATGTAGTATCGCATTATTTTCTTTCTCTAACTAAAACCATCAAAAGCACATGCCTACCAAGTAGAAATAATTATTCTCCTCCAAATGGCGGCTTGGTTTGGTGAAAGGTGAGCCTTTTGAATTTGAGCTATTCAGTGTTGTCTATAATAATACATTATTCCATTGAGATTTAGACCTTACTGGGATAAGGAAAAATTGTGAGTCTCCTGATTGCTATTAGCTTCTCGAGGTTCTATTAAAACAGCGAGAACAACAAAAAACTTCTTTGCTCTTTTTTTCGTGTGTTTTGTCTTGTTATTTAATCAGCCTGGCCGTGTCTGATAGGCATTTGACAGGGTTTCCACCCCATGGTCTCACCTGCTTTAATTGGACAGTGGCAGTTTTCAATTAGTGTAAGCTCAGCTCCTTGGACTGCCTTTGCAATTTCTGTCACACATATATTGTAATTATGTGTGTACCTCAATGTGTGAGACTATAAACATATGCTATATATTTGAATAAGAATGCTGTCAACACTTTATTTTAGAAGTATATTAATTATGACTGAATGATAATGTGGATACTAATGCAGAGCTGTATCCTGTTCCTGGTTGGTATTTACATTACCAAATGCATCTCATTCTCAGAAGAAGGAATTTTAAAGTAAGGAACAATTAGCAACTCCATGGAAATTGTATATTAAGAGTGCCTTACAAATAATCATCCTCAAGACAGCTAACAGCTCTTTATTTTAAATTGTTTCTTTGCCAAAACAGGCAGCGATGTTAAAAATAGAAGGCTGAATTGCATTTAGAGTTGCAGCAACTGAAGATGAAATGGCTAGATAAGATTTTTAAGTGTGTAAAGCTCTTTTTTTAATGGAAACTAATACCCATTTATCTTGATTATATTGTTCCATCAATCACCAAGATTCTGTATATTTATGAGTGCAGTTTTTGAGTGTGATGCTTTTTGACCTTCACACGAGCACACACTGATGAGGCCTGGGAAGGTGATTATTTTCAGCAACTTCCAGCAGTCAGGGTAGATGTCAGGGGTGGGAAAGGGATTCTTTTGTTCAACATCCCAGGTAGGGATGCCTGGGTGGCTCCGTGGGTTAAAGCCTCTGCCTTTGGCTTGGGTCGTGCCCCGCATTGGGCTCTCTGCTCAGCAGGGAGACTGCTTCTCCCTTTCTCTCTGCCTGCCTCTCTGCCTACTTGTGATCTCTCTGTGTCAAATAAACAAATAAAATCTTTAAAAAAAATAAAAATAAAAAATAAACATCCCAGGTACTTGTGTATCTAGGTGAGCCATTAAATTTGGCCTGATATTTAGTTCTGTAAGAACCATAAGATTCTGCTTCGTCCCATAACAGGAGGTTGTTATGGGACGAATATTTGTTGACTATATTTGTTGACTATATTTGACAATAGACTATATGGACAAATATGAATACTCTATTTCTATGTAAATTAAGTGTTTTAATATTCAGGACATGGATATCTGAATGACCCTAAAAAAATGCTTGGAACCTAACATTGATTATTCCTGGCAAAAACAACTTGAACCATTTATTAAAATTAGCATTTATCTTTATTGGATAAAACAATTCCACCTAGAATTTTTCAGGATTTAAAAGAAAATCACAGAAATAAATTACTCTTTGATTTCTTAATCAATGCTTCTCAAAGTGTGCCTGGACCAATATTAGCACCCTGGAAGCTTTTTAGAAATACAGTTGCTTGGACTCCAACCCCAAATTGCTAAATAGGGTCCTGAAATCTGTGTATTTACTTATGATTCTGATACTCAGTAATGTTTGCCCTGCTCAAGGATATATCTGAAAATTTGTTCATACCTCTTTCCTCTAGCTATCTAGATAGATTGCCAGGGTTTTTGGATAACCTGACGTAATATTAACCTGAAATTTCAGATGAGTGCCCCCTGTCTCAGAAGAATTGCTTTAATGTGCAAATTATCATTAAATTTGCTTCAAATCATGACATGTTGGGCAGGGAACTTGAATATGCTAGCTTTGTGGTTTGTATTTGATGTACATAGTATTTCATTTAATATTCACAAAATTTCACATAGCTCATTTCCCCATTTGTAAAACTTGTCTTAAATTGAAACAAGATGAGTTTGATTTTCCTGTGGTCATTTATTGCAACTTCCAAATCTAGGTTTTGTGATGTTAACCCTATAATTTTTTTAAAAAGACTATTTATTTATTTATTTATAAAGCATTTTACTTATTTATTTGACACAGAGAGAGAGAGAGAGCACAAGCAGGGGAGCAGCAGAGGTTGCTGTGGAGGGAGAGGGAGAAGCCGGGTCCCCACTGAACAGGGCACCTGACTAGAGTTCAGTCCCAGGATTCTGGGATCATGACCTGAGCGGAGCCAAAAGTAGACTCTTAACTGTCTGAGCCACTCAGGTGCCCCTATTTATTTATTTTAGAAAGCAGGCAAGCAAGCAAGTGTGGGGAGGGGCAGAGGGAGAGAGAGGATGGTAAAGAGACTCCCTGCTGAGCATGGAGCGCAACCTGGGGCTTCATCCCAGGACCTTGAGATGGAGAGTTGGCTACCTAACCTATTGAGACTCCCAGGTGTCCCATATAATTTTTTTTTTTTAAATTTCCAATCAGCAACCTCTGTTTACATGATGTTTAGCTATGTTTAACATAATTTAAAGTTACATTAGTTTTTCTTAAATAAACTATATTAAGGTATAATTGTATTAAATTTAGCTAAGTGGTTCTCAAATTTCTTTTGGTCATAGGACATCTTTATACTTTTTAAAAAAAAACTTACTGAGGACTCCACAAAGCTTTGATTTATGTGAAGTGTGTTTATTATACTTGCATATTTGTTATTTTAGAAATTCACACTGAGAAAGTTTAAAGATTTAAATCACTTACAGATAAAAATGATAAACCTATAAGTTTACATTTGAATGAAAATAACTACTTTTCAGCAAAGAATCCTGAGAAGACGCTTACTGTTTTATATTAAAAAATTCTCTTTGATTTCTGGGTTAATAGAAGATAGCTAGATTCTCCTATCTACTTCTACATGCAGTCTATTGCAATGTGTTGTTTTCATTAAAATATATGGAGAAAAATCCAGCCTCAAATAAATACGTAGTTGGAAAGACATGGTTATTTGGATAATCTTTTCAGATAATTGTAGATTTTTTCTTTGATATTACACCAAAGTCTCCACAAGTGGGAGTGTCTGAAAATAGAGTTTCAGTGTGGAATCTAAAACCATATCACTACATTTCTATTCTCTTCTACATTGTCTGTTGGTTTCCCTTAGGTTTAGAATGGATCTTGACCAACTTATAATTTTCTTACATCATGCATTTGGAAAATGTTGTTTCACTGAGCTATTATATAGATCATTCCAATTTTATTATAAAATAATAAAAAAATTCATGTCAAAGAGTATCATCAGATCATTAATCTCACATAAAATCTTTAAGTATCTTGAAGCTTCAATCTCACAGGGACTGATACAGATTTTCTTAAATTCACAGATTTGCAATAAAGCTCAAAATCTTTCATGGACAACAGATACTCTTGGTTATCTTTGAAATAATAAGCTAATTTTGTTTATAAATTTAAAAATTATATTTTATAAATTATAAATTTTTTATAAAATATATGGTAAGCATTCAAGTCAAAATAGTTTGTCTATCATCTGTTCACATAAAAAATGTGGCTTTTCAGCTTGCAACTGAAGCAATCATATGTGATATTCTTTGAGTCCATGACCATACCTCAGCATGGAGCAGAAGTGCCTTATGGGTATTTCCCATTCCTTCACACAGAATACTAAAAAGTATACTCAGATTTGAGATTTAATAAAATTAATATTTTTGTACTGTTTCATCAAGGACATTCTTTTTTTTTTTTTTTTTTTTAGATTTTATTTATTTATATGACAGACAGTGATCACAAGTAGGCAGAGAGGCAGGCAGAGAGAGAGGGGGAAGCAGGTTCCCCGCCGAGCAGAGAGCCCGATGCGGGGCTCGATCCCAGGACCCTGGGATCATGACCTGAGCCGAAGGCAGAGGCTTAACCTACTGAGCCACCCAGGTGCCCCCATCAAGGACATTCTTAAGTGAAACTGGCTTTTTTTTTTTAAATCCTTAGAGTATGTGGTAGTGAAGAGTTACCCTGCCTCTTAGCATAGATTGGTGCCGCTGTCTTGATGGGTGCTGATATGGTAACAGTTTTTCTTCCATTATACTTATACTCTCCATATAGGTGTCAATACAGTGAAAAAAGCAAATAACTTTGACCACCTGGAATGGGCTCAGAAATCCCCAGAGGTCTGTGGACCCAAACTTTGAGAACTTCTGCTCTAGCCCTTTCTGATTCTCAGGTTCAGAGTGCTGACGGAGGCGTTTCCTCTTGAGGTAGGAGAGATCTCACCAGTCTTGCACCTTTGCTTCTTCCCAGAATTTTTCTGGTACCTTAATGACAAAGACTGGCCACTTTTAAATATAACTATAGGTGATTAAACCACCAGGACTACAGCTTTCATTCCAATCTACCCAATTTACCACCATTGCTCCTAAATTGGCAGGTTATACACACACACACACACACACACACACACACACATGCAGGGTAAATAATTTGTGCAATGCTGACCTATAAGAAATCTATTTCAGTACATAGTCTCTTTCAAAGAACCCTCACTGTTATATTCAAAGGTAATTAGAAAGCAATATATTTCTTTAATATAATCACTCTATAATATGCCAAAGTGAAATCTGTATTTTATTGTTAAATGAAACCACTTAGAAACCTGGTTTCCTTCTGGTATCTCTGAAAATCTTTCTCATAAGTTCTCATAAGTTCTCAAATCTCTTTTCTCAAATATACCAAAATTGAAAGTAAATAAATAATACACGAAAAAGCTAATCTTTTCTTCCAACCCCCGCCCATGCAAACTCTTTGTCACTTTGATTCCCTCTCCTGTCCACATTTATTGCTTCTGTATTAGTAGCTCTTGAACTTGTCATTACAAATAAACCACCATATCTGATTAATAGGAAGAAGGTCAGAAGGACCATTTGATCTACTCTTAATGGCCTAAGACTCCACTAGGCCAGAAACACTTTTTCTCATGATCAAAGAGGGTGAAGATGTTATGAAGACATGTACTCATTATAGTTTCTTACCACAAATACATTAGAAATACTAGGAAGAAGAAATCAGGTGGGCTGGAACTTTTTCTTATATACAAAATTACATAGCACCCATTATTATTTTTTTTAAAAAGATTTTATTTATTTGACTGAGAGAGAGATCACAAGTAGGCAGAGAAGCAGTCGGGGCGGGGGGGTGGGGGAAGCAGGCTCCCCGCTGAGTAGAGCCAGATGCGGGGCTCGATCCCAGGACCCTGAGATCATGACCTGAGCTGAAGGCAGAGGCCCAACCCACTGAGCCACCCAGGCGCCCCCATAGTACCCATTATGATACTGTTGTGTTATCAGTGTTGTTGAATATACAAAGGAAGGTTGGGTTTTTTGTTTGTTTGTTTTTTGTTTTTGTTTTTTTAGGAGAGGTTTGATTATATGGTCATTTGAGTAAATATTTCCCACTAGGAGATTCAAATTTGCAAAGTGTTATAATTCTCTAGCTTGACACTGTTTTTTGCAAATGCCCCATCTCACTTCCCTAGTTCTACCTCCTAGCCTTACTAGATTGTCTGAGAGCTAGGGCAAGTTCTCTCTTTTCCTCTGCCTGGGGAGGTTTCTGTCATTAGGCTCTTTCCCACAGGGGATTTTGGGGACCTAGGACTCTGAGGTATTCATTAGGTATCATAGGTTTCCATGTTTATTCAGTCTAGGACTCTGTTTCCTACTCTGTATGTACCTCAGAATTGATGACCCCTACCTTGACCGCAATTCTCATAAGCCTCTTATTAAGCAAACAGGTAATACGTTAGATGCATGTTGTTAAAAAAAAAAATCCTTAAACAGGTCTTCATTTTGTGAACAGTAAAGTCTTTAGTTTCTGTTACTTTTAATTTTCTTCCCCTATGTTCGATTCTGGAATACAACATTAAAACAGTAAAATGAACATGAGCTTCAGAAGCAGATCGACTTGGATTCAAGTCTTTTCTCCACTGCTCACTATATACGACATTGAGCCATGACTTAATAATCAAATTTTCCCTTCCTTTCTTCCTTCCTTCCTTCCTTCCTTCCTTCCTTCCTTCCTTCCTTCCTTCCTTCTTTCAAGATTTTTATTTATTTATTTGACACACAGAGAGAAAAACATAAGCAGGGGGAGCGGCAGGCAGAGGGAGAGGGAGAAGCAGGCTCTGCCCTGAGCAGGGAGCCCAGTGTGGGGCTGGATCCAAGGATCCTGCGATCATGACCCAAGCCGAGGCAGACACTTAACCATCTGAGCCACCAATAGTGCCCTTAATTTTCAGTTTCTTAATCTGCAAAATGAAGAGTCTAGTATGTACTTCATAATATATTGTAACACTTAAATGAAATAGGAAACAAATGTATCTAGTGGAAAGTCATTGATGTTCTTCAAGACATGGCTGGATAAGTAAATGAATAAGGTTTTTTCCTTATTTTATAAATTAAGGAAGGTATAATTAGAAGGCGCAAAGTCAGTAGACATATGATATGTAAACTTAACCAACATTTCAACAATTCTATAATTGCATTGATTGAAAATAAGGTGTTAGTGTTCTGTTGTTGCTGTGACAATTTGTCACAAACATAGGGGCTTAAAATAAATGAGTACATTATCCTATATTTCTGTAGGTCAGAAGTCCAACCGAGATGTCACTGGGCTAAAATAAAGGTCCCTGACTGTTTTCCCTTCTGAAACCTCTAGAAGATCATCTTTTTCCTTGCCTTTTCAGTCTTCTAGAGATCACCCACATTTCCTGGTTAGTTTTCACAGGCAGCAGGCTTGAATCGTTGACCCTTCTGCAGCTGTGTCTCCCTTTGACCATAGACAGAAAGGGTTCTTCTCAATTTTTTTTTTTTGAGATTTTATTTATTTATCTGACAGAGAGAGACACAACGAGAGAGGAAACACAAGCAGGGTGAGTGCCCGATGTGGGGTCGATCCCAGCACCCTGGGATCATGACCTGAGCCAAAGACAGATGCTTAACGACTGAACCACCCCGGTGTCCCAGGGTTCTTCTCTTTTAAAGATCCATGTAATTCATTTGGGCTCACCTGAATAAACCAGAATCATCTTCCCATCTCGAGGTCCCCAAATTAATCCCATTTGCAAAGTCTCTTTTGACAGGTAAGGTAACATATTGATAGGATTTGAGAATTAAGATGTGGATATATCTGGGGAGGCTTATTAGCGTTTCACAAATGGAATCACAGCATTCTAGTAGTACAATTGCAAGTCATAGCCACCATTTTAAATAAGTACGGTATACAAAGATAAGTGGCTAGGATGCTTGAGAAGGATGTATTAGTTTACTAGGGTTGCCAAAGTAAAACACAACATGCTGGGTGGCATAAACAAGAGAAATTTACTTTTTCATAGTTCTAGAAGCTAAAAGTTCAAGGTCAAGGTTTTGGCAAGTTTGGTTTCTACCGACGCTTTTCTCCTTGGCTTGGTCATTATTAAAGGGTCCTGGGTCCCATTTTGGGCTCTGCTCAGCGGAAGCCTGTTTCTGTGTGCCACTCTGCCTGCTTCTGTGTTCTCTTTCTCTCTCTCTTTCTGTCAAATAAATAAATAAATAAAAACTTAAAAAAAAATTTAAAAAAGAAAATGTAATAAACAGGGGTGCCTGGCTGCCTTATTTGGTGAAGCATGTGACTCTGGGGTTGTGAGTTGGAGCCCCACATTGGGTGTAGAGTTAATTTTTTAAAAATTGTAAAAAAAATGTAATAAACTATTTTCATAAAAATTTGCCATTATTATTATTATAGGAGACTTATAGATTTCCAACAGCTTTATAGATCTGTGGTATGAAAACTGAGGACATTTTAGTTTTCAGGTTTTCTTTTCAGGTTTTGTTGTTATTGCTGTTTGGTACTTTCTCAATTTCTAGGCTTTGTTAGTGGAATGGAGACAGATTAGAGAAACACACAATCTGGCAATTTGATAGTATGTTTGGCTCCATTTTCAAATCTTTGCTATATGGATAATGGTACTTAGGAGAGTAATAGCTTTAAAAAGCCAAATTTCACATACATGCCATCCTTATAATAATCCGAGATAATTTTTTGGGGGGGGAGAATATTGCTGTTCGTCTTATTACTATTTTAACAAGAGGAAACTAAAATAGAGAAAAATTATTTTTTTTTGACAGCATCTTCTTTTTTTTAAAGATTTATTTATTTATGAGAGAGAGAGAAGGTTGTGGGGAGAGAGGGAAAGGGAAAGAAGGAGAGAGAATCTCTCAAGCAGATTCCCCACGGAGTACAGAACCTGCTGCAGGGCTTTGTCCCACAACTTGAGATCATGACCTGAGCTAAAATCAAAACTTGGATGTTGGGGCACTTGGGTGGCTCAGTTGGTTGGGCTGCTGCCTTCGGTTCAGGTCATGATCCCAGGGTCCTGGGCTCGAGCCCCGTATTGAGCTCCCTGCTCAACCAGAAGCTTGTTTTTCCCTCTCCCACTCCCCCTGATTGTGTTCCCTCTCTTGCTGTCTCTCTCTCTCTCTCTCTGTCTCTCTGTCAAATAAATAAATAAATAAAGTTGGATGTTTAATTGATTGAGTAAGCCAGGTGCCCCTAACAGAGAAAACTTAAATGACTCGTCCAAGATTGTATCTAGTGTAGTAGTCCCCTCTTTATCTGTCAGGATCCATTCCAAGTCCCCCAGTGGATGCCTGAAACTTTAGATAGTACCAAACCCCGCATCTACTGTTTGTTTCTGTACATACATACCTATGATAAAGTTTAATCTATAAATTAGGCACACTAAGAGATTAACAACAGTAACAAATAATAAAATGGGACAGTTATAACAGTATGCTATAAAAGTTTTGGGAATGTGATCTCTCTCAAAATACATGGTACTGTGCTTACCCTTTTTCTTATGATGATGCAGAAGGATGAAATGCCTACACGAAGGGAAATGAGTGGCGTAGGCGCTGTGATGTAGTTTTAGGCTGCTACTGATGGTCTGATGATTGGTCAGAAGGAGGATCATGTGCTTCAGGACTGCAGCTGATTAAGGGTAACAAACCAGGGAGAGGGAAATTGGGATAATGGGGAACTACTGTACTGTACTTCAGACTAGGTCTTTGGATTCTCATCTGTCTAAAAGGAAGAATATTTGTGAATATGTTCACTCGGCAGTCTTCTCATCCACTCTTTCATGCACCCCTACATTGTCCAATAAAACCATTTCCCTACCTTTCTTCTTTTAATTTTCTTATCAACACTTTTATCCATTCACTCATCCAGCCGTCAGCCCATTCATCTACCCATTGAGTTGTCATGGGTGAGACTTGATATTGTGGCTATTTCTGTTAAATCTGGACTTTGATCATGATCCTCTGCTTTCTTAACAAGACTTTGAATGAGACAGTTTGCAAAAGCCCAAGGGATAATACTGGGTAACACAGCTCAGTTATTATTAGGCATTGTGATCACAGAAAAGGATGATTTGCCAATGTCACACCCTATTTTATGACCCAAACTAAACTCTAGGTTCATGTAGTTCCTCTTAAACTTCATTTGCAATGTTCTTCCAAGGTCACAGCATTTTGATTATCCCAGTCTCTTTATAAATACAGAATTTCAGAGAGAGGAGATGACTGTCATTTGGTTATCCACTGTGTTCTTTCCCACTGTGCTCTTGTCAGTTATTTGGGTAACAAGATACATCCTGTTTAGCAAGTAATTGTAATTAGCACATCAGAAATTTAATTCATATTTTTGACTCCTCTTAGTTCTCTGGTTAATCAAGTTCTTTTGAAACATAAAGAACATTGACATGACGTTTTCTTAAGATTTTCCCCTTTTTCCACAGTACAACTGAATGTTCCACTGTAAATTGACCTTTTGAAAATACCCTGGATACTTTAAATATCCATATTTGTTTAAAATCCACTTGTTTTTATGGCTAATCCTGTTTTTTTTTTTAACTCTTATTCACCTTGCTTGTATTGTATATTATTGCACTGTATACTTATTTGACACAAAAGTTCCCCCTTTCATATCTCTATGTCTCTATCCATCCATCCATCCATCCATCTTTTCTTAAAACATTTTATTTTATTTTTATTATATATATGTGTGTATATATATGTGTGTGTGTGTGTATATATGTTTATATATGTGTGTATATATATATGTAGATACATATATATATATATATATATATATATATATTTTTTTTTTTTTTTTTTTTTTTTTTTTTTTGAGAGAGAGAGAGAACATGAGCTGGGGAAAGGTAGAGGGAGAGAGAGAATCTCAAGCAGGCTCCAAGCTCAGCGAAGAGCCCAACTCAGGGCTCCCTCCATCTCACAACCCCAAGATGTTGACCTGAACTGAAATCAAGGGTCAGATGCTTAACTGACAGAGCCACCCAAGTGCCCTCATCCATCTTTCTAATTAAGATAGATTCTTTTCAGAACATTTGTGGGGTGATTTGTTAATTGTTGAAAATTAAGTATGTACCAACGATTTTCACATGAGAATCTCTTAGAGTTTGTAGTTGAACTTCTGAGGACTATGTCTTGTTTAGTGTAAGATGGGGAATAGTGCTCTGAGACAGGATAATTTTTTTTTTAAAGTTTTATTTATTTATTTGACAGACAGAGATCACAGGCAGGCAGAGAGAGGAAGGGAAGCAGGCTCCCTGCTGAGCAGAGAGCCCGATGTGGGGCTCGATCCCAGGACCCCAGGATCACGACCTGAGCCGAAGGCAGAGGCTTTAACCCGCTGAGCCACCCAGGCGCCCCCGGGATAATTTTTTATGCTTTCCCAAAATCAGTCTTTTAGTGAGAAACTCTGTGGTCCTTCTAGACCACCCATTCAGCAACATGTCCATCTTTTCATTCATCCATTGATGCATGGTATTTAATGTGTGTTGGAATCTAAATAGAAGATGGCTTAGACTCTTACTCAGCCTACCTTTTATTCTATTATTTCCTTTATCCATGAATTCTCCAATAAAACCATCTGGCTACTCATCCTCCTTTCCGTGATTATCTTATCAACCAGTTAATCCATCCATCCACTCGTTCATCTGTGCACCTAAATCTAGTTTTAGTAATTGGTCCACTATGACTATTCACCCACACTCTGGCTCACACTAGCATTTATTCAATGATCCAATGCCTAGTGACTGCTGTCCCCCTAATTCTAGGCTTACAGTTATCGGGTAATAAAAAAAAATCTTAAAATTTTATTTGTTGGGGCGCCTGGGTGGCTCAGTGGGTTAATAAGCCTCTGCCTTTGACTCAGGTCATGATCTCAGAGTCCTGGGATCGAGTCCCACATCGGGCTCTGCTCTGCAGAGAGCCTGCTTCCTCCTCTCTCTCTCTGCCTGCCTCTCTGACTACTTGTGATCTCTCTGTCAAATAAATAAATAAATTCTTAAAAAAAATTTTTTTTTATTTGTTGATTATACCTCAATAAAGTTGGAAAAAAAAACCTTACAGATATATCAACTATCATTGCTTATTTAATGGGTGAATAAGTATAAAAAACGTGATTTTCGAGTGCCTTGCCCAATGGATGAGTTTCGTCCCAGATCTCATTATATTTAACTCAAGAGATAGCATTCTTTTTTTTTTTTTTAAAGACTTATTTATTTATTTGGCCCACAGAGATCACAAGTAGGCAGAGAGACAGGCGGAGAGAGAGGAAGGGAAGCAGGCTCTCTGCTGGGGCTCGATCCCAGGACCCTGAGATCATGACCTGAGCTGAAGGCAGAGGCTTTAACCCACTGAGCCACTCAGGCACCCCAAGAGATAGCATTCTTATTTTTATTATAAATCGATGTTGTCTGTTGAATTCTGACCAGGAATACAATAGGCAATACCTATCATTGTAATTCTAAAATACCATCTTCACAAGAATCGACCTTATATGCATTTTTATTTTGATATTTTAATTCCTTAAAGATATCATGCCTGTATCAGCATTAATTTTGTCACATTTTAGTCATTACAAAAACCCTAAAGGTAGGGTATTAAAACTATTATTAAAATCTTTTATAAATAAGAGTACTGAGTTTTGGGGATGTTAAGTAAATTCCTGGGTATCGTATAGTTTTTCCTAACCTAGCTCTGTTCCTCATCAGCCCCTTATTCTAGACTCTGTAATCTGAACTACTACTCTACAAATCTTTAGTTGCCTTACAGAAACATACTGACTTCCAAGCCTAAAAGATTTAATATATTCACCAGGCCATTATCAGCATATATAAGAAAAAAAAATGTATCTAACAGAAGGGAAAAGGGGAGTCCAATGTTTTGTTTTGTTTTGTTTTTTCCTGTGATTACTTAAATGTTGGAGACTCCAACTCAGCACTTAAAGGGAAAGAGAAAATCTGAGAATGTAGAAGTTCAGTGTTCTTAGAGCATTTTTAGACCATTTTGGAAGATGAGCTAAGTTAATAAGCTAGCTTTTATATGATATCATTACAAAATTAATCCATCTAATTCTCCTTTCTCTGAATACTATCGGTAAGGATGATTTGACTCCTACTATGTGTGGGTCTTTATATAAAGGCAAATTTTACTCAACATGATAGCTTAAATATTTCAAATACTATTTATCATCAGCACATTGCTTTAAAAAATGGGAACTTGCTTTATTACGGTTTGACAACGAGATATGGATTTACTGTGGCACTGACACCTCATGTTTCCAAACCTGTAAAGTCTAGACTGAAGATGGAAATTTTGCCAAGGTCATGAATGTTGGCTTGGGAAGTCTCTTGGCAAAAAGCCTGCCAGCCTCCTGTTAGTGTTCTCCTTTTGTATTCCTCTTTAGTTGAGCATTCTGCCTCTCTGAGTCTATGTCTATTACATTTCAAACTTTTATAGGATGTGAATTAGTTCATAAACTGTGCCTGTCCTATATGGTTTCTTACACATGGCTGCTAAATGTGTACATTCAATATTTTCCTTCAGGAACAAACTGGAGAAGCTTTTCCATTCTGTCTCCTTCTCTGCTAGGAAAATGGAAGGTACCCACCTAACTACTTATGTGCTCCTGATGGTCTCTCTGGAATTATGCTAAAATGTGTATGTTCTAGAATCTGATTTACTGAGTTACATTTGGATCTATCACTGTCAATTATATGTGCTTGAGAAAGTCACAGGAGCCCCTTATCCATGTAAAGTCATTGCCAAAGTGCAGGATGTTAAGATAGGTCTTGTGTAGGACCCCTCCCACCCCCGAAATTAGACTTTAGTGAGCATTTACTATGTGTCAGGTGTGATGCTTGTTGCTGGGTACGATGTTGAATATTATATGTAGACGTCCTTCCTGTGTGGAAATGATCTATCTATCTATAGTCTCAATTCAAATGAGTAGTTCAGGAAATGCATTTCTTTTTCTGACTATATTTTTAGGTCCCTACAGCCAAAGAAAGGTGTTCACTTGGACTTGCTTTCAATTTTCTGTTTCTCTAGACACCAGTTCCCACGGCCAGTTCAAGCTGTTCAATACTCACACCAGCAACTGACAGAAAATGCAAAGAACACATGTCTGAGATATAGATGGTATATCTTTGGCTGTGGCGGTGCTATAGGAAAATAAAGTTTTGCGAAGAGCACAGGATGCTGTGTTTTGTTATTTTAATCAGGGACTCTCTCTTCTTTAGCCTTTTTACCTCTTAAGACATACTTAAGGGTAACTTGGTTTATATTGAGAATTACTTTGAGAATTATTATTTCACTGGGAGCTTGTTTCTTCAGAGTGTGTGATCACAAGAGTGTTTGCCGACTTCATCTTGGGAAATGTTGGGGTGCTCTTCTGCCTATACCTAACTTTAATCCCTGCTCCTTCTTGGTGGGGAGCAGTTTGGAGATATGAAAAGAACCTTTATGCCCTATTGCTCATTCTCTTTACCTGTCTTTTCAAACTCCTAGCAGCCTAAATATGTTTCTGATTTCAATTCAAGTTCTGCATTCTTATTATCTTGGAGACTTAGGCCAAAAACTTATATTGTGTCAAAGTCCCTAATGCCATCTTTGATACTGAATGGTTGTGACCAGGATGAGATTATCAGTTTGCCCATAGCACAGTTTCTCCCTGACAGGCATAGTAGTAGATACAGAGAAGACAGTGCTAAGATGTAATTTGATTCAAGAGTGCTAAGCTTGCTATCTCCTCCAGAGGTGAGCAGATTCATGAAAAACAGGGATCAGTAAGTGACAGTTTTATGCTTCATTGATCCCTGTTAACCTCTTCAGGTTCTGAATGATGACCATGCTTTCTTAGCTAGCAACTTGGATATTTCTCAAGAGCAAGATAGGAAAATGAGACACCCTTCCATGATGTCGTTCTGGATAGAGTAGAATTTCAAATGAAGCTCTGATGTCAGAGCTAACTGATTTTCAGTTGATGAGGAAGTGATGAAGAAGTAATATGCCCTGTAGTTCACTCGATTCATCTGTCATCACTCACTCTAGAGAAAAAGGTGGCAGAATGGTAATTAAATCATCCTCTGGCATTCAAATAGGCACTAAGAGAAGAATTCATCTTCTCTAGACTCTCTTGTCCCAAGAGTACTTCAGTGTTCTGAGGGGTCCTGTGTGAGAAGGTTGAAAAGTAATCTGAACTATTTTTTTGACAGCTGCCGAAGAGATGTGGTTGACATTGAAGACTGGGGTGGGATGGAGTGGGGGCTCTTGTTCTAAGAACAGTGAGTTCTGACTATCAGATAATTGTTATCTATTATCCATCTATTACTGATCCGCTACCCATCCGTCCACTCATCCTTCCATCCACATGCCCATCTACCATGTCTTAGTTCTTATGTTGGGTGCGAAAGGGGAATACATACTCCAGGGCTTTGGATTTAGAGTAGATTTGATTTTAGATCACTGGACCTAATCATTCTAAATTCCTTTCTCTCTCCTTTTCAATCATTGTTTTGAACATCGAATGAAAAAATGTTATTTTCCCCTTTTCTTTCACATTGACTTTACTCCACAAAAACTTTCTGAGTTTCTGACAGTATGACAGACACCTTACTAGGCAGTGGAAATACAAAGGAAAATGCAAATGCAAATGCTTCTTCTTTCCTTGACTTTTGTAGTCTAAACTCATTTTAATTGGGGGGTATTATGCAAATATATGGAAGATGGTGAGGGTGTAATTATACTGATACTCACAATTCAGCTCAAGTATGTAGCTGTTCTATTATGATCCCTGAAATTGAAGACTTCATGTACAAGATTGGGATCACTCTTTGCACACCTGACACTCTCTGCTTCTGCAGCCGGCCTGTCGTGACCAGAGGGATTAGAGTTTTGTCTGGCTGTAGACATGACAGGTTGTGGGTGTCAGGCTGAACTCGAGAATCAAAAATTAAGCTTTGTTAATTGGTGTCTAAGTTTTCTCTCTGACCTCTTCTCCCTCTGTTGCCTGCAAGACCTTTGCTTACAGGCACACACCAACCTCTGTAATGTGACTAAAACAAAATTATGATAATGTCAGGCTCTTTACCGAAACCTTGTGTCTATGGACTCTTGTTATTTTTATAGTCAAATCTAAACTCCATTTGTTTTCAAAACTCTTTGTAATCTGGCCCTTGCCTTGCCTTTTATTCTTATTTTTTGCCACATTTTCACTCCTTAACTCAGTGCTCTAGCCATATTAAATCATCTTTGCTTTCTCTAACAGTGTGCTCTGTCTTTTCTCTGGATCTTTATCTATATTATTACCTGTAGCTGGCATGCATCTCCTCCCTTCTTGGAGATCGGAAGTTTTAATCATTACTTCTTTGGGGAGACCTTTTCTGTCCCTCCACACTCCATGTTATGAGTTAAGTTAAATTTCTCTGTGCTTTCATAGCCCTCATATCCTAGCCTTTAGAGCGTGCATTTGAATCTAGGAAATTGACTCTAAAGCTTATGCTGTGAAGATTGCCACTTGCTGATAGTGCATTCTGTGGGAAAGTTGCCTAAAAATCTCTGAATCACAGTAGTTTCCTTGCTGAAATGGAGAAATGCTATCTAGTTTTCCTGTGAGAATAACATTGCATTTATACATGTAAAATGTTTATCAGACAATAATAATTAGTAGCACTAAATCTACTTACCTTAAATTTTCTGTTTGTGTTTCTCTCCCACTAACCTATGGGTCTTTGAGAGCAGTAACCATATATGTGTTGTTTATAAACATTCTCTGTTCATATTTAGTAAATGAATGAGTAAGATCTTTCTGTACCACAACCTGGCCAACAAGTTGTACCTCTCAAGGAGGATTTGTAGGTGTCCCTTATCCTACCTGCTCTAGCCCTTGTGAGAAGTCCTCACACTTCCGATGATGCACAAAATGTGAAAATTTGGGGATATCTTTTGCACCATAATCTCACAGAGAGGGTCTTGGGGTGGATAAATGGATAGGAACAGCGAGGCTGCATAGAAGTGAGCAGGTTCTGACAGACTACGTGACGAACAATAAAGAAAACAGCTTGTCTTCGAGAACCTCGAGTTCTTTTGAGAGAAGTCCAGACGTAGAGTCTTAGGAGCTTTTGCTGCCTGCAAATTACTAGTCTTGCATACCCACAAATCTTTTATTTGTAATGTCAAGTTGGTTACTTGAATAACCATGTGCCAGAATGTGTGTGTGTGTGTGTGTGTGTGTGTGTGTGTGTGTGTGTGTGCATGCGCGTGCGCTACAGGAATAGGATGAACAACGGGATGGACCAAATGAGTAGAGAAACACAGTTTTCTGTGTTTCAGGAATACTGTTAGCCAGGATCTGGATTTGACTGAGATTTGCTAAAAATGAATTTCCTGAAGAAAGAGGAAGCAGTGTTTACAAAAGGTTTTTTGTTTGTTTGCTTTGCTTTTGTTTAACTTTTCCCATTTTTTTCAGGATAGAGTCTTGGGAACTTACTTTCACTTGAGTTGCAACTAGGCTTCTAGCCGTGTTTTCAGAGAGTTGCAAATGGTTGAATGTGATATAAAATTAGTTTTAGTTACTGTACCCTTACTTTGTCCACTCCTTTTTCTCCATTTCTCAAAGAGATTATCTCAGATTCCAAAATCAAATCTGCAGAGTAGATGTCTTATCCCTAAATTATAGGCAAAGTAACTGAAGCTCAAATAAATGCATTCATCTCTCCCATTTCATACAGTTAGAGACCTAAATATTAGCTTTGTTTTACTCCTTCAGAAACCCACGCTTTCCCCTTCTTCTTCCTCAGTAACTTAAACCCAAGGGACCATAAAAACCGGAATTAAGACTATATGCAATTTACTAATGAGAGGCTATTGATAAATGTAAAGAAAAATGTGGCACAGATAAGTTCCAAAACAAATGATTACACTATTTTGAATGACTTGAGTTGTCATAGCAAAAATGCTGTGTACAAGAGTTTGGCATCCCGGGATGCCTGGGTGGCTCAGTGGGTTAAGCCGCTGCCTTCGGCTCAGGTCATGATCTCAGGGTCCTGGGATCGAGCCCCGCATCAGGCTCTCTGCTCAGCAGGGAGCCTGCTTCCCCCTCTCTCTCTGCCTGTCTCTCTGCCTACTTGTGATCTTTCTCTCTCTGCCAAATAAATTTAAAAAAATATAAAAAAAATTAAAAAAAAAAAGAGTGATGCATCCCAATACCTCTGTGTCTCAGGATTGCCTTGCATGTGGATGGAAACCTCTATGAAGGATGTATTATTCAAATTTTCTTTTTTTAATAAAAATGCTAATGGAAATGTTAAAATGCACATAAATTAAAATGATCATAAATTAGGATTAATATCATATTAATGAATTATAATCCCACATTCATTAAGATAAAGTGGCATTTCAATATTTGCTCTTGTTAATAAATTTAATACAATAAATGATAGGGATACATTTGGAGATTCAATAAATATTTGATGTAATCATATGCTTTAACTTTTTAAAATATTCAAAAGTTAAGTAGGAGATCTAGATGCATTTGGATTCTTTGTTGCTATTTTATGTCTTTTTTTTATATTCTTTTCTTTTCATTTATTGAAGCACTAAATACAATTTAAATTGGTGAAGAAAGCAATAGAGCCTGTTCTGAATAAAAGTGATCCCAAGAGAACACAATGTCTTTTGAGTTTCTAGGAGTTTCTTACCACACAGGATTTTTTTTTTATTTTTTATTTTTTTAAAGGAACAAGTATTTGAAATCTGAAATCTTACGGTGCAGTAACTGGACGCGCATGCACACACACACACACATACACACACATACACATACATACATACTGAAAATATGTGCATTAAGTACCATTTTACAACTATAGTTCAATGAATTTTTCTTTTAAAAGTGAAAACTAAAGTATATATATTTTTATTTTAGTTTTTTAACAGGAGTCAGCAGAGTATAAGGAAGATGTAACATGTGTCAGGACATTCCTGTCTTCCTCTTAGGAGTAAAACTGAAAATTTTAAAAGCAGAGATTCTTTTTTTCTTAGTACCTACCGAAATGTTTCAGGTAGAGCAGGTGTTGAGTACATTTTTGTTGCCCTTGTAACTGAACTAACATGAGTTTGACCCTTGGTGAGTCACAGATAAAAATTACACCAGGTGATGTTGTTGCCCAAGTGAACTTTATTGTGGATGCCATAGGGAGTAACCAAAGCTGTGACTTCTTGAGCAAGGGTGAATGGGTTCCTTGTATTTAGGGTTAGGATGAATTTTTAGAAAAGGGAGTTTTGTCATTGGATATAGAGGCGGACCTTAGGTTGCACGCATGTGCCTTACAGAAACATGTGTACCTATCTATACATGTATGTTACATAAATGAGGCTCATGTTCCTCCTGGGGAGGAGATTTTGCTATTACAGTCGGGTAAAGGTAACTGTCAGTCACTCCATGGGTCACTCCGTGGTTCACCTGCGCAGGAGTGCATCAGGGGTTAGTTCATACTGGGCTGGGTGGTCTCCATCCCCGGAAACCTCCTCCAGGCAGTTCTTATCTCTTGAGTGATAGTTTTGATTTCCATCGTGGGATGTTATGCCCATAAGGTCTTTTGCCGAGTTAAGAGATGAGTTGGAAAGAGAACTTAAGGAAAAATGTGGAACAAAGGTCAGCAAGCTGGGAAGCAGTAAAGGTCAGGGGTTGGAGTCTAGCTGGTCACACCTTGACCTGAGATGAATCTGTATTTCTCTTGTGAAGTTTCGATTGTCCACATGGGTCCCTTGTTCTGGCCTCAGTGCTCTTCTCTGTAAAATGGGAATAATGTTCCTGGCCCAGAAGAATTATAGAGATCAAGAAAAAAAAAAAAAAAGTCCTGGAGAGTGTAAGATCTTAATATGCATCAGATTGAATTATTTTTGTTTTTATAAATGTAATAGGTAGATCTAAGTTGAATTCTGGGTCTACTGTGCTTGACTCCGTCAAATACAAACCTTGTTATTATGTACCTTGTCAAACCTCACTTTTCTCATGTTTCATGTGAAATATTTTAACTCATCAACTTTTGGAAAAATTAAGAGAATTATATAAGAAGCAAATCCCATTGTTCTTGGCGCACAGAGAGTGTGATCCGTTAAAGGTAGATAAGAAAAAAAAAAAAAAAAAATAAAGGTAGATAAGAAGAACTTTAAATAAATGCTTAATAAATGAATTTTAGTATATGTGCTGCTAAAGTGAGCACTAAATAAATGTTTAATAAATGGAAAAAAATACATACATTTTTGTGTTTTCCTCTTGATCTTTTTATCATTCTAAATGCATATCAATTTACACCAAACAGTTCCGAGTACTTTTTAAAAATTGTTATGATATATATAAATTTCATTATATTTTGTTTTGATTGATATGCATACAGTTTATAAATTCTGTGCACAGCTACTGTTAGTAAAAATTGATGAAGTTAAGATGAATGTAGAAAGAACCAACTTGATATTCAAACAGGAGGTAGTTAAAAAGTGACTTTGCAAGTTGCCCCATTGCAACAAAGTAACCAATGTCACTTTTCATTTTAGCTGCACACAGACCTGGATCCTGGGAGCAAAAAAATCAAGTATATCTTATCGGGCGATGGAGCTGGGACAATATTTCAAATAAATGATATAACAGGAGATATCCATGCTATAAAAAGACTTGACCGGGAGGAAAAGGCTGAGTATACTCTAACAGCTCAGGCAGTGGACTGGGAGACGAACAAGCCTCTGGAGCCTCCTTCTGAATTTATTATTAAAGTTCAAGACATCAACGACAATGCGCCAGAGTTTCTTAATGGACCCTATCATGCTACAGTGCCAGAGATGTCCATTTTGGGTAAGTATGCTTCCAATTTCACTGAACTATTAAGAGTCATCTTTAGAATAGCTGCTGGCATCAGGCCTGGTGTGTTGCTGAATAAAAGACATTTATTACCGTCTTATCTCTCATTTGCATTTCCAAATCCCCTTTTTTGGCCTAAGTTCCACAGCTCAATAGCTTTAGTCCCTTAGTAATAGGAACTGACGAAGCACTTTTATTAAAATATCTCTCCTTACAACAACAGTACCTCAATAGGCTGAATTTGTATTCCTCTCATAGACTTGTATTGTTACTGAGATGGATTTATCAAGATTTGTTCCAACATGCCAGACTAATCCTATTGATATTTGCTTGATGTTTAATTATTTGTTTGTGTATATTCACATGCAGATGCAGTGCATAGAGAAATAGAAAACGGTTTAGATCTGTAGTCAGCCAGATATGGATTGAGCTGGTGGGTCAAGTCAAGAGTGAATTAGGAAATCACAGTTGCCAGAGACTTTTGTAAGTGAACTTTTTGTAAGAACACTGCAGTCTCCGATGTCTCACTCTTACTTCTGCTGAGGCAGTGAAATATACATTTTATTTTACAGAGCAGTGTTTATATCAAAACACCATTTTCTTCGTTTCTTTTTTCCTTTTGTGGATATGCTTATCTATCCTCAACCCCTGCCTTTGGTTTAGGAAAACCCCAGTTCCCAGACTTGTATAAAGAGGAGAGGTTTTAGAGCTCTTCCTCCTCTGACAAGAAGAGGCAAGATCCAAAATTCAGAGTATAAGAACACAAAAGTCATTCTCAGGTATGTAATATGTGCCCTACTTTGTTTCAAATGGCATTTAAGACATCCTACAAGGATACATTTTGTGCGGCAAAGTCTGGTAAATTAGAAGCAGGGCAAATGATGAGACAAATAAAAAACACAAGTAGACGTATAAGTTGAACGCCAGAATTAGGTAAATAGGCTGGCTTTATTTGATTTCTTTTCTTTTAACCTGCAGTATAACTTTGGTAAATATACCCATTGCAGCAGCAAATGAGAATTGATTTCAGGTCTTCCTATCTTACCCATGTATTTCTCCTGCCAAGACTCCATCCACTTGGCCTATCTCTTCTGCAAGGAATTCCAGATTTTTGTTTGTTTGTTTGTTTTTGTTTTTTTTTGTTGTTGTTGTTGTTGTTTTTGTTTTTAATCAAAATCCAGTTGCTTTTCTACAGCTGGTTGAAATGACACTTTTTCATAGGGAAACTTTTATGGCTTTGGAGCAGGCAGTAAACTTTTTCTGCCATCACCATCACCAGCAGAAGAAACCCACAAATGAACAAAAACATCTCCATGTTTATACTCCCTTGAGAGTCTGATAGGCAAACAGGAACTGAGACACACAAACAGGAACTTTTTTTTTTTCCTCTTCCTTTTTTCTTTGATGAACTCATCTAGGGAACAGAATTTCCCTAATTCATCTTTTTTTTTTTTTTTTTAAATCTGGATGAGACTAAGATGTTTTAAAGGACTATTGATACCTACAATGCAAACAGAACACCTTATCTTAATTGTCTGTAAACAATGAACTGTTGATTTCATCTCATCTTTGTGATTTCTGCATCATAATGGCCACATCTATATCTTTATTGTAAATGTGTCAGACACTTCCATTTCTATGTGATATGAGTCATATACCTGATAAATATGTTGAAAAAAGAAAACCCCCAAAACTTTCGCAGACTTTAAGATCATTCAGCCAAGAAAAGGATATTAAAGATAGTATTAGCTAATGCTGTGTATAAGTATTTACCTGTAAATATATATGCATTTTCCCTCTATTTAAAAGATTTTTCTTGATAAGAAAGTAGAGAGCAAAGGAAATAATCTATTCTAACATACACAGTTATTTAAAAAAAAAAATGTGTAGCTCGTGACATCTCTTCCAAAAACCTGTGGTTTGTGCTACACTTGAAAGTGTGGTTTTTGAAGTTAGATAGATGGAGTTTTGAATCCTGGTTCCATCCCTTATTATCTGGTTGACTTTGAAGTTCAGGGAGGTTAAATTATTGGTTATTTTCCCGAGCAACAATGCAAAGATAATAATTTCCATCTTGCTTTCATTGTGTGAGAGCATACAAGGAAAGGTATGCCATAAAGTAACTAAGTGTTCAAAATTGGCTGTTGTTGTGGTTTTTAAAATTATTTTTATTAACCTATTTCCCACGTTACCTTTGGACCTTTCCTCTTGTATTGATTTTATGCATCGGGTGCCTGGTTTCTGTTTGACTCCAGCCTCTCTGGTTAAAGGAAGCAGAGGCAGCTGCACTATTTTATTGTCAACTGTGAATTATTCCCTTCGTTTCTCATGAAGGTGAATATCAGGAGGAAGGTCAGCTACTATCTCCTTTCTCTCCCCATTACCACTGTTCTCTCTCAGCCAGTCTGTTCCCTCCCCTCCTTAGTTCTTTCATTTTTCTTCCTTTACTACTGCAGAAATGCCAGCACTTGCACCTGTATGCCCTGAGGAATGCCAGCAAGGACTAGGGATTTCATTGTGCAGAAAGTGAAAAATAAAAATTCTAATTGAGAAATTTTACCAATATTAAATTGAAATGAATGTGATGTTCAAGAACTGTCTGCCAGTTGACAAGCTGTCAAGACAAAACACACATATATATTTGCCCAAATGGCAGCCAAATTATTTTAGAAATATCTTACTTGGAGTCTGGAGACACAGCTCTTTTACATTCTACTGTGAATTTCAGAACTTGATGAGAATTCACTTTAATAGCAATACCACATAAAGAGTGGCATGTGAGCTTCTCTGATTTTTTTTTTTTTGAAGATTTTATTTATTTATTTGACAGAGATCACAAGTAGGCAGAGAGGCAGGCAGAGAGAGAGAGGGAGGAGAGTTCCCCGCTGAGCAGAGAGCCCAAAGCGGGGCTCGATCCCAGGACCCCGGGATCATGACCCGAGACTAAGGCAGAGGCTTTAACCCACTGAGCCACCCAGGTGCCCCTGCTTCCCTGATTTTAACTGTGAATCCCACACTAGCATTGTTGAAGTTGGTTTTTTAATGCACATTTGCCTACGTGTACTGAGTTCCAGACAAAATAGATATTTTTAATGCCGTTGTGCATTGGAGTGAGGGGTGTTTAACCCTGGCCATATGCCTACACCTGTGTTCAGATAAAATAAACTTTTATTGAATTGAAAACAGAATCTCAGGTTATTTGGCTGCAGATTTGCCTTCTATTTGTGTAAGTGGCATAATCCATAGAAGTCTTACTTTATCTGTATGGTGTGCACAGTGATCTCTCCCTAAGTAAATACGTTTGGAAAAATTCAGTGATTATATTTGAAGTACTTGGCAGAGTTAGTGACCAACATGTATTAGTTTCTTTATAGCCATCCATTTGTGAATTACTTCTACTAGTAAGATTCAGTAAACTGATATGAATGGCTGAGTCAATGAAAAATTTCTCAGCAAGCCTTACCTTTATATTTCAAAAAGTGTGCATGTTGGAATGAACCCTGTTTTATTCAAAAGGGCATATTAGCAAAGGCAAGTGTGAAAGAATGAGAAGCCACATAGCGCTTAAGCTGGTAGGCATTACTATGTTGTAGAGTACACAGTTACTTAACAGGTAACTGGAGGTATTTTTAGTTTTCTCTGAGACTCAGGGCTTTTCTAATGATAATCAATGTATATTGAAAGGGTGCTATATGCCAGAAGCTGTGTTAAATGCTTTTAATATCCGTGACAACCCTGTAACATCAGTACTGATATTAACTTCCTTATATCTCATTATTTTTAATCAGAAAAATTGGAAAAATAATAGCTAATCCAAATCCAGATATTAAGTGGAGGAGCTGGGATTTAAATCCAGACATCTGGCTCTACCTCTCATGGGTTTAACCAGTATGCTGTACTAATCTTCGATAATATCTCTAGAGAATTTTGTTTATACGAGTACTGTGCTTCTGCTGCATATTTATAATAGTTAATATTTTTCCAAGGTGGAAGAGCACTTGAGGTCAACATACTTTGCAAATTAAATCGAAAACTAAGACAGCATTTGGAAAGGAAAAGTTTGTAAAGTATGACACAATTTTCAAGATAGGCACCTAAGCATTTGAAAAGTGTAACAACAATATATCACATAGAAATTCAAATAACAATAAAATTAATTAGGAGCCATGTGGGAACACTGGTGCTCTTAATACAATAAAGATAAAGACTAAAGAGAGTGATTGAGATTGACTCTAGAGTTCCTGGTTGTGAATGCAAATGGAGAAGGAGCTTTCCACAAAAAACATGTATCAAAATATTAGAAAAAAGTAAGTTCATTATCTTTGAATTGGAATGCATTTAATCTTAGAGAATATCTCTTGGTCTTAAAAAAAATAAAGTCAAACGTTCATTCTTAGAGAAAAGGGGTAAATGGAGTTCTGTAGAATTTATTTTTTCTTGAACAGTTTGAGATTGCGTAGTTGACTTGATACACCATCATCATGGAAAACCTTGGGAAGTCCTTCCCACATGGAAGCTTTTTTCCACAGCCATCATGATCAGAAAATTTATATCAATATACCACTGCTCTTGAAAGCACAGACTTTGGTCAAATGTCTCCAATTTTTTTTTTTTTTAACATTAAAAAGATCAAATTCAGGACTGCACATGGATTACCATTGTTTCTAGAATGCTTCCATCTGGAATGGTTCTTAAGTTGTTTCTTTTATGACCTTTATCCTTAGAGGTTATAGAAGAATTAATCTATAGAATTCCTTAGTTAGGATTTGTCTGATGTTTCCTTGAGATTAAATCCAGAATATGCATCTTTGGTAGTGCTATCACAGATAACATTGATTTGTATCAAGTGGAACAAGATTCTGATTTATTCCATTATTGGTGATAATAATTTTGATAATAATTTCATTAAGGTGTTATACAACTGTGTGCATCCACTGTGAAGGTTTTTTTTTTTCCTCCTTTTTGTACCTAATGACAACTTTGTCAGCAGATACTTTGCACCTAGGTAAATATCTTATTCTTCATCAAATTACTACCCCCCCAATTTTAGCATTCATTGAGGTTTCTTGGCTGAATTAATTATTACCATGACAGCTGCCACATGGTGGTTATACTAATTCCCTCATTCCATCTGCATTTATTACTTAACATTCTTCTCTAGGGAAAAGCTTGCTTTTCTTCCCATTTATTTGCTTGCATATTTATTTATATTAGTTTGGGCTTTTAGATTTCTGTGATAATAGTTATGAATATCATTTATACCAGACTTGTCCATGACATGCCCTTGAAGCTGATTCTATGCCCTATTGACATGCCTCTTCATTCTTTGGGTATAGTCTTATCACTGGCCAAAATGTTCTAGGCTTCTTTTGTACTCTCCCTGACCCAGCCCTGGAATTTGCCATTCATTCACTCATTCATCTATCTGTCTGTCTATCTATCTGGCTAGCTATCTGAAGGACAGCATGAGCAGAGAGAAGAGGCAGAGGGAGTGGGATTAAGCAGGCTCCCCACTGAGCATGGATTCAGGCACAGCACTTAGTCTCAGGACCCTGAGATCATGACCTGAGCCACAACTGCTTCAGTTGCTGACTGAGTGCCCCATGGAATTTGCTAACTATACAGAGACACCTGGTTCCATCTAAATGAGACTGGTATTATGGTGCCAAATTCAGGATATTGGTTGTATTTATTGCTACAAAAGTGTTGCTACTCCCAAATATTCTCAGTGGACAGAATAAAGTAATGAATGGGGGCACGTGTGCCTTCGGCTCAGGTCATGATCTCAGGGTCCTGGGATCGAGCCCCGCATCAGGCTCTCTGCTCAGCAGGGAGCCTGCTTCCCCCTCTCTCTCTGCCTGTCTCTCTGCCTACTTGTGATCTTTCTCTCTCTGCCAAATAAATTTAAAAAAATATAAAAAAAATTAAAAAAAAAAAGAGTGATGCATCCCAATACCTCTGTGTCTCAGGATTGCCTTGCATGTGGATGGAAACCTCTATGAAGGATGTATTATTCAAATTTTCTTTTTTTAATAAAAATGCTAATGGAAATGTTAAAATGCACATAAATTAAAATGATCATAAATTAGGATTAATATCATATTAATGAATTATAATCCCACATTCATTAAGATAAAGTGGCATTTCAATATTTGCTCTTGTTAATAAATTTAATACAATAAATGATAGGGATACATTTGGAGATTCAATAAATATTTGATGTAATCATATGCTTTAACTTTTTAAAATATTCAAAAGTTAAGTAGGAGATCTAGATGCATTTGGATTCTTTGTTGCTATTTTATGTCTTTTTTTTATATTCTTTTCTTTTCATTTATTGAAGCACTAAATACAATTTAAATTGGTGAAGAAAGCAATAGAGCCTGTTCTGAATAAAAGTGATCCCAAGAGAACACAATGTCTTTTGAGTTTCTAGGAGTTTCTTACCACACAGGATTTTTTTTTTATTTTTTATTTTTTTAAAGGAACAAGTATTTGAAATCTGAAATCTTACGGTGCAGTAACTGGACGCGCATGCACACACACACACACATACACACACATACACATACATACATACTGAAAATATGTGCATTAAGTACCATTTTACAACTATAGTTCAATGAATTTTTCTTTTAAAAGTGAAAACTAAAGTATATATATTTTTATTTTAGTTTTTTAACAGGAGTCAGCAGAGTATAAGGAAGATGTAACATGTGTCAGGACATTCCTGTCTTCCTCTTAGGAGTAAAACTGAAAATTTTAAAAGCAGAGATTCTTTTTTTCTTAGTACCTACCGAAATGTTTCAGGTAGAGCAGGTGTTGAGTACATTTTTGTTGCC
The DNA here is from genome assembly GCF_002288905.1 of Enhydra lutris kenyoni. Lineage (NCBI taxonomy): Eukaryota > Metazoa > Chordata > Mammalia > Carnivora > Mustelidae > Enhydra > Enhydra lutris. The sequence goes on along the minus strand of NW_019154138.1, from coordinate 13,298,641 downwards.
CTTGTAACTGAACTAACATGAGTTTGACCCTTGGTGAGTCACAGATAAAAATTACACCAGGTGATGTTGTTGCCCAAGTGAACTTTATTGTGGATGCCATAGGGAGTAACCAAAGCTGTGACTTCTTGAGCAAGGGTGAATGGGTTCCTTGTATTTAGGGTTAGGATGAATTTTTAGAAAAGGGAGTTTTGTCATTGGATATAGAGGCGGACCTTAGGTTGCACGCATGTGCCTTACAGAAACATGTGTACCTATCTATACATGTATGTTACATAAATGAGGCTCATGTTCCTCCTGGGGAGGAGATTTTGCTATTACAGTCGGGTAAAGGTAACTGTCAGTCACTCCATGGGTCACTCCGTGGTTCACCTGCGCAGGAGTGCATCAGGGGTTAGTTCATACTGGGCTGGGTGGTCTCCATCCCCGGAAACCTCCTCCAGGCAGTTCTTATCTCTTGAGTGATAGTTTTGATTTCCATCGTGGGATGTTATGCCCATAAGGTCTTTTGCCGAGTTAAGAGATGAGTTGGAAAGAGAACTTAAGGAAAAATGTGGAACAAAGGTCAGCAAGCTGGGAAGCAGTAAAGGTCAGGGGTTGGAGTCTAGCTGGTCACACCTTGACCTGAGATGAATCTGTATTTCTCTTGTGAAGTTTCGATTGTCCACATGGGTCCCTTGTTCTGGCCTCAGTGCTCTTCTCTGTAAAATGGGAATAATGTTCCTGGCCCAGAAGAATTATAGAGATCAAGAAAAAAAAAAAAAAAGTCCTGGAGAGTGTAAGATCTTAATATGCATCAGATTGAATTATTTTTGTTTTTATAAATGTAATAGGTAGATCTAAGTTGAATTCTGGGTCTACTGTGCTTGACTCCGTCAAATACAAACCTTGTTATTATGTACCTTGTCAAACCTCACTTTTCTCATGTTTCATGTGAAATATTTTAACTCATCAACTTTTGGAAAAATTAAGAGAATTATATAAGAAGCAAATCCCATTGTTCTTGGCGCACAGAGAGTGTGATCCGTTAAAGGTAGATAAGAAAAAAAAAAAAAAAAAATAAAGGTAGATAAGAAGAACTTTAAATAAATGCTTAATAAATGAATTTTAGTATATGTGCTGCTAAAGTGAGCACTAAATAAATGTTTAATAAATGGAAAAAAATACATACATTTTTGTGTTTTCCTCTTGATCTTTTTATCATTCTAAATGCATATCAATTTACACCAAACAGTTCCGAGTACTTTTTAAAAATTGTTATGATATATATAAATTTCATTATATTTTGTTTTGATTGATATGCATACAGTTTATAAATTCTGTGCACAGCTACTGTTAGTAAAAATTGATGAAGTTAAGATGAATGTAGAAAGAACCAACTTGATATTCAAACAGGAGGTAGTTAAAAAGTGACTTTGCAAGTTGCCCCATTGCAACAAAGTAACCAATGTCACTTTTCATTTTAGCTGCACACAGACCTGGATCCTGGGAGCAAAAAAATCAAGTATATCTTATCGGGCGATGGAGCTGGGACAATATTTCAAATAAATGATATAACAGGAGATATCCATGCTATAAAAAGACTTGACCGGGAGGAAAAGGCTGAGTATACTCTAACAGCTCAGGCAGTGGACTGGGAGACGAACAAGCCTCTGGAGCCTCCTTCTGAATTTATTATTAAAGTTCAAGACATCAACGACAATGCGCCAGAGTTTCTTAATGGACCCTATCATGCTACAGTGCCAGAGATGTCCATTTTGGGTAAGTATGCTTCCAATTTCACTGAACTATTAAGAGTCATCTTTAGAATAGCTGCTGGCATCAGGCCTGGTGTGTTGCTGAATAAAAGACATTTATTACCGTCTTATCTCTCATTTGCATTTCCAAATCCCCTTTTTTGGCCTAAGTTCCACAGCTCAATAGCTTTAGTCCCTTAGTAATAGGAACTGACGAAGCACTTTTATTAAAATATCTCTCCTTACAACAACAGTACCTCAATAGGCTGAATTTGTATTCCTCTCATAGACTTGTATTGTTACTGAGATGGATTTATCAAGATTTGTTCCAACATGCCAGACTAATCCTATTGATATTTGCTTGATGTTTAATTATTTGTTTGTGTATATTCACATGCAGATGCAGTGCATAGAGAAATAGAAAACGGTTTAGATCTGTAGTCAGCCAGATATGGATTGAGCTGGTGGGTCAAGTCAAGAGTGAATTAGGAAATCACAGTTGCCAGAGACTTTTGTAAGTGAACTTTTTGTAAGAACACTGCAGTCTCCGATGTCTCACTCTTACTTCTGCTGAGGCAGTGAAATATACATTTTATTTTACAGAGCAGTGTTTATATCAAAACACCATTTTCTTCGTTTCTTTTTTCCTTTTGTGGATATGCTTATCTATCCTCAACCCCTGCCTTTGGTTTAGGAAAACCCCAGTTCCCAGACTTGTATAAAGAGGAGAGGTTTTAGAGCTCTTCCTCCTCTGACAAGAAGAGGCAAGATCCAAAATTCAGAGTATAAGAACACAAAAGTCATTCTCAGGTATGTAATATGTGCCCTACTTTGTTTCAAATGGCATTTAAGACATCCTACAAGGATACATTTTGTGCGGCAAAGTCTGGTAAATTAGAAGCAGGGCAAATGATGAGACAAATAAAAAACACAAGTAGACGTATAAGTTGAACGCCAGAATTAGGTAAATAGGCTGGCTTTATTTGATTTCTTTTCTTTTAACCTGCAGTATAACTTTGGTAAATATACCCATTGCAGCAGCAAATGAGAATTGATTTCAGGTCTTCCTATCTTACCCATGTATTTCTCCTGCCAAGACTCCATCCACTTGGCCTATCTCTTCTGCAAGGAATTCCAGATTTTTGTTTGTTTGTTTGTTTTTGTTTTTTTTTGTTGTTGTTGTTGTTGTTTTTGTTTTTAATCAAAATCCAGTTGCTTTTCTACAGCTGGTTGAAATGACACTTTTTCATAGGGAAACTTTTATGGCTTTGGAGCAGGCAGTAAACTTTTTCTGCCATCACCATCACCAGCAGAAGAAACCCACAAATGAACAAAAACATCTCCATGTTTATACTCCCTTGAGAGTCTGATAGGCAAACAGGAACTGAGACACACAAACAGGAACTTTTTTTTTTTCCTCTTCCTTTTTTCTTTGATGAACTCATCTAGGGAACAGAATTTCCCTAATTCATCTTTTTTTTTTTTTTTTTAAATCTGGATGAGACTAAGATGTTTTAAAGGACTATTGATACCTACAATGCAAACAGAACACCTTATCTTAATTGTCTGTAAACAATGAACTGTTGATTTCATCTCATCTTTGTGATTTCTGCATCATAATGGCCACATCTATATCTTTATTGTAAATGTGTCAGACACTTCCATTTCTATGTGATATGAGTCATATACCTGATAAATATGTTGAAAAAAGAAAACCCCCAAAACTTTCGCAGACTTTAAGATCATTCAGCCAAGAAAAGGATATTAAAGATAGTATTAGCTAATGCTGTGTATAAGTATTTACCTGTAAATATATATGCATTTTCCCTCTATTTAAAAGATTTTTCTTGATAAGAAAGTAGAGAGCAAAGGAAATAATCTATTCTAACATACACAGTTATTTAAAAAAAAAAATGTGTAGCTCGTGACATCTCTTCCAAAAACCTGTGGTTTGTGCTACACTTGAAAGTGTGGTTTTTGAAGTTAGATAGATGGAGTTTTGAATCCTGGTTCCATCCCTTATTATCTGGTTGACTTTGAAGTTCAGGGAGGTTAAATTATTGGTTATTTTCCCGAGCAACAATGCAAAGATAATAATTTCCATCTTGCTTTCATTGTGTGAGAGCATACAAGGAAAGGTATGCCATAAAGTAACTAAGTGTTCAAAATTGGCTGTTGTTGTGGTTTTTAAAATTATTTTTATTAACCTATTTCCCACGTTACCTTTGGACCTTTCCTCTTGTATTGATTTTATGCATCGGGTGCCTGGTTTCTGTTTGACTCCAGCCTCTCTGGTTAAAGGAAGCAGAGGCAGCTGCACTATTTTATTGTCAACTGTGAATTATTCCCTTCGTTTCTCATGAAGGTGAATATCAGGAGGAAGGTCAGCTACTATCTCCTTTCTCTCCCCATTACCACTGTTCTCTCTCAGCCAGTCTGTTCCCTCCCCTCCTTAGTTCTTTCATTTTTCTTCCTTTACTACTGCAGAAATGCCAGCACTTGCACCTGTATGCCCTGAGGAATGCCAGCAAGGACTAGGGATTTCATTGTGCAGAAAGTGAAAAATAAAAATTCTAATTGAGAAATTTTACCAATATTAAATTGAAATGAATGTGATGTTCAAGAACTGTCTGCCAGTTGACAAGCTGTCAAGACAAAACACACATATATATTTGCCCAAATGGCAGCCAAATTATTTTAGAAATATCTTACTTGGAGTCTGGAGACACAGCTCTTTTACATTCTACTGTGAATTTCAGAACTTGATGAGAATTCACTTTAATAGCAATACCACATAAAGAGTGGCATGTGAGCTTCTCTGATTTTTTTTTTTTTGAAGATTTTATTTATTTATTTGACAGAGATCACAAGTAGGCAGAGAGGCAGGCAGAGAGAGAGAGGGAGGAGAGTTCCCCGCTGAGCAGAGAGCCCAAAGCGGGGCTCGATCCCAGGACCCCGGGATCATGACCCGAGACTAAGGCAGAGGCTTTAACCCACTGAGCCACCCAGGTGCCCCTGCTTCCCTGATTTTAACTGTGAATCCCACACTAGCATTGTTGAAGTTGGTTTTTTAATGCACATTTGCCTACGTGTACTGAGTTCCAGACAAAATAGATATTTTTAATGCCGTTGTGCATTGGAGTGAGGGGTGTTTAACCCTGGCCATATGCCTACACCTGTGTTCAGATAAAATAAACTTTTATTGAATTGAAAACAGAATCTCAGGTTATTTGGCTGCAGATTTGCCTTCTATTTGTGTAAGTGGCATAATCCATAGAAGTCTTACTTTATCTGTATGGTGTGCACAGTGATCTCTCCCTAAGTAAATACGTTTGGAAAAATTCAGTGATTATATTTGAAGTACTTGGCAGAGTTAGTGACCAACATGTATTAGTTTCTTTATAGCCATCCATTTGTGAATTACTTCTACTAGTAAGATTCAGTAAACTGATATGAATGGCTGAGTCAATGAAAAATTTCTCAGCAAGCCTTACCTTTATATTTCAAAAAGTGTGCATGTTGGAATGAACCCTGTTTTATTCAAAAGGGCATATTAGCAAAGGCAAGTGTGAAAGAATGAGAAGCCACATAGCGCTTAAGCTGGTAGGCATTACTATGTTGTAGAGTACACAGTTACTTAACAGGTAACTGGAGGTATTTTTAGTTTTCTCTGAGACTCAGGGCTTTTCTAATGATAATCAATGTATATTGAAAGGGTGCTATATGCCAGAAGCTGTGTTAAATGCTTTTAATATCCGTGACAACCCTGTAACATCAGTACTGATATTAACTTCCTTATATCTCATTATTTTTAATCAGAAAAATTGGAAAAATAATAGCTAATCCAAATCCAGATATTAAGTGGAGGAGCTGGGATTTAAATCCAGACATCTGGCTCTACCTCTCATGGGTTTAACCAGTATGCTGTACTAATCTTCGATAATATCTCTAGAGAATTTTGTTTATACGAGTACTGTGCTTCTGCTGCATATTTATAATAGTTAATATTTTTCCAAGGTGGAAGAGCACTTGAGGTCAACATACTTTGCAAATTAAATCGAAAACTAAGACAGCATTTGGAAAGGAAAAGTTTGTAAAGTATGACACAATTTTCAAGATAGGCACCTAAGCATTTGAAAAGTGTAACAACAATATATCACATAGAAATTCAAATAACAATAAAATTAATTAGGAGCCATGTGGGAACACTGGTGCTCTTAATACAATAAAGATAAAGACTAAAGAGAGTGATTGAGATTGACTCTAGAGTTCCTGGTTGTGAATGCAAATGGAGAAGGAGCTTTCCACAAAAAACATGTATCAAAATATTAGAAAAAAGTAAGTTCATTATCTTTGAATTGGAATGCATTTAATCTTAGAGAATATCTCTTGGTCTTAAAAAAAATAAAGTCAAACGTTCATTCTTAGAGAAAAGGGGTAAATGGAGTTCTGTAGAATTTATTTTTTCTTGAACAGTTTGAGATTGCGTAGTTGACTTGATACACCATCATCATGGAAAACCTTGGGAAGTCCTTCCCACATGGAAGCTTTTTTCCACAGCCATCATGATCAGAAAATTTATATCAATATACCACTGCTCTTGAAAGCACAGACTTTGGTCAAATGTCTCCAATTTTTTTTTTTTTTAACATTAAAAAGATCAAATTCAGGACTGCACATGGATTACCATTGTTTCTAGAATGCTTCCATCTGGAATGGTTCTTAAGTTGTTTCTTTTATGACCTTTATCCTTAGAGGTTATAGAAGAATTAATCTATAGAATTCCTTAGTTAGGATTTGTCTGATGTTTCCTTGAGATTAAATCCAGAATATGCATCTTTGGTAGTGCTATCACAGATAACATTGATTTGTATCAAGTGGAACAAGATTCTGATTTATTCCATTATTGGTGATAATAATTTTGATAATAATTTCATTAAGGTGTTATACAACTGTGTGCATCCACTGTGAAGGTTTTTTTTTTTCCTCCTTTTTGTACCTAATGACAACTTTGTCAGCAGATACTTTGCACCTAGGTAAATATCTTATTCTTCATCAAATTACTACCCCCCCAATTTTAGCATTCATTGAGGTTTCTTGGCTGAATTAATTATTACCATGACAGCTGCCACATGGTGGTTATACTAATTCCCTCATTCCATCTGCATTTATTACTTAACATTCTTCTCTAGGGAAAAGCTTGCTTTTCTTCCCATTTATTTGCTTGCATATTTATTTATATTAGTTTGGGCTTTTAGATTTCTGTGATAATAGTTATGAATATCATTTATACCAGACTTGTCCATGACATGCCCTTGAAGCTGATTCTATGCCCTATTGACATGCCTCTTCATTCTTTGGGTATAGTCTTATCACTGGCCAAAATGTTCTAGGCTTCTTTTGTACTCTCCCTGACCCAGCCCTGGAATTTGCCATTCATTCACTCATTCATCTATCTGTCTGTCTATCTATCTGGCTAGCTATCTGAAGGACAGCATGAGCAGAGAGAAGAGGCAGAGGGAGTGGGATTAAGCAGGCTCCCCACTGAGCATGGATTCAGGCACAGCACTTAGTCTCAGGACCCTGAGATCATGACCTGAGCCACAACTGCTTCAGTTGCTGACTGAGTGCCCCATGGAATTTGCTAACTATACAGAGACACCTGGTTCCATCTAAATGAGACTGGTATTATGGTGCCAAATTCAGGATATTGGTTGTATTTATTGCTACAAAAGTGTTGCTACTCCCAAATATTCTCAGTGGACAGAATAAAGTAATGAATGGGGGCACGTGTACACACACACACACACACACACACACACACACACACACACACACACACAATGATCTCTTCAGAGTTGAATGGTGTTCCCGCTAAATTTTGTCTGCCCAGGACTTTAGATTAGGGTCTTTGCGGATGTAATTAGTTAAATGGAGACCTTGAGTTAGATGGAGGCAGAGACTGGAGGTGTGCTCCCCTAAGGAATGCCAGGAGTTACTAGTAACCAGAAGGGGCAAAGGGAACATCCTTCAGAAGAAACGTGGGCCAGTCAACACTTTGATTTTGGACTCCAGAACTGTGAGAGAATAAATTCTTGTTGTTTTTAGCAACCCAATTTGTGATAATTTGTTATGGTAGCCAAAGGAAACTAAAATGCTGTCTATCTTTTGAAAACCATGAGTTCATCTCTTAACCTTCAATCTAAAGCGACACCAGAGGGTTCATTTTATATATATGTATATATATATATATTTTTTTTCCCCCTCCAACAATAGGAAACCCAAGTTTCTTTATCCTCAGTATATTTATTATTTGGGTCACCCTTCACATCCTGTAAAAAAGGATTTCCATTTACTCTGTCGCTTAGCCCCCTTTCTCTCACACAAATGTTTACCTACTGCTGTATTCTCCCTCCATCTCCCTCCCCTTATACAGATTCCTCTCACCTACCCACACTTAATGGCTTTTGTACTAAATTGTGCAGTTGGCACACAGATAGGAATGGAGGTAGGATACCGTATAATACTCCTTACTTTTATTCTCCTATATACCTCAATTGTTTCTTATGGTATAGTAGACCTGTGGCAACATTTTCCAATCTATATTCAGAATAAGTTTATGAAAAGAAAAACCAAATTCAATTGATAAACACTGAATTAAAGAAAATGAAATACTTTTTGTGCTTCTGAGTCTTCAAAGTATTAATATATCATAATTTGATAAATTATGCTTTTATATGATCCCAGGAACTATTTTTTTTATAAATATGTTGCAGCACTAACATAGTTTTACACTACAAAAGCTTTACAAAGGCATGTCTGATGAGAAGATATTTTTGATTCTATGCAAGGCCACATGTTAGTTTAGCAGGTAGCTAAACAGTCAAATTTGCAATTTCTGAAGAGTGAATTAAAAATTCTGATGACTGTAGCTTACATGGATTAACTTGTTATTCTTGTCATTGCCCAGTACTCATTTCAGTCACCTATAAAGAAGATCCCAAAGTAATAGAGATTCATTTTCATATATTTTTTATTATTGAAGAAACAATTTTTGTCACATAAGCTTCAAAGATCAAAGAATGTTCATACTAAAAACAGTCTTAAACCTCACATTTTCCTTTCTTATAATTTAGAGGTCATAGATTTCTTTCTTTCTCTTGGCGAGATTAAAAAAAAAAAATGATACCATTTCTCTATTTTAAAGAAAAGATGCCGAATAAGAAGATGGAAATATATATCTTGATGGATTTGATTATATTTTTTTGTCTTGTTTGATTCAGAGTGATGAACAAAACAAATTCTTTAGGAAAACATGGGTGGGAAATCATGGGGATTGAAATAAATACTCTCAAAAGAAATCCAGCTGCTCTACCTGATATGAATGCCTGTAACAGCTGTGGTTCCGAAACTCTAAGATGACGTGAGGATTGTGTAGTTTCTGTTTTGCATAAAGAAGCTAACCTTCATTGGGGATACATATTGGAAATACTGAAATATTCTTCTATCAGTAAGTCTGTACTTATCATAAGGAAATTTAAAATACTTCAGAAAAATTTTGTATTCTAGGTCAAGGGTTGAGAAACCAAGGTAGGGTTTAACCCAGATAATCTGATGATCCTGTTGTCTTCCTTGTCTCATTGCTCTCATATGAAAATTAATATTTTAGGACTCAACATATTTATTGATTCCAGAGGCAAAAGGGCAAATCCTCCATAAGTTATTCAAGCCAGGCTTGTGTCCAGAGCTCTGTGAATTAGCATCAACACCCACAGTTTGATGAGTTTTTTTGTTACATTGTCATTATAGGAAATCATGAATTAAAAGGGACCATAGAGCAAAAGCTTATAGAGTTCAGCCTTTGCCCACATTTGCCTGTTAGAGAAATGAAGCAGCTACATGTCAGGACAGCTCCGAAGCACGCATTTGTGAAATTCTGAAGTCTTGGCCGAAAATGAATGTAGGACACCTCTGTCAATCTATTTTTGGTGTCAGCATGCTCTTCTCAGAACCTTGCCTCTTGGAGCTGGTCCTGGGGATTCCTTAGTGTTTCTGTGCATGTATTAATATTATTTAACTTCGATATTTGCAGCGATGGGTTTAGTAATAGTACTTCCTGGATTTACTAGACTTTAAAAATTACCATTTGATTTTTTTTAGGCCCAAAGGCCTTTATTCCTTGGCTGATTAGCAATCACTCTTTTATGAGATATGTGTTGTTTTTTTCCTATTCTCCTTACCAATAACTTCACAGAGAGAAAAACAGTAAAATTTATATGGCAAGATAGCTACATATATAGATCAGCACATAGAGTAATACATAAAATATGGTAGAGCTGTTAAAAGAAGTAAAGGATAAGGCTATTTAGATTTGTATAATGTAGACTGAATGCTAAAAGAGATAAAAGTGTGTATGTATGTGTGTGGGTACTTGATATATAATTAGATATAAAACAAGATAAAAAATAGTTACATATGAGACTGGAGATGAGAATATACAGATCATTTCAGAGACGTCGCCTGTTGCAAGAAAACAAGTTTTCATCCCCTGTGTCTGGATATGAAGAGTTAAAATCTGTATAACCATATTTGTGCCACTGTTTAAGATGTTTTTATTCATTTTCTTTTTGTCAGTGAGCATGACACCAAGGACTCTTCCCTTTATAATCATGTCAGATTTTTCGGTTCTCATCATTATCTAGCAATTATGAATCTTTGCAAGCCACAAGAGTCATCTGAGTTCAAGAACTACATTTGGGGTGGGAGAAGGATAGAGTGGGTTTGGAGAGAAAGACCACAGAAGTAAAAGTGCTGTTTTCTTCACATTGTATCAAGAGAACCTACTATCAATAGGATTTATTCCTTTTCATGCTAAGCTTAGTCACCTGGCTGAGGTATTATTTGATCAGGGTGCCTACTGTAAAGTTACTGTTTTCCCCTCATTTCTACATTGTACCATTTAGAAGGAAGTCTCAATGTGCAGCATGTATTTAAGGAGTGGGAAGTTATGCTTTCCCCCGCACACCACATAATGACTCTACTCATGTGTATTTCTCATACATAGGGCATTTGTCTTCTTTCTTTCTTTCTTTCTTTCTTTTTTTAAGATTTTTTATTTTTTTTAAAGATTTTATTTATTTATTTGACAGACAGAGATCACAAGTAGACAGAGAGGCAGGCAGAGAGAGAAGGGGGAAGCAGGCTCCCTGCTGAGCAGAGAGCCCGATGTGAGGCTTGATCCCAGGACCTTGGGATCATGACCAGAGCCAAAGGTAAAGGCTTAACCCACTGAACCACCCAGGTGCCCCCTTTCTTTCTTTCTTTCTTTCTTTCTTTGTTCTTTCTCTCTTTCATTTAATCAATATATATTCAAGGGTTATTTATTTTACACTTTGGTTTATAATCCAATACAGTTTTACTTTCTTGCCCAACTTATTTTTCAGCTTTGTCAACTGGGAGCCCTTTTAGTTGTCTCCTGAGTTCCTTTGACATCCATCCATCCATCCATCCACCCATCCATCCATCCACCCATCCATCCATCCACCCATCCATCCATCCATCCATCCATCCATCCATCCATCCATCTACCCATCCACCCATCCTTCCATCCACCCACCCTTCCATCCACCCACCCATCCTTCCATCCACCCATCCATCCATTCAACCTCATCCTCTTCATTCTCATCATCAGTATTTTGGTTTGGATTTTAGCACTTATTTACTTTCTTACTTTCTTGAACTTCATGGTGTTTTAGGCTTATCTTATATAATTATCACTCTAGTTCTAGAATTAACTATTTCTCCAAGGAGTCCTGGTTCCTTTTATTGAGGTGTCAGAAACCAAGAGGAGTGTTACTTCTAGGTTGCCTTTGCTTCTAGGCCCTCTCAGCTGATACAGGGAGGACAAATAAATGTGGATACACTAATTTATACACTAAAACACACATATATATATACACATATATATTGCACAAATATACATGAGTAGTATCTTAGTGTACGTACTAATAGTATACTAATCTATGTATTAGAATATTAGTATGTTAGTGTGTTAGGGTGTGTGTGTTTATAGTGTACTTATACACACACACACATACACACACACACACACACACACACTTAGGTCTGCTCCTTTGCCCCCTACTACCCTCAGTAAGTTTCAAAGTATGTATACAGTATAGTTGTATTATTTTGTCAAAGGTTTTGCATTTTATCCTGGGAAACGTGGACATCCAAATATTTTTTTAAAGATTTTATTTACTTATTTGACAGACAGAGATCACAAGTAGGCAGAGAGGCAGGCAGAGAGAGAGGAGGAAGCAGGCTCCCTGCCGAGCAGAGAGCCTTATGCGGGGCTCAATCCCAGGACCCTGAGATCATGACCTAAGCCGAAGGCAGAGGCTTTAACCCACTGAGCCACCCAGGCACCCCGCAGACATCCTAATTTAAAAAAAAAATTGCATATATTGAGATTTACTTACTGTGCTATGAAGTTTAATGATTTTAACAAGTACATTGTGCCATGGGTCCATTATTACAGTATCATACAGAATAGCTTTAGTACCTTAAAAATATCCGTGGAGTTTTATCTATTAAACTTCTTCATTTCCTTAAGTCCCAGCAGTCACCGATCTGTTCATTGACTCTATAATTTCGTCTTTCCTAAAATAACATATAAAGGAATAATATGGTTTGTAGACCTTTCCTTTAGTAATGTGCATTTAAGATTCATCCACGTTTTTGCATGGCTTAAGAGTCCATTCCTTTTCATCACGAGGTAGGCTTTTCTCGTATGGATTGCCATAGTTTTTGTACCCATTTACTTATTGAAGGATATTTTGATTTTTTCCATTTCTGCGTGATTACAAATAAAGCTGTTATAAGTATTCAGATACAGGTTTTTGTTTAGAAGTAAGTTTTCAATTCAGTTGGATAAATATCTAGGAGTGTGACTGCTTGCTCATATGGTAAGCTCATATTTAATTTTGAAAGAAATTTTAATTGGTTTTGCCAAAATACCACAAAGCCCTATCTATAATCTATAAAACACTATAAAGATATTCCTCTTTGGTCATCAGACAAAACAATGGTAGACAAGCTAGAACAGAAAGCAATCAGTTAATATACAGATGAGCTTAAAGACTTGAATGAGTTCCAGGGATCACATTATAAGCAGGAACTATCTTAAAACGCTGTCAGACCTTTAGGAAATGCTACCTAAGAGGATTTCTTATCTTTCCCTTCATCTGTTCAAAATGAGCCCCCCTGATTCTGTTCTTCAGCACTGTGTTCATGGGCACTGTTCCCCCTCTTGCCACTAACAGCATTACTCTGCCTATTCCTGCTTTTGAAAACTTGTGCGGAAAAGGGAATGAGTACAGAAATGAGTATCTTATCGTCAGTAACCCCCTCTAGAGACCATACCTCTGTCAAGGTGGCAGTGAACACCCTGAGTGTATGCCTAACTCATGTTTTATTTATTCTCAACTAACTGTCCATCTCCCCAGTGACAGTATGGATAATTAGCAGTCAGTTTATATAAGGTTGCTTCCATTCTGGAACATAGGTAGACGTTTAATCAGATCTAATTCAATTAGTCTCAACCCCAGGTATTTGCCATGAAGACGGAGAAGGTGTGGAAGTACTATCTTTCCCAGTAACTCAACATAGAGATAGGTGAAACCATTAGGCAGATGTCATCTTTTCATGGTATATTTAGAGAAATGGAAAAGCTACACTTCACAGTGCAGGGAAGTACATGAAACCGGTAACAAAGCAAGAGACTGTGAAACTTCTTATTGGATTCCTTAGTCTCTAGTTGTAGAAACATACTGAGCCTTCGACAGTTACCGTCTCTGGCCTCCATGATACTCCATCCATCCATCCATGACACCCCCAAAATGGGAGGGACATAATAATGTTTCTTAAAATCAAATGTCTATTAAGAAGTAGAAAATTGTCCTTTGCATGCTGTCGGTGCCTGTGAAAAGAAGTAATTGGAAGGATATAGAAGCATTTTTCGTCCTGGATATGTAAATAGTGCCAAGAGGTAATAAATATTTATGCCCACCCAAATGATATACTGTTTTTTTTTCATTATATAGACCTAGAGAATAGACCATCACTCTTGTGTCTTCCCCTTTGAAAGAACTTGGCTCTTCAGCAGAAGGCATGGTGTGAGTCATATGTAGGGCTTATCTTCATAATATAACAAAAGAGGAAATTTTATCTTTACCTGGCATCAACTGCTGTCCATGTAGAAATAATGAACTGAAATGTTATATTCTTGGGAACGTTTAAACCAAAATTGGGGATGGGATATCCCTTCTGCCAGGCTTTTAAAAGGATCGTGCATCTCCTTGTCCTTCCTCAGAACGAAAGAGAAATAGAGAGAAGGAATAGTTTCCGTTCAGTATGATAAAAGACTCTTGATGTCAAGCTCAATGTCACTTTTCCATCCATTTATATTCACAGATCCTATTAATGGATGTAAGATAACCTACAGTCTTCTGTGCTTTGTTCTTTTGAAAATTACTATTAAAGAAACGCAGGATGATCAAGACTGAAAACAAAGGACAAAATTCATTCCCGAGTATGTCTTTGTTGTCCTTTTTCTCACCTTGACAGAATCATCTGAATAATGTTAATCACCCCAGGATCCTTTTTTTTTTTCGTATTGTTATTCCTGTGTAATTATTAAGGCTGCTGATACCATTAGGTGACGATGAAATAATATTAAACAGTCCCCACACATTTATGTATATGTAATAAGTTACAATGTCAAAATTGAATGAAAGGAGAAGTGCCAGGATCCATCTTAGGAATCGTTCTTGCAGTGTCCGACTGCTCCAGGAAATGCTGTGCAGGTGCCCTGTGAGCGCCGTGTAGGGGGACCGCCCAGCAAGAAAGGTAAGACCCTGTGCTGTGAATCCAGCGTTGTCTCCCCTGCTTCATTCTGCACTAAGGGCATCGGTAAGTCAGAATTCTCATAAGCATGGACAATAGTTCTTGTTCCTATTAGGCCTTTCCACATTCTCACCTTCTCTTGTCCCTGGTACATATTTTTAAATTATGCATTAAGGTGTAATATCGCAGAGTAAACTGCATATGTCATAAGAGCACAATGCTCACAAGCTGAACAGATTCATGTCATTAGCACCCCCGTTAAAAAATTGAAATAATACTTGCCTTGCAGAATTCATACTTCGGCTTCTTTCTGTCACTGTGCCCATAAGAGCAACCAGTATCCTCACTTCTAAAATTATAGCATTTTGCCTCTTTTGTACTTTATATAGGTAGACTCATACACTTGGTTTTGTGTCTGGTTTCTTTCTTTCAATATGGGCTTAAAACCAGTTCTACCAAATTTATAAGCTACATGAATGAGCCAGTAAATATATTGATTTTTATATTCATTTATCCTGTTGATTCCTCTCCCCCTTCTCTTTTCTATTTTTATTCTGGTGTTAGAAAGTAACTTTACCATTAGATATGTTATTTTGGGTCTCCTTTTGTTATGTACCCAGCTCAAGGCAGCCAAGGGGGAATTTCCATATCAGGACCAGGGTTGGTTTAGTCTGCATCCCTAGGACACAGAAGAGGTCTCTAATGTGCCTGAAACAGATCTCACTTATTTCCAAAAGGAATTTATTTAGTAAAACTACCTTTATCCCAGGGGCACCTGGCTGGTTCATTTAGTGGAACATGTGACTCCTGATCTTGGAGTCGTGGCTTTGAGCCCCATGTTGGGTATGGAGATTACTTAAGAAAAATAAAAATAAAAATAAATAAATCTTCAAAACTACCTTTATCCCAAAGGGAGTGGGGGGAATGGACATTCTGCCCCCCCTTTTTTTAAATTCACCCCCGTTTCTCTATTTTCTCTAATGTTATCATCAGATACATTTAACAAACGTTTATCGAATGCCTTCGTTTATAGACTGTGAAGTCACAGCGATCAAACTGTGAGTGCAGATATTAAGACCAAGTGGTAAGAGTTCACTCTCTGGAGTCAGCAGGCCGGGTTGCAAATCGCTGGTAGTTTTTTTTTTTTTGTTTTTTTTTTTTTTTTGTTTTTTTTAATGAAACCAAACATTTATTTTAAACTATTATGAAATTACCATTCAAATACATTTTTAATTTATTTTTTAATATCAAATTCATCTCTTTGACCTTGTTTCATTGTATATAAGGAGACTTGGCTGTAATGAGTGTCATCCACAAAAAAGGGGAGGCAACAGTGAAAAGAAGTTGTCTCATTTTCAGACAGGCCTTGTTTTTGTTGGATGGTTTTGCTTAAAATCCAGTAGCCAAATGAGGAAACTCCCAGAAAGCCTGGTCATCAAAATGTTTGGCCGCAGGAGGTGCCTTAAATATTTTGAGGCTTAAGACCAAACCTGTCAAAACCCCAGCTATCAGACCTGAAGCCATGGCCAAGCTGAGTGTCCCAGCGCCAAAGAACAACTGGATGTCGATCCTAGAAATGGACTTCGTGGTCCAGTTGACCTCATAGATGATCAGCAGAATGTAGGTGATCCCGCCGAGCAGACCTGGCAGGCCAAAGGTGTAGTGCACGCCACAGGTGTCGTGGGTCCCCAGCACCTGGTTAAAATATCCCGGCAGGCACAGGGCTCCCCCGATGGAGATCAGTCCAGCCATAAAGCCCAGCACCATGGCAAGCCAAGGCGAAGCGATCAGATGACATGAGGCGCCCACAGCCACGCCTCCAGCCAGTACCGCATTGTGGATATGAGTCATGTTGATCTTCCTTTGGGAGTGAGCCAAGACTGACACAGAGATGGCTGTCACCGTGCTGGCCGCGAGAGCATAGTAGGTGCTGAACACGGCATTCTTCCTTTCTATTGGAGAATCCAACAGAGCAGAGTTGAAACTCGGCCAGAATATCCACAAGAAGAGGGTTCCCAGCATGGTAAACAAACTGGACCTCTTTTCTGTCTGAGTCACCTTTAGTCCTTTGAAATTCGCCTGTATCAAATATTATATTCACCTACAAGGAACATGTCATGTTAGAGAAAAGTATTATAATTTTATTTATTGATATAAATTATCATTTTTAAAAAGGAAACTTCCTTGGGGCGCTTGGGTGGCTCCGTTGGTTAAGTGATTGCCTTCGGCTCAGGTCACGATCCTGGAGTCCCAGAATCGAGTCCCGCATCAGCCTCCCTGCTCAGCAGGGAGTCTGCTTCTACCTCTGACCCTCTCCCCTCTCATGCTCTCTCTGTCACTCTCTCTCTAAGTAAATAAACAAAATCTTAAAAAAAAAAATAAGGAAACATTCTTGCCACTATATCACGTGACATAAATAAGAGATAAATGCTAGATAAATATAATACTAGATAGATATAATGAAACAGATACCTAATATTTGGTAGCTACAACATGAGCTATGTATAAATATATTAAAGTCAGTAGCTTTTGTATAGACATTGTTGCTTGCCGAAGGCTTTTATTTATTTTTTTTTTAAGATTTTTATTTATTTATTTGACAGACAGATCACAAGTAGGCAGAGGGGCAGGCAGAGAGAGAGAGAGAGAGAGAGAGAGGAGGAAGCAGGCTCCCCACTGAGCAGAGAGCCTGATGCAGGGCTCAATCCCAGGACCCTGAGATCATGACCCGAGCCGAAGGCAGAGGCTTTAACCCACTGAGCCACCCAGGTGCCCCTGAAGGCTTTTATTTCTAAGCCTTCTTGTTCCTTGGTATATAGAGGCATATTTGCAAATATCAGAAAGCTGTCAAATGCATACTAGCATAAAACTGAGATAATGCCGTCAGCATAAAAGGAGAATGCAAGAATGTACATCTGTCACTGTGGATTTGAAATTAATTAATGCTGATTCCTTGCATACCTAGAGTGCCCTGCTGGAATGCTCCTCATATTTTGGAGAGCAACGTGTCATGCAAAAATGCATGTGCACGTTTTGATATATGCCAAGCCAAGAACATATACGATAAATGTTCTCTCTTAACCATGCCTGCCTTCAAGGGGCACATAATTTGGCAGGGAAGGTAACCTGCTTTCTCTGAAGCCTTGCCAAAGATGTGTGGAAGGAGTTTCATAGCAGAAACCATGGAGGAGGAGGACCCAGAGATGCCAGGAGAGATCAGCAGGAATTTTTTGTTTGCCTGAGATTTGCATGGCAGGGTATCCACTGAAATTTCATGTTGGCTTGTGATTCAGAGGAGCTGCAGCCATTTCTTAAGATCTTTGGACCTGATGAGAAATAGGCACATGATATCATCTGCTCAGAAGTCAAGTCATGTGAGTAGGTTAGAGTCTGTGCTGGTAGGACTTGTGGGTTCTGCTGAAATATCCATTCCTTTAAAATGGAAAACATTTTAGCATCACGTCTGCATTTGTAGGCCTAAAAAATCCAGTGTCTACAAGCCATTAATATTGCACTCAGTGAGCAAGCCCACAGATGAATTTAAAAGTATGTGATTGTGTTAAATATTTGGTGGGATCTTTTACCTTATAACCATCAAGTAAAACACACCCGATCAGAAGATATTTCAAGATGTCATGATAAAAGTGAGTTATTGCTGTGCTGTCTGCAATGGTGAAAAAGGTCGTTTTGAAGCTTCCTTATCCCCCACCTCAGAGACAAGAGTCATGTTAGATTTTGAAGGGACGTCCTCGTTCTAACACATTAGACTTGGCGCTTTGCTTTGAACAGAAAAGATATTCCTGATTAACTTTAAGATTTGCCTGATTCTTTAGATGTATCCGTAGCTCTTTAAGGTCTATAGAACTTCTGATACCATAGAAGCCAATTTGAGCAGGGTGGGGACTGCTTAGATATGTGGGATTCAAGGTTAGGCTTAGGTGTGCATAAAGAATATAAAAATGTGCTTCCCTGTGTCTGATGGAATGCTTCCTTGAAATGTTCAAAGGTAAATGCTCAGGCTTTGAAGCCAGACGGTGTTTGAATTGTGGATCTTCTCCTAACCACGAGATGACCATGGGAAGGGAATTTACCTCTCTGAATCTGGATTCTTTTTCTTTAAAATGGGATTTAAGAAGGAAAATCATATGAATGGATAAAATAGTCTGATTGGCATGTAGCAAGTGTCAGTTGGCCCAAGCTCTGAGGCATAATTCCATGTTATGAAAGTCACCCTGATTGGCCTTCTAAGTCAACATTCTCCTGAATTCTCTGAGATCAGTGCACCTAAAGTTGAGTCTTCTTCCATATTTATGGTTTAGGTTATATTTTCAGAATTAACCTAGTTTATCTGTTTTTTTTTATTTTTTTAAAAGATTTTATTTATTTATTTGACAAACAGAGATCACAAGTAGGCAGAGAGGCAGGCATAGAGAGAGGAGGGAAGCAGGCTCCCTGCTGAGCAGAGAGCCCGATGCGGGGCTTAATCCCAGGACCCTGGGATCATGACCTGAGCCGAAGGCAGAGGCTTAACCCACTGAACCACCCAGGTGCCCCTTCACTCCTGATTTTGATACGAGTATTATTCATCCCCTCTCCCTGCTTCTTAGACTACTCATATTTTTTAAAATATTTTATTTATTTATTTGAGAGAGAGAGATTGAGATCACAAGTAGGCAGAGAGGCAGGCAGAGAAAGGGGGAAGCAGGCTCCCTGCTGAGCAGAGAGCCCAGTGTGGGGCTCAATCCCAGGACCCTGAGATCATGACCTGAGCCGAAGGCAGAGGCCTAGCCCACTGAGCCACCCAGGCGCCCCTAGTTTATCTGTTTAAATAATCAATTATTCTCTTACCTTTTTTTGCAGGCCATATCTTTACCCTTTGTTTCTGTGATGCTACCTACCCATAAAAGAATTTTTGACATCTAATTTCTAACTTTTCTTCTAGGCCTATAACTGAAACTGCCCACGTGACGTGCATATGTGGGGCCAAGGGGCATTTTTTAATAATCAGCACATTCAAAACTAACTTAATGGGCTTTTAACAGTGGTAACTTATTTTCTCATATATACTGTGAGTCAGGATCCATGCGGGAGATCCAAAGGTCCTCTGCTTTTAGAATCTTATACAGTTGCATTCGACGTTTCAGCCAGGGCTGAGATCTCATCTGAGGCCCGACTGGGCAAGAATGCCGATTCCAAGGTCTCATGGTTATTGGCAGTGTTCAGATCCTTGAGGGTCTCAGTTTCTTTCCTATCTGGTGACCATCCTCCTCCCCTCGCTGCATGGCCTTCCCATATGGCAGTTCAGAGCATGGCAACTTCCTTCTTCATAGTCAGCAAGAGAGTCTCTGGCATAACAGTGGTTATAGTCTCTTGTAACATAATCTTCCCCTGCCCCCATCTCCTTTGCTGTATTTTATTGGTGAGAAGGAAATCACAGGTGCTATTTGTTATTGATCTCCTCCTCTGTGGTTCTACAGTAGAAGAATTATTATTTCTAAAACAGGGCTTTGAGCATAGCAGTCCCTTACCACATACCCTTGTGTGCCCTCCCACTGCTCTTAGAAATAAATGTGGGTAGATTTTAACCATTTTTACAGTGAAGAAGGGTCACCTTCTACTTTTCCGCTATTGCATCTTCTCTCACCATCTTAGTCCAAGGAACTATTATATATCACTCAGACTTCTGTCTGGCTTCCATACTGCTTGCTTGTCTGCATTCACTATTCTGTGACTTCGAATGCATTCTCTGATTGTGACATGTTCCTGCTTACTAAGCTTCAGTGTTTCTCCATTGCACTGTAGAGCTAGTTCAGAGTTTATAACATGGCTGATAATGCTCTGCACAATTTAACTCTGCCAACATCCCCGTGTTTTTGAGTTGTTGACTCTGCCTTATAGGCTAGTTATTGTCCCTTGTGTGTGATGGCCTCAGAGTCTCCACACACAACCTTGATTTTGCCTAGGAGGGTCCGTCTTTCAGGTCTCACATAGTCCTCACTTCCTCCAAGCGTGTTAAAGACTTCCTACCATTCTGTCTTTTCTTTCATTCAATTATAATTTATTAATTACTTGTGTAGTTATCTGTGTTAATCATAAGATGGAGCCTTTGTTTCTAAGTTCACTGTTGTCTTCCTGCGCCTAGCAAGACTCAAACACAAGTATCTCAGAAAATATGTATTAAGCCAAAAAAGGAAGATAGGACCAAAATGATGAGCAGTGTTCTCTCTGAATATTTCAATTGCAATTAGGGAAACAGACCAAAGACCTTCCTGCACGGAGGTCAAGGGTGACAGAGAGATGTGTTGTCATGGTCTGTGGAGCTAAGAGGTATAGTGGACGAGCCTGGGACAGGCTCAATAAGGACCAGACACAGTATGTTCCTGGGAAGGTAAGGAGCTGTTACAACTGATAGCACTCTAGGAATCCTGCATCATCGAGAAACATGAGGCACTTTGGTATTGGAATGTTATCAAGATCTGTAGTGCCTCTCAGAGTGACAAGGCAGTTGATCTTGAAATGTGACAAAGAGGGAATTTCTTTTACATGATACTGTGTCTTCGATCTTCCTGTATAAACCAAACTGATATAGAAGTGAGGAAAGTGCTTTCTGTTTAAAAGAGAGGATGCTCATGGCCTCCTTCATTGGTTTTTCTTTTGCTATTCAAGTTTCTTTCTCCTATTTTTTTTTAAGATTTTATTTATTTATTTGACAGACAGAGATCGGAAGTAGGCAAAGAGGGAGGCAGAGACAGAGAGGGAAGCAAGGTCCCCGCTGAGCAGAGAGCCCCATGCGGGGCTTGATCCTAGGACCCTGGGATCATGCCCTGAGCCGAAGGCAGAGGCTTTAACCCACTGAGCCACCCATGCGCCCCTTCTCCCTCCTATTTAAAAAAAAAACATCTTAAACTGTAACATTCTTTCCCTTAGTGACTCAATATAAATAAAGTTTATTTATTATTTTCTTTTACTTTTTTACTTTCAGATTTATTTTAGAGGGAGAGAGAGTGTGTGCGCAGGGGGTGGGGAGGGGCAGAGAGAGAGGGAGAGAATCCAAGAAGACTCCCTGCTGAGTGTGGAGCCTGAGGCAGGGCTCTGCCTCACAACCGTGAGATCACAACCTCGAGATCACGACCTGAGCCTAGATTAGGAGTGGGACACGTAAACAACTGAGCCACCCAGGTGTCCCTATTTATTACTTTCTTTTGGTTTCTGGTCATTGGAGGTAAGGGTATCATGGAGAGCTGGGGAATAATGATTTAACAGTCTACTATCGAGGAAACTCATTTGTGTGGGATTTAGACAATGAAATATGAGAGTCACTCTGTCATCTTTTATTTTTCCCTGGCTTTAGGAACTCAGGCAGGACATGGAGGTGAATATATTAATCTTATTCACGTATAAGGGATCAAAATCTTCAGGTGGCAACTTAGATAGCCTGTTATATTAATGTACAACATGAGATGCTACCTAGAGACTCAAATGAGGGGGGCAGGGGACACGAGAACTCTGGAGAGGAGGTGGTAGATCTGGGAGACTGCTCATGAAACATGCAGATTTGGACGTATTCTTTCTCTTCTCTGCACATCCAGTTTGTAATTTTTGTTTTTAAGATTTTATTTATTTATTTGACAGACAGAGATCACAAGCAGGCAGAGAGAGAGGAGGAAGCAGGCTTCCCGCTAAGCAGAGAGCCCGATGTGGGGCTCGATCCCAGAATCCTGAGATCATGACCTGAGCTGAAGGCAGAGGCTTTAACCCACTGAGCCACCCAGGCGCCCCCAGTTTGTAATTTTTAAAATGATATTCTTTCACTCTTCATTAGAAAACTAATGTATGTGGAGTAATGACACTTGGTAGACCTTCAGTAACTGTTTGTTAAGAAATAAGAGTATCACCTACAAAATTCCTGGGCTGGTGTCTTAAACACACTGGGTGCTCAGTGAATCTATGGTG
Organism: Enhydra lutris kenyoni; assembly: GCF_002288905.1. Taxonomy (NCBI): domain Eukaryota; kingdom Metazoa; phylum Chordata; class Mammalia; order Carnivora; family Mustelidae; genus Enhydra; species Enhydra lutris. Next base: position 13,276,049 of record NW_019154138.1, on the reverse strand, counting down.
TGGGCGTCATCATTATCAATATCCTTATCATTACTACTGCTGAAGACCAACACTACTCTAGGCAGTTTCACCTGATGTGACATGCACACACAACTATGAGGCGCTTTTTTTTTTTTTTTTAAATCAAGTAAAGACAATACAGCAATTGGCTAACAGTCTTACAGCAAATATGCAGTGAGTTTGGGATTTTATTCTTTATAGTCTTACCACAAACCCCTTAATCTAACTAAAACATTTTGTATGTCCCACTGGAGTACAATGTTGTATGTTAAATATATAGGTCTATATATGTATATATATAATTGTGTGTGTGTGTGTGTGTGTGTGTGTGTGTGTGTGTGTGTGTGTATTTAGGAGAATAATGGCTGCTTTTAAGGTAGGTATGGGTTCATTCAATTCCTGCTGTCCCCAAACTAAGGCCTTTGCAATTATATTTAAATACCTAAATCCTGGGATGCCTGGGTGGTTCAGTGAGTTGATCGTTTGCCTTCTTCAAAGAAGCTCAGGTCCCAATTCCAGGGTCCTGGGATCAAGTTCTTCATTGGGGTCAGTGCTCAACAGAGAGCCTGCTTCTCCCTCTGCCTGCTGCTCCCCTGCTTGTGCTCTTTCTCTCTGACAAATAAATAAATCTTAAATTAAAACAAAGAAGAAGAAAAAAATAAATACAGAAATCCAGGTGAGGAAGTCCGAAGTATTTCTTCCATTTGGGCATAATTTATTCAGGATGCTCTTTGAGCATCTTTTTCAGGGTATTTTTTCTAAGAGTAGAAAATGAAACTCATTGCTCAGTCTTTCATCCTTCACAAATGCACATAAAAATATATTCAAAGAAAGATCCAAATTCTTCTAATACATGACTAGGTGGTCAGTCATGTGAGGGCATGGTTGTTGCTCGCACACTCTGACACATTGCGAGAGTGATTTCTACACAGAAAGCATGAAAACATATTTTGGTTTGCAATTATTATTTTTCTTAACTGTGACAAAACCTTCATTCTGATCTCCATTCTTTTTAGTTTTTAACTTAACAGTTTATGAATTGTAGGTTAATGCAGTGTCTAAAAAAAATGTTCTCATAATCCTTGAAGGAAGCAAGAATCTCTAATATTTTACCTCTTTTTTGCACACATTCTGTCCTTCCACTTCCCTCTCTCTGTCACTCCCTCTCGTACTCTCTCATTCTGTCTCTCTCACACACACACACACGCTCCTTCACCCTTCACTCTGTCTATATGTTCCAGCATGTGTGTTTGTGTGTGGATTTGTGTGATATATACTGTCTGAGTTGGAGGGAAAATGCTGCTTTCTTTCCAAATCAAAGAGAAAAATGCGTCGAGTCTGGAACAGCAACAAAAATAGCTAGCTTGACTCACAGTCTCTCTACTCTGAAATATAAATTCTATCCTGAAGGGAATTCTCTTCTCTGTCTAGTGCAGTCTACTCTCCATATATACACCCATAGTGAAATATGTGCAGATTCGAAAGTCTTCATAGGAACATGAGAGATCATTAATTTTGTATTATCTTGGTAAAAATGGGGGCAAGAAATTATTTATATTGTGGGCTCTGATTCAAGCTAGTTCACGTTCCAAAGGATTTGAGTTTCAGCAAATGCTTACGAAGCCTCTGTTTTAAGAATTCCACATTACTGGGCACCTGGGTAGGTCAGTGGGTTAAGTCTCTGCCTTCGGCTCAGGTCATGATCTCAGGGTCCTGGGATCAAGCCCTGCATCGGGATCTCTGCTCAGCAGGGAGCCTGCTTCCCCCTCTCTCTCTGCCTACCTCTCTGCCTACCTGTGATCTCTCTCTCTGTCAAATAGATAAATAAAATCTTTAAAAAAAAAAAAAAGAATTCCACATTACCCCCATTTACTTCTTTATGAGTTTTTCAGTTCCAACAGTAATATATGGCATTGGGTAGTCTTGTTCTAAGAAGATGATGAAATTATTTCTTTATGGTGGTGCTTAAAGTAATTGTGTTTGATTTCAGTGGGTTTTATAAATGTAGTAAAAAAAGGTGTCTGAAATGGCACATCATTCTAACGACAGAGGTAGAGGTTTATATGTAAGAGAACTGATGTTGACTATGTAAATATGTATTACAATGATCTTTGGGGATGCCTCAATGTTTGTATGAGATTTTCACATGTTGTGCAATAGCGTTGTACATCTTTTCGATCCCACTGGTTCTCCATGATAGTACAGTCATGTGAATAAAGCAGGTAAGTATAGTAGGCTCGGAGATTTATGATTTGCCTCAAGTCTGTCTGTTCCAGCTCTTATTATTTATAAGCCCCCCAGAAGCAGCTTCCCTCTGCCAAATGTACTTTCCGTGTGCTTTCCACCAAATCTAGGATAATGCTTGGATCAGAAATGAGGGGCAAGGGAACAGACACAAATGGAAAGTTGAAGCTAACTTGCTGTTGGTGGCTGGTCAGCACATATTCATTTACTAAAGAGAGAGGAGAACATCTTTACCGTGAGACTACATGTGTAATGGGGCACCTGGGGCCTCAGTGGGTTAAAGCCTCTGCCTTTGGCTCAGGTCATGATCCCAGGGTCTTGGGATCAAGCCCCGCATCGGGCTCTCTGCTCAGTGGGGAGCCTTCTTCCCTCCTCTCTCTCTGCCTGCCTCTCTGCCTACTTGTGATCTCTGTCAAATAAATAAATAAAATATTTTTTAAAAAAAGAATACATGTGTAAGAGGGTTCTTTTTCTATGATCAACATCTCTTAGTCCTTGCTTCTTCTTTCATTGCCTGAACAACTGTGTACAGAGAAATGAGCTAGACCCAAGCAAGCAGGGGCCGTTTCCCTGACAGTGGATTCAAGCACACTTAGACCTAGTTTTGAAAGTTCTTCGAAAATTCTCATAAAAGCAAAATGTCTAGGATTCTTAGTCAGTCTAAAGCCCTGAAGTAGGTGGGTGCCTTGGGTAATGAATGGAGACCACCAGGAAGTTGTCATTGAGACCCTGAAGTCTTTTAAGATAACGTGGGAGCTAGGAGAGCAGCAATTTTCGTTTCTTAAGGGATTTGTGAAATTGCGTGCCTGGAAATTTATGCTTATTTAATTCTTGTTCAACAGCTTTCACAAAGTATATAATTTTAATGACTGCGCTTAGCTGTATTATATTAATTTTAAAGAAAAAAAGTATAATTAACATGAAAACTATACTGTATCCTGTATTTCTTAATTTGCCATCCTAAAAAAATGTGGCTATTCTGATCATGACACCCTACCATTTGGTGGTAAGATACCATAATTACTGGAAATCATTGGATGAAAACAGAGAGATTCATGACTTTATCCTTACTGACACTAACTAAAAATGGATTGCATATTAAAAAATTAAAAAGCATGCTTAGATGTATTCCCAGTTTTGGTATTTCCTGGACATCCTTTGAATGCAAGGAGGTTTGGGGAATTTCTCAGTCTAATTTTCTATAAAATTAGAATCTTCATAATTGTCTTACATTACTCAGAAGGTTGTAAAGTTATAAAAAGAAGTTAAAGCATTATGAACAGGGGCGCCTGGGTGGCTCAGTGGGTTGGGGCCTCTGCCTTCGGCTCAGGTCATGGTCCCAGGGTCCTGGGATTAAGCCCCATATTGGGCTCTCTCCTCGGCGGGAGCCTGCTTCCTCCTCTCTCTCTCTCTCTCTGCCTGCCTCTCTGCCTAGTTGTGATCTCTGTCAAATAAATAAATAGAATTTAAAAAAAAAAGCATTATGAACACATTATATTAGTGGTTTTTCTTTTTTTTAAGATCAGAGATGTTGATCTGGTGTGATAGTACTGGCTCCTGTAATTTGTGCATCAGTAGAACTTGGGGAACTGGTTAAAATAGTTTCACAGCTTCACCTTCAGAGTCTATGATTCAGTACATTTGGAATGAAGCTGAAAATTTACATGTCTAACAAGTTCTGCGGGAGGCTAAAGCTGCTGGTCTGGAGACCACACTTTGAAAACCACTTGCTCCGTGGGTGACTCTAATGCCAGATTTCTCGGCTTGGTGTCCCCGGTAGCGTGCCGGGAGATTCTGAAAACAAAATAAGAGAAGTATGACACATCTTTCCGAGGTACCACCAGAACATTTGCAAAGCTATTTCGTATCCTAAAGAAACAACGTTGATATATTAGGGAATGAACCACAGAAACAGCATGACATAGTCTGAGAAAAACACCAAGCCTCCGAGTTGTTCCAAGTTTATAATTGCCTGCTTCTACCTGTGAAAGCTGTCACCTAATATGACTGCCCAACTTCCTGGAGATTTTTCAAACATGTCCACCCAGACATCGTAAAATTAGGGGTTTCCACAGGGGAAGTGCTGTGTCTTATTTAACTAACCTTGAATCCCTAGGTTCTAGCGTCACGTCTGGCAAAAACAGAGGCTCCCACAATCTGTGTGGTCTTAGGCAAGATTTCTTGCAACCTGTCTTGTGTCTAGTTGCCCCATAAGGAAAATAAGAACAACGGGGAGATAATATTTTAAGTTGGGCCTGTAATATTGGTTCAAGACAATATTTGATATTTATTTATTTACTTAATATTATGTATTTTTTATTTACCAAATATATAATAAATCTACTGAGAACTTACTGTGTACCACCCAAGCATTTAATTACCATAAATAGGCAAGTTGATGTAAGCCATTCCATACGAAATTCTTTGGGGGACCTGAGAATTTCACGCATACCAGTTTATAGTTCACTTCTTAATTAACTGTGTGTCTCACAGTTCAGAAAACACTGCTACAGAGGTTTTTATTCCCTTCAGAGGCAATGCCCGCCTGGGGGATATGCCAGCCAATAAAGGTAGGGTGAGGCATCCAGCCTACTTCAGGATTCTTTGTGGAAATTAAAGAGTCTAGTGGATGTTTAGGATTGTCTAAATAACTAATCTTTTGGTATTTAGATAGCAGCACTGTATTCATTATTGATTTCCATTAATAAAAGCACACATTCATACAAGCTACACTCTAATTAGAGAATTAGAAGTGCCTAATGCCTTAGTCCTACCGAAAAATTACAATATATAGGTTTAAATATTTACAAAAGTAAAGGGTAAGCTGTTATCTTTGGCAGTTCTGCGGGCTCTCCTGGAGGCTGTTCACGGGGTTTGACCCCCTCTCGGCCCTACATTGTACTCACTGCTCCTTAGAATGCAGGTGCTAATTAACTTTTTAACACTTTTTGCCCAGTACTAAAAGCCCAGCCTTCTTACATCTGTGCCTTCTAAGGGGTCTCTTTGAGTTACCTACTAAAAAGAGGAGCGCTTCCCACGGGGAGTAGGTATTACTTTTGTAATCAAAAACTTGAAATAACATATAACTTTCAAAAGGGCATAAGCCCCTCTTCCTCTTCCCAATTCACAAACAGCTCTTTTCAGTGGGCTCGTGTGTGGTGAGGTGGATTCCTTGTTCTCTCCTCTCATTCTGAGTTGGTTTCCAAGAGGTAGGACCTAAGCCTCTCTCTGCATCTTAAACACTACTTCTCTGGGGATTCTGGCTCTGATGAAGGAATCATTCACCCAGAGCAGGATTCTTCTCAAACTGGACACCTTGCTCTGTTTTCTGACATACTGTGCTTTGTTTGATAGTTTCAAAATATGTCCAGTGAGTGTCTCTCCACATTCTGATTCTCAAATAGCAGCTAAGTTCTGGATTTTTTTTTTAATTTATTTATTTGATAGAGAGAGAGAGAGAGATCACAAGTAGGTAGAGAGGCAGGCAGAGAGAGGGAGAAGCAGGCTCCCTGTTGAGCAGAGAGCCCGATGCGGGGCTCAATCCCAGGACCCTGAGATCATGACCTGAGCTGAAGGCGGAGGCTTAACCCACTGAGCCACCCAGGTGCCCCCTGGATTTTTTTTTTAAGTCCTATAGGAATAATATAGTACATATCACATAGTGCATAGTATATAGTATGGTACATATTCCACAGTACCTAGGGCATGAATCACTGGAGAGTGCATGGTTCCTGCCATCTGCTGCTAGTCAGAGTCCGCTTAGGATTGTTAAGTCCCACATCTGTTGGTTATGGGAACCCATGACAGTGATCTAAACATTTTAGTTTTGTTCTTTTCTTTTCATTTCCCTTTTTCTTCTCTTTTTTCCTTTCCTTTCCTTTCTTCTTTTCTTTCTTTTTTGAAACAGTATTTTCCTTTGGTTGTTTTCATTTTGTATAGCCGATTTTATCTTCATCTTTTTCTTTTTTTCTATTTTAAGGTTTGCTATTATAACTACTACCAATGATATTCTAAATGTTTTTATTTATCATTCATTCATCTGTGTATTTATTTTTGAGTGAGAGAGCAAGCGAAGGGGGAGAAGCAGAGGGAGAGGGAGAGAAAATCTTAAGCAGGCTCCATGTCCACTGTGGAGCCCAACACAGAGCTCGATCTCAGGACCCTGAGATCATGACTTGAGTCAAAATCATGAGTTGGACACCCAACCAACTGAGCCACCCAGGCCCTCCTCTAAATGTTTTTTAAATAGGTATTCATTTGTTCTGTCAGCATGTAGCCAAAAAAAAAAAAAAAAAAAAAAAAAAAGCTTATGTTTTGGATTCTTTCTCTAAGATAACTTGAAAGAGGTAGCATTACTAAGTCAAATGTTTGACTACATCTATATATCTAATCTACATTTATGTATCTACTTACCAATTAGCGATCTCCCTACTTATCTCTGTATTAATCATTTGTTCCCCTTACTATACTAACTACAGGGGTAGTTGCTATTTTAATTATGCAACAAATGTCCATATGGAAAACATCTGTAATTGAGCAGATGAATGAATTGAAAACAAACATTTATTGGGTCCCTATTTATTCTTATCCTTTCTCAGGAAGCTAGAAGTCATTTAAATATAAGTTTTAGGGTTTATGTGAAACCTAAATGAGATAATCCAATCAAATAAATACTTGGGCCAGAAATATAGTGGTTTCTTTATATTTGATGGTAATGGTCAGTATCTAACTAAAAGAAAAGACGAATATTTGGAAGTAAGAAAGGGCTAATGACAACGAATGGGAAATACAGAAGTTAAAATGATGTGGAATTCTCTAGAAATTCATGGATTTTCCCCTTTATGCTTTTCCTTTGAAGGAATGTCATGATGAAGATTGTATTTAATGACCATCCAGATTCCTAATTATTTTCCTGGGGAATCTGGAGAGCCACTATAGGTAGCTGCACGTTCTATATGAAATAGTGTTTTGAAAGCATAACAAATAGCATGGAGGACATGGGGAGTTAGGAGAAGGGAGTTGGGGGAAATTGGAAGGGGAGGTGAACAATGAGAGACTATGGACTCTGAAAAACAATCTGAAGGGTTTGAAGAGGTGAGGGGGTGGGAGGTTGGGGGAACCAGGTGGTGGGTATTAGAGAGGGCACAGATTGCGTGGAGCACTGGGTGTGGTACAAAAACAATGAATACTGTTACGCTGAAAATAAATTAAAAAAAATGATAAAAAAAAAAAAGAAAATATTTCTCTGGAGAATTTAAAAACAAGGAAAGCTCAGATTCCACTGTTTTTAGACATATCCCGGTGCTCCTCCTTTCACATATTTGTACTCAAACATGTACAAAATCCTTGCTGCCACATTTTTCTTTCTGCCTAGAGAACAGCGGTAAAGATATTAATTGTGCTTCAGTTATAAATGGATTGCCAAAAGGGACAGAACGGGTTGTGTATCTCATCAGCATGCCCTGTCTGGTATAAATAATGAGACAGGAACTTGGTAAATTGGAAATTTGTGATAAAAACGAGATGTGATATTATAAAGTCCCACCAGTTCCTTCTTTGAACACATTGATTTTTAAGGCATTCTGCAGGACTGCTAAATCAATGATTGCCTGTCACAAAATGTTGGTTAAAGGGGCTCTATTACTGGGGTCAACTACAAATTAGCCCAAAGGGTAAACAAAAAGGTAGTATAAATGTTAAAAAGAAAAAAAAAATGTCACAGAGATTGTAAAATAGAGTTGGAAAGGCACAGCTGTAAGAAAGTGTATACAGTTATTTCTCCCATTCTACCTAAGATTCTTAACTATGCTAAGTAGGAAGCATTGAAGAGTGGAAATATAACTGAATTGAATGAGGTACTTTATCACTTCAGTTATTTTTGAAACAGAGTTGGGATTTTCTTCTATGTTTCTTCAAATTCTCTGTGTCTTTCAAATCTGCTGATTTTCACATTTATCTTTTGTGAGCACCTCACAAAGCTACTATTTCCCAGCACGATATCATGATTAAAATTTAAACAAGCCTAAGAAAAAATATTGATATTTCCAAATGTCTTATACAAATAAATTGATGCAATTTGACTTGTTTCTTAAATAAAACCCAATTTTGGAAGAGGTCTTAATTTAATGTGATAAAAATCTGGGAATAGAATTAAAAAAAAATCACCTAACTTAAGGTCAGTATTCTGAAATCACAAAATACACTTGTCGTCGAGCTACCTGTCATGTCATGTCATTAGGGGAGGTTGCATTTCCATACCTCCAGTCTGCCTTACACCTTTCCCTAGGAGCCAGTCTCCTCTGCACACACACTACTTCTTGACCTAAATTATAGCCTGTGCAGTGAAGTTTCTTTCTGTGACTCTCCTCATTAGGCTGTGAGCCCTCCTCAAAGACCATGGAAAACCTGTATTCATTTTTGAAATCTCAGGGCCAAGCATGGTTTGATGGTGTCCAACAACCAATAAACATCAACAGAGTAAGGAAAAGGAACTAAGGAAGGAAGAATAAAGAGAGAGAAGGATACAAACAAAAAGATAGAGAATAATACGGAAAATTAATTCAGTTTCCTCCTACTGTTTTGTTGGACTATTTAAAATTATGGTCTATGTCAGATTCAGCATTACATCTTCAGGGCTAGAAGCATAGAAGCATAATCAGTTTTTCTCTGTCTCACCCTCTCTCCCTCTTTGTTCCTCTTTCCACCCTCTCAGTTTGAAAAACACTCAAGATGTTTGTAGATCCTTAATCATTTTTTTGTAAACTCAATGCCTAGTCTTTCACATATTCTTTTATTTTTGCCAAGACTTTAATTAAGGCAGGTAGAATTTTCGATACATTTTTCCCCCAGCTCTCTCTGGGCATGCATATATCAAGGTCTCACTACATTCTTCTAGTATTTGTGTTTCCATGCTACAGTCTGCTTATTTCATGTGACCACATTTAACTTCTTCATGTACAACTGTAGAAATCTATTTTTTTCTCACACATCTTTTAATATGACCTGGAGGAAAGAAAACAGGCTCTTAACTACCATCCAGGAGTTCCTTCATCCAGGAATGAGCTGATAGCACCAGATCTACAAAGAATAGGGTTAGGAATTGACCTGGGTTGACTTGATTTCAAGTCTGATGATTAATTTTCTTTAAGGCGAAGTCTTCTTGCCAAGGCTGGTTATTTGTAAGGTTCATATGTGTGTGAATTTCTTACTTGTATGGTTAGGTTTCCGATCTATGGCTAACCTTGACTATTTCTGTTAAGGTGGTGGAATTTCATTGTTGAGCTGTCTGCGTTTAAGGAAAGAAAAAAAGTGAGTTAGAATAGTATCTCTTCACTTACTGACTCTATGCCTTAATACATGTGTTTAGCTTTGTTGAGTGCCGTTCCCCACACTTTTGAGTGTCTTGGAGTCAACAGTATCAGCATAAGTATATCTGGAGTGTAAAAATGAGTGAGGGACGGTAAAGGGCGCTGCGTAGAAAGCATGTAGCTCCTAGTTGCAGATAATTTAAAGTCTCACTGTCCTTGTCCCAACTGGAATATGAAAATAGGACCAGTGATAGCTTATTTATTTATTTATTTATTTATTTGTCTAACTCTGTTAGATTGAAAGTTGATGTGTTTATAAGAAGTAAAATTTAATTTAAAATATACTACTACCAGAATATAGGTATGCCTCCCCCCCTTTTTTAATACAGTAAAAGAAGTGATGGTTTTGGGTCACGTAGAACTGGACCTGAATGTCCACTTCTTAAATTAAGAAATGGTGATATTCTGTGTCTTAGTCATTCAGGGCTGTTATAACAAATTATCACAGACCGGGTAATAACTAGCGCTTATTTCTCATAGTTCTGTAGGCTGGGAAGTCCAAGATCATGGTGCCAGCAGATGCAGTATCTGGTGAGAACCTACTTCCTAGTTTGCAAGAGGCTGCCTTCTTGCCATGTCTTCACAAAGTGGAAAACAGAGGCGGGGGGGGGGGGGGTTGAGAGAGAGGAGCAGGCTATTTTGTCTCTTATGAGGACACTAATCCCATTATGAAGGGCCACCATCATGACCTGATTACTTCCCAAAAGTCCCATCTCCTAATACTATGCCACTGGGGGTTAGGATTTCTACATATAAATTTGGGAGGAACACAAAAATGAAGTACATAATACCCTGTTGGTGATTTTTTTCTCCCATAGGTATTAAAGAACTTCTCTATTTAATGGTAGTGGAACAACAAGCAAGAGTGGCTCAGGTTCAAGAAATGCTTTCTTTAGTCATTTTCTTAGAGTAGAATTTCCTTAAACACATTCTGGCAAGATAGGCAGAGAGCCCTTGTTCTTTGTGAATCATAGGGAAATCCAGAAAGATTTACTCATAAGAGAGAAAGGTCTACCAGACTTCCAGCTCCATCAGCATGAAAGGAGAGGTTAGCTTTCCTCCACCTTCTTCCATCCTCTCCCCTCATCCATCTCTCCAACCCTGGCCATTGCTGCTGCTTTTTACTGTCAGATGATTTTGTTGATTCATGCTTGAATTGAATCTCCTAGTCAGTTCTTTGCCAGAACTATGCTTGCCCTGCCCAGAATGTAGCTTTGGGGCTACTCATTCCCTCCATGATGATCTAGACTTCGATGCCCGATTTTGAGACCTGAACTCTTAGAGATTTGCTTTCATGGTTGTGATTGCAGCCTTCCTCGATGATGGATTGTTAAACCCAAAGAGGCTTCACTTTGTCACCCATAGAATGTTGCATCATTGCCCTTCCTCCTTTTCCCTGGTAAAAACACTTTCCACCTTCTTGCCCCTCAAATGAAGTCTTCAGGCCATCGGTACTCCTACAGGAAATTTTCTTGAGCTCATATAAGGGTTTGATGTCATACTAACTTTTGTTTATAGCCACAGGAGTGTGCCCATCTTTGGGAAGAAAAGAGCCTGACTTCCCTCCTAAGAGGAGGAAAAATCCCTACTGTTTCTTTTCTAATAAATTTAAAATATGAAAATAAGACAAAACAATGAAAGCAACAAATCATTCAAAATATCAGCAGATCAACCTACTCTTAATCTTTGAATGTGTCTTCCTAAAGAAAATAACCATGCATTCAATTAGTCATTTATCTATTTGACAAATATTTATATCACTTTCTGAGATGCTGGAGAGAAAAATAAAAACATTAGGCTGTGTTCTTTGCAGTTGAAGATCTAAAATTCAGAAACAGTGAAACAGTTATGAAGACTGGGAACCTCCATCACTGGTTTTAAATACAGGTTTTATCCCTTTCTGTTTGAATGGAGATCATTTTTACAGATGCTCAAAGGCTTGTTGCAAAGATTAAAAGAATAAATATTTTATACCAGGCATTGTTCTTAGTGCTTGTACCATTAGGGAATGTAGAGGTATGCCTATGCTATGAACTAAGGATGAGGCCACATTACAGAGGAATGAGTTAATTCTGGAGAGGAGGATTAGATGGGAAAGTTGAGAGAATAAGAACGAATATCGTTTTCAAGCAGCTTTCACTCTGCAAGGGAAATATCTGTACCCACTGTACTTTATATATGAAGGGAAGTAATGCCCCCAGAGAAGTCAAACGAAGTATTTGTAGAGTGCAGAAGTGGTAACAATTCAGCTTGGGGACAACTAATTCTTGAACCTGAGTGTGAGTAAGTTAGGTAGATATGTTGGGGAGTCATAGGAATGCACTTACTTGAGTTTGGGGGAGAAAAAAAAAAAAAACCTTTGGGACGATTAGAAGCCTTTGGTGTAAAAGAATGTGTAAACCCTATTCTAACATTCTGTTTTCCTGAGATAAGCTCTGAACTTATCAACCTCTTTCATGGGGGTTTCTTGATCTGCAGCCCTACCTCTGAACTTTGACTCAGCATCATCCTTGTTCTTAAATGTAATCTTAATATTTATGCCCCCTCCTCCCAGGAACCTTGCTTTCTCTATGTAGCTGTCCTCCCATGTTACTCACCACCATTCTTTCCCCACAGCACTGTATCACATCATTTGTCACTCATCCCATCATTTTCTGGCCTCCCACTGGTCTGCCCTTCAAAAAAGCAAAAATCTTCTAACTGTAAAGTCTCTTGGGTGCCTAAAAGAAGGCTTGGCACATAGTAGAATCTCAGTAAAAATATACTGTGATAACCAAGGGCCCAAATAGGCAATAAACCCAACTGTCTTCCATTTTAACTACAGACTTCATGGATGGTGGCACATATAGAATGATATATTTTGGGTAACTTAGTGAATACCTTTTTAAAACTATTCCTGAAACCAAAGGTCTCTAATGATTGCCCAGTTAAGCCTGTTTTTGTCTAAGACTTTGTCTTCTCAATAGCTCAATTCATTTGGCCAGATATGACATTTGATAAGAGAGTTAAGCATTTTGTCTTTCAGTTGGGGGGGGGGGAAGTAACCATGTGAGGTGATGGATGTCTTGATTAATTTCATTGCAGTAACCATTTCACAATGTCTGCATATATCAAACCATCACGTTGTGGACCAATTTAAATATGTTATAATTTTTTTGTCAGTTACATGTCAGCAAACGTGGAGGGGGGTGGAAAGGAAGGGATTGTAGTCACAACCACACTACTGCCATTTTTAAGTGTCTTGGCTTTTAACTAGAGCATTCAGCTCCTTCTACAAGAATAAAAAATGAGCAGCCACTGGAGTGATTATAATTTTATTCTCATGCCTCTTAAACTCAAATTCGTCCTTCACCAAACATACATAAAGTAGTGTGCCATAGAGAGCCAGAGGTGCAGCTCAACACAGTGTCCTCCCCCACCCAGGGACTACTGACCATCATCCACATGGAGCAGACTCAGAATATGAAATGGGCAGTATTCCCTTTCTTATATTAGGAAACCAAGTCTCATAGGTGTTGAGGAAAAAAAAAAATCCTTGGAGTGTAAGAGTGACATGTCATTAATGTAGAGTATCTCAGTCTGATAATAAAAGGATGTGAACAACACTTCTGACATTATGAGTGTAGCATATACCTGTTTCCACGACATCATGCGATGACTTCTGGAAATTCACAAAGGTTTACAGTTTCCTGCAGTACAATGAGACCATGTGAAAATGTGCTAAAATGAACTTCAGACACTCTTGGGACAGAAACTCTGACTGCTGCTCTTTCTTGTGCCCTCCAAGTCTAACTTGGAGCTCAGCCCATAGAACCTACTATGCTAATAGTCTTTGTGTGAGTGAATGAATGAGTTCATGTAATAAAATACAATGAAGGAAGCTTCCACCTACCACAGTTATGACGCTTTGTAGAAGACATCCGCGGAATCCCTGGTAGCTTAATTTTGCAAGGTCAGGATGGAAATAGCTGCTGGTCTAAAGCATAATGATACCAGTTTACTTCTTAGGTATTTATAGGATTTCATTCCATAGGTAACGGATTAGCAAAGGCTTGATCGCTGGGAATAGGCAGCTTAAGAAAAAAAAATATATACTTGTCTGGGTCCCATTGTGTTATAAGAGTCATTCTGATTCTGAAAAGGTTTATTTATGCACACAGAACTGTAAAACAGACAGCTTATTAGTTTTCACAACCAGACTTCCAATCGTCCTCATTATCTGTTTGCAAAAGCAGTGGGTAGGCCACCATCCTGCTCCTGTTTGTGAGAAATGCAGAAGGTACTTTTCTCCCGTGCATAGTAAACATGGCTGAGATTTTACAGTTACACATTTTCATACAATATTTTTCACTTCTCTCACCCGACGTGTGTTACAGATGTTCAGTGGAATGATGCAGGGGTGAATGGAAGACATCTGTGTGCTCGCACGCATTTTCTGAAGTGTTTAATTGTTCCAGAAAGTTTCGGGCTCATTTTATAAACACAATGTTAAGTGTGTATGGATGTTTCATTAAGTTACAAAACTGTTTATACCTCTAACTGCTCCAGAATAAAATATGGAAATGGAATTTTATTTCCCCAGTTTATGTCCCGAATCATAGAGCCAGAGAAATGACAGGATGCATTTCAGTGTTGTCCGTCCGCCTGACTGCAGTTAAGAATCTGTCCCTGTTCCCATAATAAATTCAATTTGGAGCATGTAGAATTTGGCAGCAACATTTTACTACAGGCTGAGAGCTGGCACATGAGAAGAACACCCAGTGAGCAATGGTTAGGCCTTTGCAAAAGATGATGGAGGGGGAAGAGATTGTTTAGGATTTCATTGTGTGGTATATGTCTTAAAGACTGGTTTGTGAAACGAAATGGCAAACCCAGGCTGCCTTTGCCTCCTGCTAATTGGTTTCTATAAATTGCAGGATTGGGCACCAAAAAAGAGAAGGGTTTCCTCTTCTGTTGTCACCCTGCCCATAGCTTCCCTAGTTAACCAATAGTGGTTCAGAGCAGCAGTTCTTAGAAGGAAGTAAAATGCTGTCTTCCTGCTTACAGATGGTATATCTCACTGTTTCCCTCAGAGGTTGGTTGACAAAGTATTCTCCATATATAGGGTTAAAAAACTCAAGCCATACATTCTACTGATCCATGGTTAACCCTCCTCACCCTCCAAAGATCCCCTAAGGCGTCCCTTGGAGGTTTGGATACTTGACCTGGGTCTTCTATAATGAAACAGCAAAGCTGAACAACGAAAATACCAGTAGGAGTTAGGCCATCTTTGCACTGGGAGGATTTGCCTGAGGCCCTTCAGGAGAGAGTAGGGTGGATGGTCCATTGGGGAGATGTCAGGAAAACTGTACTGGCTGCCTGCAATGATTCTGAGCTTTTCTGTAAGCATGTCAGGTCTGTGTTCTGTTGTTACTTGGAGGGGAGCGGTGTCAAGGGACAAACGAAAAAAAAAACCTCTAGAAGTTGCATGCCAGTCATGTAGAGAGGCATCCCAGGACATGTTTCCATAAAAGTAAAAAATAATGGATTTGGCATGACACACTTAAAACATCCAGGGCCAGATGCTTCAGCTTCTAGTAAGTGATAATTTAAACGTCAACAAGTTATGCGGGCCTTAAGAAATTATTGCTCGGCTAGTCAACAACCAAAAAGGTTGTCATGACAACACCTGTGTCCGTCCCCACTACCTCCTGCGTTGCCTAGGACTTGGGAGAATGAGCCAGGAGGATGAGGGAAGGTGGGCTGAGGGTTTAGTTTTATTAAAATAACGAATGCATGCTGCATCATTGCTGTGACCCCTTGGGCCTATGATCTTTGGAATGTGTGAATGTTTTAGACATTTTGGGATGATAATGCCAGATACTCTGTCCACGGATGGTACACACTGAACTTGGATCAGGGTAGCCAGAAGGTCAAATCAAAAGTTGGAAGATGGTAGCAAGAGGCCAACAACATAGGCTTTCTGAATTTCACTGATTGCAAAGGTTCTGCTGCTTTATTTTCCCACCTGCTAACAGAATGCTTATTCTCTGAGAATGTATTGCAAATGACTCTTTGCAAATGGGGTTTGTGTTCTTCTTATCATAAGAGTTTCAGCTTTTCCAGTGTGCACATTTTCACGCTGCACCAAACCTTTGTTTTCCTGCTCAGGGTGTCAGCACCAGCATTTTTCTTTCTGAATAATGTGCAGAATTGGTGTGCTGACTTGCTCATAAAAAAGTATAGTCTAGCTAACAGAGCTGCACTACCCAAGCCCAACGTCTTATTTTCCCTAAGGCCTTTCATCTTAGTTTGTCAGCAAACTGGAACCTCTAACCTGACAGTGTAAAATTTTTGATGGTTAATATTGCTTATAGTGTTTGCTGTCATTATAGGGGGAAGATGTGTGGGTCCTGCTGCTAATGGGAGGGAACCTTCATGTGTGGCAGGAGGCAAATGATACCACAAGCTCTCTGTTAATTAAAATCCAAGCACACATTGGCAAATCTCACTTAACCAAGAAACTAAACACAGAATAATGGGCTTATTAAAAGCAGAATTCACCTTGGAATTGACGTATTCCTACTTGAATTGATACTAGCAGGATGCATTGTGGTGACAGGGATCATTTTTGTTGACAACAGCTGGAAATACAACAGCTATATTATTATAATTAGGATCAGCATCAAGTTGGATCATAATAGGGGCTTTCTTGGAGAAATGGCACAGTGTCAAATTTATAGTCACCAGCTAAATGAGTCTCTTGTATCCTTGACAAAGGGACAAAAACAGTTCCAAATGAAAACACAAACAGAGAATCCTGTTGTTATATTTCCTGGGTATTACGCAGGGCCCTATTTATCACACACCAACACTTGCTGCTTTGAAGAAACATTATCCTGCCAGGTTTACACTTTTCAATTTGCCTCTGTGGTCTGCATTCTGCATGCATTTCCATGGAGAAGCCTACACCGCAGCTTGACTAGAAATCTTTTCTGCTGCAAGATTAACCTCAAAGTATCCATTTTTTCCCCCTCTGGGTAATCACTTGACAAATGCATCCACAAACCCTCTGTACACATCTATTCCAGGGTACAGGTGCATCAACAGCCTTGAATCACTATTAGGAGAAATATTGTCCTTGATGGGAAGTAGTACTGCCTTTTCATTTCCAGACGTCTCAAGTTGAAGGATGCGGATTTCCCGGGAAGCCAAGCATCAGGCAGAAAGATCATGGATGAGGTTGTGGGTGAAAGCTTGCCTTCGCTGTGCTGCATTGCCCGGCAGAGTAGTTCATCTTGGCAGGAGTGTGGGATTTGCATGGGCTGAGAGATACGGCATTCATTAGAATGCCACCTACCCAAATAACATCGAGGAACTTGTGCTGGTGACAGGTCCAGTGCCTGGCCTTGTGCTTGCTACATCAAAACCCATTTTATTTTTGAGCCCACAGCAAATTTATACCACAGAGGAAACTGACATGAGATGAACTAGATGGGAGAAAGTGAGATTCTGTGTGTGCGTGTGTGTGTGTGTGTGTATTTTCTAATACACATAATGTGCATATAAATACAGGGACAGTAAGCTCCCAGAAGTATCAAATGTCAATGAATCTTCATTAATTTTTCTATAACTTATTATATTTAATTATCTCAACAAGCCTAGGAGTTAGCAGTTACTGTCACTTTCCTTTTTACAGAATAGAAAACCAAAGCTTAGAAAAGTATTATTACTTTGGCCAAGGACACAGGACTCATGGAAGTTGAAGATGGATATAAAACAAGTGCCCTAGGGTTGCCTGGGTGGCTCAGTCAGTCGAGCGTCTGACTCTCGATTTCAGCCCGGGTCGGCTCAGGTTGTGATCAGGGTTCTGGGTAGAATCGGGCCCCACATTGGGCTCTGGGCTCTGTGCTCTGTGCAGTATCTTCTTGTCCCTCTCACTCTGCTACCCTGCCCCGATAAATAAATAAATAAAATTTAAAAAAAATAATACAAGTGTCCTGGTTAAAGACAATATGACTCCAAACATATCTTCTTAGTCATTTGTCTCTACTTAATATTATCTCATTTGATTCTTACACGGAACTTTGAGGTGTGCAAAATAAAAAATGATTGTCTTTGCATATGTTAAAAAGAAAAAGCTGAATCACAGAGCCTGGAAATGATGGAAACCTGGCCCATGACTCCTGCCTCAGTGTTTTATAATGTGGTAGGACAATAACATCAAGTTACGGTAATCAGTGACCATAGGATCATCATCAGTCTTGTAAGCTTCCCAGGAAATAACCCCAACTTCCATTTAAGGCAAAGTAATCCCCATGAGCATTTACGCAATTTGAATAGTTGAAAGAAAAAATGCTTCATATATAAACAAATCTGACAAACTCTTCAAAGTAATTAATGTTTCTGGGGGCGGGGGGGAGAGTGAAGTTAAAAGTTAACAGTGTGGGGCGCCTGGGTGGCTCAGTGGTTAAAGCCTCTGCCTTTGGCTCAGGTCATGATCTCAGGGTCCTGGGATCGAGTCCCGCATCGGGCTCTCTGCTCAGCAGGGAGCCTGCCTCCTCCTCCTGTCTCTCTCTGCCTGCCTCTCTGCCTACTTGTGATCTGTCTGTCAAATAAATTAAAAAAAAAAAAAAAAAAAGTTAACAGTGTCCAGGACCCGCTACGGTTGTTCTGAACTCCGGCTTTGACTAAGAGTTGCCTGAGAAGATTTTAAAAAATTCTCCCATCCCCATCTTGCCACCCTGTAGATCAGAAAGGTACCCCGAAGATACTGATATTCATCAACCTAGATTCTAAAATGCAGGCAGAGGCTTCACACGTGGTCATTTGTGTGCTAAACCTTTGAGTATGTTGTTCGGTTTAACCGTCACAATAATTCGGATATGTATTGTAGATTTGAAGTTGGAGGCTAAGGCAGGTTAAATGATCGGCCCAAAGAGATGGGTGATTAATTGTTCCAGCGTAGGTTGGAAGCATTCCATCTGCAAAACCGTGACCCACGCATTCCTCTGCCCAATCATACCCACGGCACACATATATGCAGTGATTCTGTCATTCAGAAATCTGTTTGATTTATTTATTTTGTCTCTGTGAAGGCGTTTCTCAATTTAAGTCACCCACTAGCAGATAAAAAAAAAATTTTTTTTCGTGATGATAGGAATCTCTATTTGTTCACCTCTTTGTCTCCAGGGCCTAGGTAGTGAGTGACTACCTCACCCTGAATACTCACCCTCATTACCTTAACACCACACTTGACTTTATTTTTCTGATAATGTGTTATCTCATTATGGGGGAAAGATGTTTCTCCTAAAAAAATGTTAAACATGCAAATCAGCTCAATCGAGCAAAATAGATGTTTCATGCTCATCTACATGGAAGAGTTCACCCTTTCTCACCAGTCTCTGAACTATGAGCTCTCAGGAACTCCTGAGTCGTTTTCTTACTCTTCATTCTTTTTTTCTTTCACTTTATCTTTTTCAGCAAAAATGCAGAGAGTTCTGTATACCCCTCACCCAGTTTACTGGCTTTTGAACATCTTATGGAACCTTAGTGCCAGGATGAAAACAAGAAAATGAGCATTGAGATCCATATTTATTGTTAAGGTTATATCACCCCCTAACTGGACTACTGCTGTAATGTCTTAACAATCTGATCTAACCTTCAGTGTCTCTGGCTCCACTTAAATCTGGGGGCACTGATAGAGGAGAGCCCACAGCATGGGTTTGGTCTCTAACTGAAATATCTCTGTTTCCTACAGGTTAAGCCAACACTCCCCATCTTGGGATTCAAATGACTCCTGCATTTTGTGCTCCAGCTTACATCTCCAAAGTTAGCTTGATGATTGATTTTTCCGGTCATTATCTCCTCTTAAAATTTACTTATTTCCCTTTCTTCCTCTTACTTGGAAGGTTTTCCTCCAATTCTTCTCATTCCCACATGATATTCAAATAACTCCAAATATTGTACTTTCCTGTGTGCATCTCTACCAGCTAGCTGACGAGTTATTTGTAAGAGCGAGTCTTATTTTTTTTTTCTTTGACATTGTTCCCAGTGTCTGATGGAATGTGGAATGTATTATACAACTGACATTAGGTGCATTTCTTTCTTTCTTTCTTTCTTTCTTTCTTTCTTTCTTTTTTCTAACTGTAGATTTTGTAGAACCTCTGAATCATCCTTCTGAGTAGAAATTTCCAATTTTACAAAACTATCAGCTGCTCAACAAACATTATTACTAATTTTCCTATATAGTGACCATAATTCAAACCCTTGAAAGCATTTTGATTGGCATGATATTGCAAAAGTTCTATCCTACTTCAGTAAACAGGGAGGCCTGCTGCTCAGACCCACCCCTACCTCCATGCCCTTTGGGTTGAAAAACACTCTTCCCCCATGCTGCTTGAGAGTGCTGATTGTTGGCATCTCAGGGCTGACGATCACCCAATCGAGGAGAGCTGCCTGGCCCAAGCCCAAGGCTCTATTCTTAGAGGGGTTCCTACATCCAATAACTGGTCAGTACTGGATCTAAAGATCTGGCACCATTTCCTCGGTGACCATCCCATTGGTAGGTTGTGCAGTGGAGTCTGTGACTGCAAAATGCATCACAGCCCACAGCTCCTTCTGCCCAATATGGACCTGTTCACCCCCCACAGATATCATTCAAAGAAAACTCCCCAATAAAAATTCTGCAAGAAATCTATGTCAGAGTCTACTTGTTAGGGAACTCATCTCTGACACTTACTATTTGTCATTAAATCATCAGATTATTCACATGCCCATTCACTCAGTTATTAATATGTTTGATAATTATTATGTGTCTGACACTTACTGGATGAGGGACACTGCCTCTGCCCTCACAGACCTTGAAGCCCATTACCATACCAGACATCTCCAGTTTCTCCCAGTTTCAGCACGTCCCAGAATTTCACACAGTCTCTCAGACTACTTTGCCTTTACTTATGCTTGACTTATTGCTTGGAATTCCTTCCCTGCCCTTCTCCTGGTTAAACTCTACCTGTCTTTAATAATGTAACTCAAATGCAGTGTCTTTCAGGAAGTGGTCCCTGACCCCACCCTGTCTGTGGAATAAGTGAGAGATCCAAACATTACGCAATGGCCTTCAGCTGATTTCTGTATGCATGTGTGTCTGTCCCCTCCTCTAACCTTCCACCACCAAACAGTACACTTCCTAAATGTAGATTTTTATCTTCGTATATACACTTCACATCAGGCGATCTATATGTGGACAATTGCTGAATGGATGAGTGAATAACAAATGGAAAATGAATCTGAAAATAAAGGTTTGATTCTGTTATCCATAAGGCCTAATTTCCTAAACATGCAAATTAAATGGTGGTTCCAATCTCATTTTATATTCTGAGGAATTAGATGAAATGGATAAAATATTCCTCTGATGTTTTTGTGCAGTTTTTTTTCAGCAGCCATTTTTTTTTTCAGGTATATTGTAGTTGTATTTTGGCAAAACTTAAATGCTACATATTGTATCATATTATTAACCTGGTGTTTCTTGTTTCTTTGATATGTTTCCTTTTCATATTCTCCAAGCCCACACGAATCTGAAAGGTATCTTTAAAATGAAAACTACAAAGGATTCTTGAGTAATATAGATTCTAAAAGGGTTATCTTTATATAGTACTCCAACCTGGCAGTACTCTTCTTTTTAAAGACTTGGATATTTTTGAAGTTATGACAGAGTAGTTTATCTCCACATTTTTGAAGAGATTTCTTTTTTTTTTTCTTTATTCCCATACATGGATTTCTGTATGATATGCTTGGCAAAATTTAGCTCTTGGCAAAGAATAATGTGTTAATTATTATCTTTTTCTCTCCCTCTTCTTTCTTTTCTTTTCTCTTTCTTTCTCTCTCTCTCTCTCTTTTTTTAGGTACGTCTGTCACTAATGTAACAGCTACTGATGCTGATGACCCAGTTTATGGAAACAGTGCAAAGTTGGTTTATAGTATCTTGGAAGGGCAGCCTTATTTTTCCATTGAGCCTGAGACAGGTTTGTGTCCTAAATTTTGAATTCTATTTACCATGTTATTGCTTCAGGGAAATGCTTTTCTTGGGATTTGGATTATGAAATGTTATGGTTAAGTACTTCACTGCCTGTGTCAATAATATTTGAATGTGTTAATTTCTGTGCAGTGTGTGGTACATGGCAAGCCCAACAATCATTTTGATACAGATTAAAACAAATTACAGACCCTTTGTAGAATATCACCTGTTTAACAGATGGCCTGGCACCATTTTTCATCCTGGGGCAGGGTGGGGGGAATGCACTTATACATCAGGCACACTGAAATACCGGATTTAAGAATATAGTCATTTGCTTATTGGCTGTGTGATGCTTGGCAAGTGACATTTATAAATCTTTTTAAGTTTCAACTCCCCTGTTTATAAACTGAGTATGGAATCTACTTGCTAGAATTATGATGAAGATTAATCAAGTAATAAACATCAACCATATAGTCCATGACATGTGGTAATCTTTCAATGGATGGATATCACTAGATTTGCTATTAGATTCCTTACTCATAAATCAGGATCCTGATGTCTACCCACTAGAGTTCTTTATGGAGATCGTAGTAGTAGTAGTAATAGTAGTAGTAGTATTGCCAGTATTAAACCCAGTCAATGTCCTGAATCTGGTGGTATAGACTTTAGAAATCATTAAGTTATTTAAAGGAAAAAAAAAACAACTTCTTTTTAACTAATTAGGAAGATAATTTCATAAAATTATAGTTTTTGCAAGTTTTCTTCCTATTGTTTAACAATGTATTAAAAGAGTAAGGCCACTTTCCCAGACTTTCTATAATCCTGTGGGACTTTTGGTAGTACATATTGAAAAATAATGAATTTTTATTTTGCATCTCTGGTTTAGTCTGCAGATTTCCAAATTGAAAAATTCAGTATACAGCTGCATATACATATAAGTTCTTCAATTCATGAGTTTTCAGTATTATTGAGATAAATTTCCATGTCTTACCATTAAGTCAATTATTAATTAAATTAAAAATTTAAAGCCTCTCTTTGCTTTTTTTAATTCAAAGAGTAAAATCCTCATGCATTTAAAAGTGAGAAAAAGTACGTTTATATATAAATAGGTCATGGCTTGAAATTGAATTTAGATTTAGAAACAGGAAAGAACACTTCTAAAACACATTAATTAGGGGCATAATTACATATTCTTCCTCAGTGAAGAAGGAAGTCTGTCATAAACTTCATCTCCTTTGGGTCCCTTGATGACCCTAGGGGAAGTGACAGAGAAGATAGTCAGCTAAGAGAGAGAGAGAGAGAGAGAGAGAAAGTCTGGACATGTCCTCTTGGCTAACGTCACAGTGACAGAATTGGGAACAGACATGGGACTCATACCCTGGTCCTTAATTTCAAAGTCGTCTTTGAACTTCACTTTCCCTAGGTAATAACTATGGTATAAGGGCTTCTGTAAAACAGAAATTGTTGATTGCTTAAGTGGAGTTAAATCATTTTCTCCTTTGCTCTTTGCCTATTTCTTCACTTGGATTTTTTTGTTCACCAGGCCCAGTGTAATCCAGCAAAAATTAATTCAGCATTCACTGTGTTCTAGGCATTGAATTAAATATAAGGAGAAAAATTCACAAAAGCTAATGTCAGCCTGCGAATATCTCAAAATCCAATTTGGAAGACAGGTTTTTGCTTTCAACATAAACACAAGGAAGCATGGTGATACCATTTAAATAATTTATATATCAAAAATAAATTGCTTTGGGGCGCCTGGGTGGCTCAGTGGGTTAAAGCCTCTGCCTTCAGCTCAGGTCATGATCCCGGAGTCCTGGGATCGAGCCCCACATCGGGCTATCTGATCGACAGGGAGCCTGCTTCCCTTCCTCTCTCTCTGCCCGCCTCTCTGCCTACCTGTGATCTCTCTCTCTGTCAAATAAATAAATAAAATCTTTAAAAAAAAAATAAATTGCTTTGAGGTATAGATAATAAAAACCCCCTACTACGTCAGAGAATTTGGGTACTTAAAAATATCTCATTGACATGTACGTCGATATATGTTTCATTGACATATATTGCCATTTGCTTAATCAAATGTCAGCCACATTTAATATTTGCATTTTTACCCAGCATAATGAGTATCTGTCTCAACATACATTTATTTGAACTTTATCATTTCTAATATGAAAGATACAAAATTATATGGTTTATATTTTAGGAAGTGTATTCTGATATTATTGTGGGAAATGTAATAGGGAGAAATGATATGATACTTGAAGAATATATATATTAATTGTTTAAATATTGGTTGAGTGAAGTTGTGATTTTTAGTTAAAGCAGATACAGTGCAAGGAAATAGAGGTTAAATTAAAAAATCAAAAATCAGCCTAAGTTCTTTTTTTGTAACATAAATATGTACAAGTGAAATATAAATATTTTTGTGTAAATGCCTTCATAATTATACTTATGTGTGTTCAAATGGAAACAGTGTAAGTTGTTCCTAAAGAATCTAAATTTTACTCTATCTGTGAGGACTTTTCTCTTTCTCTCTTTTTTTAAAGATTTTATTTATTTATTTGAGAGAGACAGTGTGAGAGAGAGAGCATGAGAGGGGAAAGGGTCAGAAGAAATAGCAGACTCCCCCACTGAGTGGGAAGCCTGATGTAGGGCTTGATCCTAGGGTTCTGGGATCACGACCTGACCCGAAGGCATGTGCTTCACTGATTGAGCCACCCAGGAACCTCAACTTTTCTCTTAAAAAAAAAAAATTTTTTTGAGATTAGTATGAGTGTGTGTGGGGGGTGGGTAGAGAAGGGCATAAGTGTTATGCAGAAACAGATTAAGAACAGTTGAAAAATTTTTTATATTAAAAAATATAGAAAAAAAATGCAAAGTTCAGGGAGCATTTGGGTTTTTTTATTTTGTAAGCAAATGGAAAGTAAATACACTTTCTGGTGACCAAAAGATGTGTATCCATTACCGTGTCCTCTGAAAGACATTGAGGCAGAGTTAGGAGAGCGAGTGGCTTAGCGGGTAAGAACTATAAAAGATAAAAGAAGCACTGTCTTAGTTCTGGCTGCTATAACAAAATACCTTAAACTGGGTGGCTTATAAGAAACAGAAATTTGTTTCTCACAGCTCTTGAGGCTGGAAGTCTGAGCTCAGGGTGTCTGCATGTTAGAATTCCAGTGAGTGCCAGCTTCTAGATTGTAGAGGGCTGACTCTCTATATCCATGTGGGAAGAGAGTGAGCTAGCTTGCTGGCTTCTTTGAATATGAGCACTAATACTATTTTTGAGGGATTTACTCTCACAATCACAGTGTCTGTTAAAGCTACTGTCCCCAATTACCATCACGTTGGGAATTATATTTCAACCTGTGAATTATGAGAGGGACATAAATAACCACTCCATAAGAGGCATGCAACAGAATCAGGCAGGGAAACCCATCACACTGTGATGCAGACCTGATAGCCATGCAAGTTAAGGGGAGAGGAAGCTGGATAAGGCAGTGCATGTTGACAGCATCTTGGCCAAACTCTTGGGTATTCCTGGAGCAAAGGTTTCTCTTAGAAGATGTCCCATATGTTATGTACATGGCCAGGTTTGAATACAGTCTTAATCACTCTTTGTCTCTGATGTGCCTGGGAAGAGTAGTCCTCAGTTCAAATACTAAAACTAATCCTAAAGATGATTCAGCTGGAAGATGTCAGCTAACTGCACTCTTAGGCAAATTCTTTGAGACCCCAAGCACAGTGGGTCTCTGTGGCTGTTACAACATGTGGCAAACACAAAAGAGTGAGTAAATTTTTGTCCTAGCAAGTCAGTGAATGTGAGATTTCAAAGAGTAATATGCAAGGTTAGTAAGTGTTTGGTAAATTATTTAGTCAAAACCCAATAGTAAGAGTATTAAGGAGTTCATTTATTTATTTTCTAAAAATATTTTATTTATTTATTTGACACAGAGAGAGCGAGGGAGAGAGAGAGACAGCGAGCAAGTGCAAGTCATGGGGGGAGGAATGGCAGGCAAGGGAGAAGAAGGTTCCCCACTGAGCAGCTTTTAATCAGGTCTCTCTTGTCAGTTTGATCATCAATTTTGCCTTGGCCATTGTATCTAAAAAGTCATTGCCAAATGCAAGGTCATATAGATTTTCTCCTATGTTCTAGGAATTTTATAGTCCTGTGTCTTACATTTAGGTCTGTGATCCATTTTTAGTTAGTATTTATGAAGGATTTAATGCCCATATTTAAGTTCTGTTTTGTTCTGTTTTGTTTTGTTTTTGCATGTGGATATCCAGCATCATTTGTTGAAAGGATTATCTTTGCTGTACTGTTTTGCCTTTGCTCCTCTGTCAAAGGTCAGTTGACCTTATTTATGTGATCCCATTTTGGGTTTTCTGTTCAGTTTCATTGATCTTTTTTTCTGTCCTTTCACCAGTATCACACTGTCTTGATTACTGTAGCTCTGTGGTAAGTCTTGAAGTCAGGAAGCATCTGTCTTTCTAAGTTTTTCTCCCTCAGTATTGTGTTGGCTATTCTAGATCTTTTACCTCTCCATACAAACTTTGTACTCAGTTTGTTGATATTCATAAAACAATTTGCCGATATTTTGATTGGGATTGCATTGTGTCTATAGATCAAGCTGGGAAGAACTGACATTCAAATGTCATTGAGTCTTCCTATCCATGAACATAGACTATCTCTCCATTTATTTATTTATTCTTTATTTCATTCATCAGAAGCTTGCTGTTTTTCTCATATAAATCTTGTACATATTTGTTAGATTTAAATTTTTCAGTTTTGGGGGGTACTAATATAAAAGGTATAGTGTTTTTAATTTCAAATATATCATTGTTACATAGGAAAGCATTGCCTTTTGTATGCTGCAACCTTGCTGTATTTGCTTATGAATTCCAGAAGGTTTTGTTGTTGTTATTTATGTCAGTTATTTTGGATCTTCTGCATAGATGATCATGCCATCTGTGAACAAAGAGTTTTATGTCTTCCCTCCCAATCTGTTTACCTTTTATTTCCTTTCCTTGTCTTATGTTGTGTTAGTAGGGTCTTTGACGATGATATTGAAAAGAAGTGGTGAGAAGATACATTCTTGTCTTGGACCTGATCTTAGTAAGAAAGCTTTAAGCTTATCACCTTTATGTATGATATTTTTAGGGTTTTTGTACATAGTCTTGATGGAATTGAGAAAGTTCTCTTCTATTTCTAAATTTTTAAAGATTTGTTTATTTATTTTAGAGGGAGAGGGAGAGAAGGAGTGTGTCCCAAGGAGACTCTGTGCCAAGTGCAGGGCCTGGCATGAGGTTAGATCCCATGAGTCTGAGATCATGACCTGAGCTGAAGCCAAGGGTCTGATGCCTAACTGATTACGCCACCCGGACACCCTTCTTCTGTTTCTATTTTATTAAGAGTTTTAAATCATGAATAGGTGTTGGATATTGTTAACTGCTGTTTCTTTGTCTGTTGATATGATCACCTGATTTCTCTTTTTTAATCTGTTAATGTGATGAATTTCATTAATTCATTTTTGCCTGTTGAACCAACTTGGCATATCTGGGATAAATCGCACTTAGTCATGACATCTAACTCTTCTACTTTTTTGGGATTCAGTTTGCTAATATCATATTGAAGGTTCTGCATCTGTGTTCTTTGGAGATAGATATTGGTCTGTCATTATCATTTCTTGGAATGTCATCTGACTCTGGTATTACAGTAATGGTGGCCTCATAGAATGAGTTAAGAAGCATTTCCTCTGCTTCTGTCCTGTATAAGAGATTATAGAGAATTGGTATAATTTCTTTATTAAGTGTTGGTAGAATTTACCAGTGAACCCATCTGGGCCTTTCCTCGGTTCATTTTTATATGAGGATTTTGGCCTTACCAGTAATAGCCAGAATCATAGCTGTAATGATCAATATTGTGACAGTGAACATTCTCTCAGCAGGCTATGGGACTTGAACATATTTATGATATTTATAAAAAAAGATTGCCCATTGGCAACTGTCATCAAGTTCTTGATACTAGAATATTTTTAATAAAAAGAAACCAGAGCATAGGAGACCAAAAAAAAAAAAATACCATATGTGTCTTATTTTATCCTCAAAAGAATGCTAGGAACAGAACTGTGGACTTTGGAACAGATAAGTTCTTCCATCCCCTTACTTGTTACATTTCAACCTAATAGAATTATTTTTTGTTGCCATAACACATCAATCTCTTTACCTCAGGGAGAGCTCCTTCTCTTGTTTCAGATATAAACTTAAGATTGCAGAGAGATTTGCTATTTGTTCTACGTATTATCTTCTTTGAGCTTATCATAGCCAGTAATTATCTTACATATTGACTTGTTTATATTTTTAAGTTCTAATGCTGGAATGCAAAGTCTGTGAAGGAATGGAGCTTGTCAGATTTGTTCATTTTTATGCCTTATGCCTAACAGAATTTTTGACACATAGAAGTCCTTCTGTAAGTATTTTAAATATGAATGTAAGAAAGAAAAGAAAAAGAAAAGAAGGATGGAAGGGGGAGGAAGGGAGGAGTGGAGTAGTAGAGAAAAAGAAAAAGCTTGCCATGACTCACAGAGATGTGTAATGAACCAGGTAGGGAATCCAGCTTGGTTTCCACTCTATATTCCTTCTGTTTGTTCCTGTGGTGGGAATAACCCTGCTGTAACCTCAGAGGTAGCTTTGTTGTGGTTGTTTGTGAGATTCACTTAGAGCTAAAATTCATGCCATTTCCACGTCTCACATTATATCTTAAGTGTATAACCAACACAATGCTATTCTTAAACTTGCAAAAATGAGCCTTGAGACTGTGATGAACTCTCACTCAGATTTAGTTCTAGATCACATGTTGAGATAGAAAAGTTAATGGCCACCACACAAGGAAAGAATGGTTATTAACATATCTTCCTATTCCAGAGGTCACTATGATAATAATAATAACAACGGCAACAACAGCAACAACAAAAACAAGCGAAAGGAAACTATTTTTGTGTTTCTGTAGTTCTCTAGGTTTGACAGAGCACTAAACCAAACTGTAGAGGGAAGAATTTCTGTCTCCACTCTGCAAATAACAGAACTATGTTTCAGAGAGAGTGTAAGGTAAAATGCTTTCTCCATCTACAAATAAAATTCCCTGTCACATTACAACAACAACAGGAAGAAAAACAACAAGAATATAAACAAAAACAACCCTAATTTATTGAATACTTATTATGTTGTTGACATTGTGCTAACTGGGTTCGCATGCATTATCAAATTTATTTTAATTTATTGTATACAATATTTTGAGAGAGTTTCTCATGTCATCTCAGTTTTACTTCTGAGAGAACAGAGGGTCAGAATTGATAGCTTTCTTACACAAGGTGCTTGAAGCAAGATTCAAAGTGAGTCTGTCTGATTTCAAGTTCCAGTTTTTCAACAGTCTCCTATACACCCACTTCACTACCAAGTATTGTAGCTAATCCCTGGGGCTATCATTGGTTTAGAAAGGGTCTTATAAAACTTTGAAGCAGGTCCGGGTATACAACATACCTAGACATAGGAGGCACTTTAATGTCAGAGAAGATGTAAGCAGTAGTAATTGCAAAATGAATTAGCATTTTTTTATGAATAGCTTTAAAAGGCTGAAAATAGCTAATTTGTATCCTATAAATACTTCCTTTTTCTGTTTCCCCCTCGATGCTACCCCCAATACCATGTTTTCTTGCAACATTTTGGACATGGACAGGGAGGAATGTGGCATTCATTTAAAAAGCACTAATTTGAGGACAACCATGAGAACACACTTGCAGTCCATCCTAAGTGATTGAAGATGGAAAGTCTAAATGAAATGCAAGGCAAGTGAATAATAAATGCTTAATTATCTACAGAAACCAGGGTAAAGTTGCAGGACAGTCTAAACTTTGCTCCTGGCAAGAAAGAGTATGAAAAATGACCTGCTTAAAAATAAACTAACTTAATTCATTGACCTTTTTTTTTTTTTTTTTTTTAAACTCAGAACATCATTCCTCATTGGATACAAATAACATTTGTCTCAGTAGAACCTGTACAAGTGAGCTAAGGAAAAAATACTCTTTGGGGGAAAAAAAAATCCATGTAATGAATGATTCTCTTTTAGAAAAATCAAGATAATACATGGAGTCTCCATGGAATGTCTTCATGGAATTGAGTCATTTTTGTGCACTCTGAGTCGAAGTGATAAATTGCAAACATACAGGATGTCTTTTTAAAAAAAAAAAATCAGTATTGCATGGATTATCATTTTTCCTGCCAAGGGGACTGGCCAAAGAATATTCTTAGTGCAGATCTTTGAGAAGAAATATTCAGATAAATTCCGGCAGACCAATAATTCTAGAATATGCACTGATAAGTGAGAATGTCTTTACAATTCACATCAATCAATGGACCATTACTCAACCACCAAAACAAACAAACAAACAAAAAAGAAATCTTACCATTTGCAATGACCTGGATGGAACAAGAGGGTGTTATGCTAAGGAAATAAGTCAATCAGAGAAAGACAGTTATCATACTATTTCAGTCATATGTGGAATTTAAGGAACAAAACAGAGGATCATAGGCGAAAGGAAAAAAAAAATAAGACAAAATCAGAGAGGGAGAGAAACCAGTAAACTCTAGTAAACAAACAGGATTGCTAGAGGGGCGGTGGTTGGGGGAATGGGGTAACTGGGTGAAGGGCATTGAGGAGGACATGTGATGAAATGATGAATCACTGAACTGTACCTCTTAAACTAATAATATACTATATTTTAATTAATTGAGTTTAAATACAATTAAGTTATATTTTTTAAAAAGTTGCTAAAATTATTAAAAATATATTTAGTCAATGTCAACACTGAGAGGTCATGTTCTAGGCATCAAGGGTGCAATATTGTGTATGATAAATCCCAAAAGGAGATATATATGGGTAACTTAAATGGTCTGATAACATAGAACACATGCCAGAATTCATGATATAGGAATGGGATGAAATGCCAACTAAGTAAAAAAGAACAATGGAGCCGTTTTAAGGGCTGTGACACCAAAAGCCATGTTCTAGAAAAATGCATTTTTTTTCAATGACTGTCTTTTCTTTTTATATATATATATATATTCAATTAACCACTATATAGTAAATAATTAATCCTTGATGCAGTGTTCAGTTATTCATTAGTTAAGTATAACAGCCAGTGCTCATCACAGCACGTGCCCTCCTCAATACCCATCACCTTGTTGCCCCCTCCCCCCATCCTCAACCCCTCTGAAACCCCCAGATTGTTTCTTGGGGTCTGTATTTTCTCATGGGTCATCTTCCTCTCTGATTTCTCCTCCTCTGAATTTCCCTCCTTTCCCCTGTGGTCCTCTGAGCTATTGCTTATGTTCTACATATGAGTGAAACCATGTGATAATTGTCTTTCTCTGTTTGACTTACTTCACTTAACAGAATCCCCTCCAGTTCCACCCATGTTGATACAAACGATGGGTATTCATTGTTTCTAATGGCTGAATATTCCATTATGTATATGTACCACATCTTCTTTATCCATCCATCTGTTGAAGGGGATCTTGGCTCCTTCCACAGTTTGGCTGTTGTGGACATTGCTGCTGTGAACATTGGGGTGCATGTGCCCCTTCTTTTCACTACATCTGTATCTTTGCTAAATACCCAATTGTACAACTGTCATAGGGTAGCTCTATTCTTAACGTCTTGAGGAACCTCCATACTGTTTTCCAGAGTGGCTGTACCAGATTGCATTCCCACCAACAGTGTAAGAGGTTTCTCCTTTCTGCACATCCTCGCCAACATTTGTTGTTTCCTGTTTTGTTAATATTTGCCATTCTAACTGGGGTAAGGTGATATCTTATTGTGGTTTTGATTTATATTTCCCTGATGGCTAGTGATAATGAACATTTTTTCGTGTGTCTGTTAGCCATTTGTATGTCTTTTTTAGAGAGTGTCTATTCATGTCATCTGCCCATTTTTTGACTGGGTTATTTTTTGAGTGTGGAGTTTGAGAAGTTCTTTATAGATCTTGGATATCAGCCCTTTATCTGTAATAAAAACACACAATTTAACAAGTGATTAATGTGGGATAGGGGAAACTTACATACAGCCTTACAGCAGGAGGAAATAAAAGGGATATGTGGCCCTAAAAAATGGATTTTGGGGTGATATTGAGAAATTAAGTAGTTTTCACTTACTGATATTAGTTTAGTATTTGTTTTTCCTTTAAGAGCTTATCATGTAGGGGTGCCTGGGTGGCTCAGTGGGTTAAAGCCTCTGCTTTCGGCTCAGGTCATGATCCCAGGGTCCTGGGATCGAGCCCCGCATCGGGCTCTCTGCTCAGTGGGGAACCTGCTTCCTCCTCTCTCTCTCTCTGCCTGCCTCTCTGCCTACTTGTGATCTCTCTCTGTCAAATAAATAAATAAAATCTTAAAAAAAATTTTAAAAAAGAGCTTATCATGTATAAAATAAATTTCAATTAGAATTTAAAAATTGAAGCTCCCACTAATTTTCTACATGAATTTGGATGAGTACTATCCTCTTGGGACTAAGTATCAATCTTAAAAAACAGTGATATAAAGGCCTTTTCCAGTCATTAATAATACTGAAGGGAGGGAAGCATATATTCCATACTTCATCTTAGATCTATGCAAACTAAGAACATCTTTAATTACTATTAATTTTTATTTTTATTGAATCAGGCAAAATACAATTTTTTTGATAGGACAGTTCCACTTAGAACAACCCAAAGGGTTTGTTTGCATTAATGGTAGATAGAGGAGTACTTCAGCAATATTAAATACAAGACACATTTCTATTAAAACTGCTGAATTTCTGAAACTAATAATATACTATATGTTAATTAACTGAATTTAAGTAAAAAAAAATATATATATACATACAAAATTAAGAAAAAAATAACTGCTGGATTTAGAGTTAAAATTTTGACTGCAAGATAGGAGTGCCATGGAAAGGAGGGAAGCTTGTGTGTCCCTTTGTCTAGGGAAGTTACATCATGAGGGATAAAGATCTGTTCCTAAGCGCTGGACAAAAGCTGAGGCATCTCCACCCATCACACAGCGGACTTGCTTCTAAAAACTCCAGAATACTCTAGATCACGTCTTCCCATGAAGTGGGTGGCCAGTAGCGGGGAAGGGGAAGACCAGCTTCTTCTTCTTCTTCTTTTTTTTTTTCTTTTTAAGATTTTATTGATTTATTTGAGAGAGAGAGAGAACATGAGAGGGGAGAGGTCAGAGGGAGAAGCAGACTCCCTGCCAAGCAGGGAGCCCAATGTGGGACTGGATCCCGGGACTCAAGGATCATGACCTGAGCCAAAGGCAATTGCTTAATCAACTGAGCCAACCAGGTGCCCCCAGACTGGCTTCCTATGTAACATATGGAGTCTCATTTCAGTCTCCTGGAAGGACATGGGGCTCTCCCTGGAGAAGTCAGGCATGAAGCCAATAGATAGGAGGATTGGAACAGGAGCCAGAGAGTAGTTTTCTCACCATTGGGGGTATCCACCTGCTGCACTCTTCATTCAGTTTATGTTTTCTTTAACAGTGGAGTGTATAGATTTCTATAATTTTGGAGAAAATAACACATGCAGAGAGACTTCCCTTTTCAAACATAATGCACATGTGCACATGCACATGCACACACACATACATTCAGAGCAACTAAAGAAGGAGGAAAATATCAGCTTGTGTTTGATTGTTTTGGTACAAAAGAGAGTATAGAAAAAAATAGCAGCCTTTCTTATGTTCCTTCTTCTACATTTCTGGTAGGAGAACCACCAGTCGATCCTGAGTAGGGATTATAGGCAGCAACAAACTATATGCCAGGGTCTTCACTCTCTAATTTAATTCCTATATCATGTAATTTAGCTATTCTAAGATAAATTGCTAATTTATCTTAATTATATTATGAGGATTTTTGAGATTTAATGGTATGCCAAAGTCAGACAGGAAACAAGTGTTTGGTACACATAGTTCACAAAAAATATTTTTTGGACAAATGGATGCATGAATAAATTAAAGTCTGTCATTCTACCTGTACCTAAATTTAAACATCACTGTGTTGATAATGATGACACAATTTTAATTTTAAATATCCAATAGATCATTATTCAAATCTAATAAATATTTAATTTTAACTATCCAGTAGATCATTATTCAAATCCTCTCCTTCTCCAGTTTCACTGGTGATTAAATCCTCATATCCCAGTGAGCATGACAGCTGGTGCTTGCATACACTAACTTAACAATCATTTATTTTTCTGCTTGGAATCTCCTGTGAGAGGTAAAGTAGGTTGAGTAAGTATTGTGGTCAGATTAATTGTCTTATGATTACTAAAAATAATCTCTTTATGTAAGCACAGAGAACAATTAAATATATTTGGCTAAATTTTTTTTTAAGATTTTATTTCATTATTTGACAGAGATCACAAGTAGGCAGAGAGGCAGGCAGAGAAGAGAGGAAGGGAAGCAGGCTCCCCGCTGAGCAGAGAGCCCAACACGGGGCTCGATCCCAGGACCCTGGGATGATGACCTGAGCCGAAGGCAGAGGCTTTAATCCACTGAGCCACCCAGGCACCCCATATTTGGGTAAATTGAGAGTAATGTTGTGTCATGTTACTTACACCTTTGGACAGTCCAGAGGGAGCTGTCCAGTGCTGACCATAACTGAGGTTGAAGGGATGCGTTTTTAGAGGAACCATGGCCTTTGAATGTGCACAGAGACAGAAGGACTATGAACCACACAGACTCCTCCACATGTAACTCCTGCTGTCACACTGGGGTGCTTTGGGATGAATTTAGGTGGAAACCAAAGCAAATGCTTATTCCCATTGACATCCATTCAATTCGACCAACCAGCTAAGATCAAGGATTTTTCCCAGCTTACTATGTATCATGTCCCTATTGAATTAAGTTGTAATTTCTATCTCTATGGTGATATTCTTTCTGTCCTTTGAAATATAGCTTTGAGTTTTATTTGGACTAGTTCAGAATGACTTGGTGAAGGACAAAGCTGTGCTTGCACTCATATTGTAGGAAAGAATGGTTTATCTATGAGTGTCAAAGATTAATCAGTATCTGAGAGGAGTACATTTTGACAACCCTTATATTAAAAGTACATATATATACATAATGTGTGTGTGTGTGTGTGTGTGTGTGTGTGTGTGTGTGTGTGTGTGTGTATTTCATATCTGGTGTTTTTGTGTAAGGGTAGCAGTAAGGTTTTATTTATAGTACGGATTTATGTGTATAATTCCTCTACCCCCCATCCTTTTGGCCTAACTCTGTAATGCAGTATTTAAGATTACCTTAGACTATACTAAACATATCACAAACGTTCAATGGTTATTTTTAAATATTGTCTTATGATTACTAAACTTTAGATATAGCTCCCTTCAAAAGGATCATTTAATGTTGAAATGTCCTAGTTTAGAAAACAGAGCTACACATCATAAAATTTTGTCTATAATTATATACATCTATATATATTTACATTATATAATTAAATGTAGTTAATAATGACACCTCTCTCATTTAAGGCAAAAGTAGCCTCTGACATAGATTCTGATGCATCAATAAGAATTCACTAAGTGTCTGGAGTAGAAAGCGGAATATACAAATACTCCGTTTCCTTGTAAGTCATATTTCAGAGACATCCCTGTGGAAATGATTTCCTCTGTCCTAAAACAGGGGAGATCATTTTTTTTTTTTTTTGAGAAAGGCAGTTAAATAAAGAAGAATTTCAGGCATGTATGTGAGGATCCTGTCTAGTATTCACCATGCATCCTAGTTCCTAGCACTATGCCTGCCTCATGATAGCTGCTCAAGAACGTATTATAAATGAACTAATAAACATAGAAGATGAAGTCAAGGATGAGCATACTTATAAAATGGGCATCTTCAGGAGGATTTTGGTATTGTCAGTTTTGGACTACGGGGTATCTAGGGTTTGAAAAATGACGACTTTTAAGAAGCTTCTGTCTCTGTGCTCTCTTCTCGTATTTACCATCTATCAACATCTAGTCATTGGATTATTTAAGAACAGTAGGTATGACATTGCTGATAATAGACCAGATACAAAAGGATGTGCCTGTAGATACTACCTAAGAAAACCCCACACCACCAATGCATCCTTTTTAGATAATTTGTGCCCCCCACTTCCAGAAGCAGTGACCTTGAACTCATTATAGTGGCACATATCTCTGGACATTGTAGTCTGTTCAGAAAATCAAATGGGGGCCCCTGGGTGGCTCAGTGGGTTAAAGTCTCTGCCTTCAGCTCAGGTCATGATCCCAGGGTCTTGGGATCGAATCCCCCATCAGGCTGTCTGCTCAGTAGGGAGCCTGCTTCCCCCTCCTCTCTCTCTGCCTGCCTCTCTGCCTACTTGTGATCTCTGTCTGTCAAATAAATAAATAAAATCTTAAAAAAAAAAAAGAAAAAAAATCAAATGGAAGAAAGTACCATTTATTGGTCATCTGGTTTATCCATTTCTCATAGCCATCTTTGTACTCATGTGAAGTGGGTGCCATGAATCTTACTTTACATAAAGGAAATAAAAGCTTTGAGCAAATTAATTTCTGGAAGATACCCAGGTAGTAAAAGTCAGAGCTTGTTTCCTGTCCTTGTCTGTCTGATTTAAAACTCTGCTGCATTAGGCTTTCTATCTCCTAAATAGAGAGGGTTAAGGTGGAGGGTGGGGCAGGGAATGATGAAAAGTCAATGTGTTCAGGAAATAAAAAGAGAAAGAAACGAAAAGAAGAGAGAGACTGTAAATAGTTTCATGCCCTCTTTTAGATTAACATTTAAATTCAGTAAATAAATATTTATTGATCACCTCCACTCTCAGGGACAAAATGATGTATGAGGTAGACATGGCCCTGACTTCATGGAGCTTATGGAACAACTAGAGAGATGTCAACATAAATAAGTATGTTGTAAATACATCAATTGGATATTTTATTCATTGTCCAAAGTGTCATGAAAAAAAATATGTAAAGGAATGAGATAATTGATTTATTGTTGTTGTTGTTGTTGTTATTGTTGTAGTAATTTGAAAGATGGGCTGAATTTCATGAAAGAAAAGTGGAAAAAATAACATCCTTGAATAATGAAAATAATTGGTTTATATGAATATGATTGTGGATGGTTCTGGAATATTGGATAAGGAGTTTATTTTTTAATTTTTTTTTTAAGATTTATTTATTTATTTGACAGACAGAGATCACAAGTAGGCAGAGAGGCAGGCAGAGAGAGAGAGAGGAGGAAGCAGGCTCCCCACTGAGCAGAGAGCCCGATGTAGGGCTGGATCCCAGGACCCTGGGATCATGACCTGAGCTGAAGGCAGAGGATTTAACCCACTGAGCCATCCAGCCGCCCCTGGATAAGGAGTTTAAATAGAGCTACTGTCAAAAAATCAGTCTCAGGGCACCTGGGTGGCTCAGTGGGTTAAAGCCTCTGCCTTCAGCTCAGGTCATGATCTCAGGGTCCTGGGATCCAGGCCCACATCGGGCTCTCTGCTCAGTGGGGAGCCTGCTTCCTCCTCTCTCTCTCTCTGCCTGCCTCTCTGCCTACTTGTGATCTCTGTCAAATAAATAAATAAAATCTTAAAATAAAATTCAGTCTCAAGAGAATCAATCTTTAAAACCAGGGGGACTTTCCACTTGGGGCAAAACACTGATTCAGAAGGAATTTTGAGTATATGTAGTGGTCTTTATTCCCTTACAGTTAGAAAATTTTGTGGCCATAATTTGGAAATAAATGGGTACTTCTACCCATCCACGTTTAATCAATATTTATAGAGTAAATGGATTTTTCAAATTTGTATATCCTTGACACTGTGCTTAGATCAAGAGAAAAAGATAGGAGTTTTGAGTTTTCATAGGCAGGGACTGAGGAGCATGTGGCGCTATATAAATAAAGGGAAAATAAAAATTTTTAATGGTTTTAAAGTTATACTAGAGTCACTTCACAATTTGTGATTATGTATAATTTCCCATTCTAAATCTTACATGCAATTGTTTTATTATGAGCCAGGCTGTTTTATATGACCACAGGAGCAGCAATATGGAATTCAGTAAATTAGTGATTTTAGTGTTCATAAGGTTAACAGGGTAGAACTGGTTGGTAAATGTAAGCATAGCCATAATTAGATTTTTTTTTTTTTTTACATCTGGAGAGTTTCTTTTAAAGTAGTTTCCATGAGAGGTAAAATTTTATTGTGTGTGACAGAGTACTATTGGAACTTTCTTTTCCATCCCATTAACTTTAATAATGTTGCTGTGGTATTATTTCTCTTAACAGCTACCTTTGCACTCTGACACCTGTGGATCTCTCAAAGACAGGAATTGAGATTGCCTAATTGTGCTATTTAATAACAAATACATTCAAGGGCTATACATGGAAATAATAATAATGACTATATTTACACGATGAAACAAAATGCAAATTAGATTCCCTTGCTCTCATTCTCAGCAGAGTATAAATTAGCAACCCCAGACACAAATAGTAATCATGGAAAACCCCATGTACTAGACCTCGGATAATAAAGCTAGGCTATTTAGCAGTTGAAAGAGTTGGGATCAAATCTCACATGGTCCTTAGTTCCTTTTTTTACGAAAATGGGGTCAAGCA
This sequence comes from Enhydra lutris kenyoni, assembly GCF_002288905.1. Taxonomy (NCBI): domain Eukaryota; kingdom Metazoa; phylum Chordata; class Mammalia; order Carnivora; family Mustelidae; genus Enhydra; species Enhydra lutris. The sequence goes on along the minus strand of NW_019154138.1, from coordinate 13,237,790 downwards.
AAGAGGTAACCCTATATAGTTCTTATAGGAACTTATAGGAACTTCAGAAACTTATAATTTCTTACAGGAACTCTCTCTACAACTTCAGTCAAGTTATCTGTGTTTAGATGACTCCACATCAAAGTAACAATCTTAGCTATCAACTTCTAATAACTTCCAAGTCCTATTTTTAAAAAAATCTTTTCCCTTGTGAAGTAATGGTTGGAGCAAGGATTTGTGAATAATCAGATATCAAGAAAATGTTTAGAAGTATGGTACTAGTTGTGTCCTTTTTCTCACTATGTGTCTACCTATCTACAGTTACTCTATGATAGTCAGAAGGAAGCAACCTTATCCACCACCATGTACCATTTTCTGCCCACCAAGTGTACCAAATTGTAGTAATAAAATATTAGAATTGTCACAATGGAATCTATTCTGAGATGACATCACTTCTTTCTGTCACATTTAAAAATAGATATGGGGGGAAAACACATTTAAAAACAGCATTTGTCTTATTTACATTTCATATGAACTCTAAAGTAATGTGCCTCCTACACTCTGAAAGATAGTTATTGAAGGTTGTCATCTAAAGCAACTGAAAAATATGCTGAAAGGAAGCGAAAAGACAAACAACATTTCTGTGTTACGTATAAACATTTGTTTATAACAAAGCTGACCCTCCAAAAGGTCATCGTGTTTCTGGGAAAAGGAGGTTCTAGGTGGTAACAATCTGTTTTAGAATTTCAGGGGAGACAGCATGGTGTCTGAAGTCCTGAATATGAATTTGGAGTCAGAGTTAAGTTCCACTGCGGTCTCCAACCTTTATTACTTTATGACCGTTATGAAGATATTTCATATCCTTGAGACCCTATTCTTTATGCCTTAAGGATGGATGATTGTAGCTACTTTTAGATGTCTTTGAAGATTCAGCTTGAGATAATATCTGTAGTGTGCACAGCACACAATTTCTATTGAACTCTTCAAGTTCCCTTACCTGACCCAGTTAGAATTTTCATTAAAATGCAGTTACCCAGGGGCACCTGGGTGGCTCAGTCACTAATCGTCTGCCTTCAGCTCGGGTCATGATCCCAGGGTCCCGGGAAAGAGCCCCACATTGGGCTCCCTGCTCAGCGGGAAGCCTGCTTCTCCCTCTCTCACTTCCCTTACTTGTGTTCCCTCTCTCACTGTGTCTCTTTCTCTGATAAATAAATAAAATCTTTAAAAAAAAATGCAGTTACCCAAATACCACCCCCTTGGATCTTGCATTTATCCATAGTGGGTCATACCAACTAAAACTTGGTAATGCGGGCCATTGACTTGAGAATGGATTTGGGTAGAAAAATGAGGTTTGTTCATGTTTGAACACACACACACACACACACACACACACACACATCCTTCCCTTATTATCTTGGTGGAGAAGCCCTAGAATGCAGGACCAGGAAGCTCAGATACATGTTCAGATCCCTGAGCAACTGATGAGGAAATGGCATCTTCAGAGCCACTTACGTGAGGTCCTATCTTGTGCATATTTTTTCCACCACTTGTAGTTGCTGCATTGACAAAGGATTGTCTGCCTTTGTGCTTGACACTCAACACCTGTCTCTGAGTCAATTTGCCTCATTCCTCCATGCAACCATTTCAATAAATGTCAGGGTGCTGAATGTTTACATGTGCAAATATTTATGTAAGAGGGAGAATAAGCACAACAGTAATTTGATCCTAAGGTATTCAAAATGTTTCGCGAGCATACATTAATTACACCATGCAGCTCTGTGTTAAGTAGAACAGTACTCCTCTGGCTTTTGAGCTTTCTGTGGCCAGAATTTTCCACAACAGAAAGGGAGACGCAGAGAAAATCAACTCTTAACTAGGCCTCTGCACATCTTCAGAAGAGGTCTTCAGATAATCATTTACTTGGATATGTTTACTTTTATATGGGATTCCTCACAAGTTCGCATGGGGAAGAAATCATTCATGCATTGGCTCATTGAAAAATGCTAAAATATATTGAGAGACTCCTACCTGTCAGGTACTGTTGTAGAGGTTGATAAACAATAAACAAGACAAGTCCATTTGTTTATTTTCTGCTCCCACTGGAATGCATGTGGGCAGAGACTTTTATAGCTAGGTAAGGAAGAAAGGGAGTGTCAGCTAAGAGTGGTGATTATTTTGTAATGGCTGGACAGGAAAACCTCACTGATAATTTGACACTTGAGTGGAAATCTCACAAACGTATTTTTACAAAGAGAGGGTCAAAGAGATGAAGTGACTTGCCCATGGTCAGACTACCTATTGTGTGTGCCTGGAATATAATTGTGATGAAAATGACTTCTCTCTGGACTTGCAGTTTTTATCAAAGTGTTCAGGGGACTAAACAAGGGATTCATCATATATATTTTGGAATGAGAAAGATTAGAGTAGAAATACTTTTTACAGAAAAGAGGATGCTTAAAATCTCAGTACATTTGACAGAGGGGCAGGTCAGTTAGACATTAAAATAAGAAGAGAAACACATTGAAAGCAAATTTGGTGCATCAAGTGTTATGATAGAGGGATGCATAAAGTGATAGCAGTGTTCAGAATAGAAGCGGATGAATTTGCATTTTATAAGCATTTGATCATGCCTGCCTTATCTTTTGGGTTTTGGACTATTCCAGTCTGGAGAACTGTACCTACTTCATCTTTGTACATCTTCTGTAGAGAATCTCGGTGCGGGCCCTTTGACCAAGCCTCATGCTTAGCAGATAGGAGGTAATCAATGAGTGCGTATTGAATCAAATTGTAGGAAGTAGACATATAGAGAAAGTAGAGCTTCAACATTCTTTCATTTAATCATTCATACCAAATATGTATTCCCATAATATGTATCTTCACTTAGATTTGTGGGAGCAAAGCCATTAAAAAGAACACATACGGCCACAAAGGAGGAAAAAATGGAAAAACAAGAAGTGATTGATAGGACCCAGGAAGAGAAAGAGAAGGAGTGTCATGTAATTGTTAAAAATCTAGAGCAGGAAAAGAAGATGTACTTATTAGTTACCGTTATTTTTTAAAATTTTAATATGGAGAATAAAAATCATGAGCCACTTAACGTATTTGAAGAAACAGGTCTGATATAACAACTGTCACAAAAGGAACACTAGATCCATAAAAATCTGCTCTTACTAATCCTCTGTATGGTAACTCTATTAACTAGAACATCTACTTCACTTTCCATTTCGAGTGGTTTTGCCTCTGGCTTGCCTCCTAGGGAGGTCAGACAGCCTCCAGTTAATACAAGTCTAATTATCTCTGTCCTGCAGGGACATCGAGATCCATTCCCCTCTGCTTGCTTCTCTATGATGGGGCATAATCATACCTAGATTTCAATATTCACAAATGTTCTGACTAATCATTGTTAAACTATGGCCTATGTATATGAGCACCACTGATAAGAGCTCTTAGAGGTGATGTATGTCTGTCTCATTTTTGTTCCCCCTACAAGGTAAATTTCACTGCCCCAGCTTCTTACAAATTAAAAGACTGAGGCTCAGAAAGCCAATGAGTTGTGAGCCTGGTTGCCCTGTTTTGTGTAGCTCTGCAAATGGCAATGCATTGCCCAGCTTTTACACTTAGAATGCAGGAGTTGTGAAGTTAGCCTGCTTATCTGTTTTCTCCACCGTTATCCATAACACCTGAAAGAGTGTTTGATGTATAGGAGATCCTGGAGAAACATTTGTGTAATGACTTATTTTTTCCTTGTCTATTACTTTGCCACACTATTTCTTCTCCTTATTCTGTGCAGAATCGTGCCCAGGGCATTTTGTGCCACCTGCTTTCTTAGGTCTGTGAATGGGAGCTGAGAGGTATTGACTTGAGTGCAAATAATTTTGGGTGGGGAAAGAAATTTAAATGAAAATAATAAAGCCCAGGATAATAAACAAGAGTGAGAAGGTGAGGTGAGTATTACTTACGCCAGTGGAAGGGGACTGATGGTGCTTCTTGCACAGACTCTGATCTGATTAAGAGGGAATCATGCAGCAGCATTGTTCATGAAGACACAGGAGGGGAGGAGGAGGAGAAGAATTCTATTTTGAGAGAGAATGTGAAGGCAAAGAGAGAAGTCACTCTGCTGGGAAGAAAGAGCCTGCATCCCCAAAGAAGAAGGTAGGAGGATTTCAAAAGCAGAACTTGGCAGAATACAACAAAGAGGTCAAGGAGAATGTCTGATTGAAAGGCACAAAAGGAATGGTGGGAAGATTATCCAAGGATAGTTGTGAGAACTGTGCCCCTCGAATGATTTTAAACAAATCCAGTTGTCAGACTCTTGAGTGATTCTAATACGTATCTCCCCTAGGTACTGGAACACTTTTCAGTTCTGTATATCCCAGTTTTTTTAAATCAGTCTTTGACTGACAAGAAAAATGTAGCAGAAGCTCAACAGTGGTAGGAAACCCTACAGTATTTCTTTTAAGGCCAATCTGGTTCCTGATTCTTACTTTAAAGGAAATTGAGGCAAGTTCTTGGCATATTTTAGGCCCATTGTGACAGCCACCATAAATAAAGGAAGACCCTGTCTTCCTGGTCAGACCCCTTTCATTGATGTCGTACCCCTCTGCCCTATGGTAAGGTAGTGGAACCAGATTGTTGCCTCATGTTTCTGAAGTCTTGGGTTCTGATTTGTTGAGTAGGAACCTTAGTCACTCACACCTAGAGATTATGCAGTGTCAATTGTTGCTGAAAATGCAATGACCTCATGGGGCAAAGGCTTGGTTTATTAATGAAAAATTTCTCTAACAATTTGAGTTGGAGGATTTAGTTAATTGGGAAATTTTATTAGCAAAGGCCAGTGTCTTGCTGTCTGTATTGTACAGATTCTTCAAATCAGGGTTAATGGGTCACTGGAAATTCCCTGAGTGAGGTCACTGAGTTGGTTTAGCATGTCTGAGTGAGGCATTATGAGAAGAGGAATAGCAATGAGTATCATTTGAAGCCAACAGGCAGACTTACCAAGCAGATCACTCTGAAGTTAGCAGTTAGTGACCATCTAGAACCCCAAAGTGTAGGACAGACAGATTGGTATAATGGGAAGTGCTGAGACGAGCAGTGGGTCTATCACTGTTTCAAACACATTGAAATTCATGGAATATAGATAGTTTAACTGAGACCACAGAAGTTCACGTTTCTTCATGTTTAGTGGGAACCGTAATAGTTACCTAACTGGATGGTCATGAAATATAAGGAGGAGGTGATGATAATTACTGTAATAGCTGAGCAGGTGACTGTGTGCTCTTTCTCAGTCAGTGCACTAAGCACCATATCTACGCATGTATCCAGCACAAAGAAGGCTGATAAGATACAAAGTATAGCTATTTTTGTTATGAGTGATCGTCACAATCATCCAGCAACAGTGTGGTATTGCTGGTAGTTATACTAGGGGTAGTAGTGGTGATCAGTTAATTACTATTTTATTATTGGCTTACTATTTTACATGCCTTACCTTCCTTCATAATCATCTTAAGGAAAGAAAACAACAACAAAAAACCATGGGGTAAGCACTATCTCTAAGTACCATAAGGGAAAATAAGAGCTCCAAGGTGTTAAGAAATTGCTCCGGTTACTTACCATAGTTCGAAGGGAAGGGGCCAGAAATCAAACCCATTGTCTGATATCAAATCCTGAGCTCTAAAAATGCCCCGTTCTACTTGCCTCTGTTGCCAGGCCTGGAGCCGTATCACATGAAGTGTCTGACTGAGGGCTGGGGCCAGAAAGTTCCAAGGGAGCATGAGTGGAATCAGGGCCATTTTGGCATTTGAAGATGATATCATTTCAATTCAATTTTGTTTTCAGTGTCTGCTATGGTCCGTGAACAATGTTAGATGTTATTACATGTAATATCTGTTAGGTATTTCCGTCTCTGTGTCATAGACGAAGAGACTGACGTTCTGGATGAAAGAGTTGCTTCACTTTACCGAGACTCAGGTGTCAGTCCTGGCCCCATGTCTACCAGGCAATGCTACAGTCTGTGCTTTATCCACCGCAGAACCCTGGCATTCTCTTCTGCTTAAGTTCTCAATTGCTAGGAGAAAGCATCCAATTTTTAAAAAAATTTTTTTAAAGATTTTATTTATTTATTTGACAGACAGAGATCACAAGTAGGCAGAGAGGCAGGCAGAGAGAGAGGGAGGGGGAAGCAGGCTCCCCGCCAAGCAGAGAGCCCGACGTGGGGCTCGATCCCAGGACCCTGGGGTCATGACCTGAGCTGAAGGCAGAGACTTTAACCCACTGAGCCACCCAGGCGCCCCGAAAGCATCCAATTTTTTAGTGACTTCCACTTTGCTTTTTTAAACCACCCATACTTATTATACGGATAATTAGTTATTGGAATTATGGCTTAAGGAAAGAATAGTGCCATCATGCTCTTCACAGAAATAATTCCACTTGATTGAGGAGTCCCTGGAAGTGTTTTCATTTAGGGGGAAAGAAATTTCACCTTAATTCTGAATAGGAATAATTGCAAGTATTTCAGTGTAACTCAGAATTGGCAATTTGAGTAGCATCATTTATTGGCTAGCCATGTTTTGATGCTATAAATGGTGGCCTATGCAGAATTATTTAATAGAAGAATCCAGGAGCGACAGAAAGGACAGTCCCTATGCTGAAGTCCCTCTGCACAGTGGGTGTAAAAATACAGAGACAGGATATCATCGTTAATTCACGTAGAGCTATTTTATATGTTCTTCCATAAGGAAATGGGCACAGACGAGGCTGTGATCCACACAGTGGGGTAATTAAGAAGTCAGTTACTTAGTCAAAGAATATACTGCTTTACGAGACAGGAAATTCACGTATAAGGAAGCAATTTGTACACACTGAGACACTTGAATGATCCTCAGTGTTCTGACTTAAGGCTTTCATGCTTGCTGTTCTCTTGTAACAGTTTTCAGACACAAATGAGGAAGGTCAAGTAGAGGTTAATATATAAAGTCTATGTGAAGAAGTCATGCAGCAAACAGATTCATGTTAAGATGCTGGAATAGCATAGAAGATTATTAGACAAATGTCTTCATGAGTACTATGTAGAGATTATTATTTTATTTTATTTTTTTTGGCAAAAGGCGAGTATATTACTTTATTAACACCTGATAAGTAAGATTCCAGAGACCCAGATTTGGGTCTTTCTTCAGCCACAGTCTGTGTGTCCTGAAACCTATTTCATTGCTGAACCACATTCATAATCCCTAATATTCATGGAACATAGATTTTCAATTAAGTTTTCCTATGAATTATTTTAGGAAAAATCAGATACCATCTCTGTCTATATATCTGCAGATATATGTGCCGAGAGAAGTAAATAATAATGTAATTTAAAAAATAACAAGTGTGACTAGGACATCATTGGTAAAGGATGTAGATCAAAGCCATGTTTTTTCATGAATCCACCTTCAATTAATTCATGAAATGTTACTAGGATACATAGCTCATCAGTATCACCTCCTTCTTTGAGTAATCCTGGGAATATCTGAAATAGGAGAGCACTGCACCAACAATTTATACTAAGACATTGAATAAATACAAATGTCAATTATGAAATGGGTAAAATATCTAGAGAAACAACAGGAGCCCCTAGGATCTTTAATCTGAAGAACACAGTCTCCTCACTGGTGTTCATTGAAGGGTGTTATGCCTTAACTCTTGGCAAACTCATCACAGCTCTCGAGATGATACAGATTAGCCCTTGATCCTCCTTGGAGCCTTGAAGGCAGCAAGACTTTGGTTCGAATCTTGACACCCTCTTCTTCACTAAGTGACTCTGTTACCTTATTCTTTATTTTGTTATTTAAATTTTAGTTAACATACAGTGCAGAATTGGTTTCTGGAGTAGAAGTCCGTGGTTCATTGCTTACATGCAACACACAGTGATCATCACAACCCCTGCCCTCCTTAATAACCATCACCCATCTAGCCCACCCCCCCACGCCCCCCATCAACCCTCAGTTTGTTCTCTGTCATTAAGAGGCTCTTATGGTTTGTTTCCCTCTCTCCTTTATGAGTGAGATTATATGGTATTTGTCTTTTTCTGACTGACTTAATTCATTTACCGCAATACACTCTAGCTCCAGGCATGTTGTTGAAAATGGCAAGATTCCATTCTTTTTGATGGCTGAGTAATACTCCATTTGAGATACAGATGTAGATATAGACACACACCACATCTTCTTTATCCATTCATCAATCAATGGACATTTGGGCTCTCTCCATAGCTTAGCTATTGTTGATAATGCCACTGTAAACTTAGAGGAACATATGCCCCTTCAAATCTGTATTTTTGTATCCTTTGGGTAAATACCTAGTTGTGGAATTGCTGGGTCATAGAGTAGTTCTATTTTTAACTTTTTAGGGAATTTTCATACTATTCTCCAGAGTGGCCACTCCACTTTGCATTCCTACCAATATTGCAAGAGGGTTCCCCTTTCTCCACATCTTTGCCAACACCTCTTGTTTCTTGTGTCTTAATTTTTGCTATCCTGACAGGTATAAAGTGATATCTCATAGTGGTTTTGATTTGTATTTCTCCAATGATAAGTGATGTGGAGCATCTTTTCATGTGCCTGTTAACCATCTGGATGTCTTCTTTGGAAAAGTGTCTATTCATGTCTTCTTCCCGTTTCTTAACTGGATAATTTGGTTTCTGGGTGTTGAGTTTGGTAAGTTTTTTATAGATTTTGGATACTAATGTTTTGTTTTTAAGATTTTATTTATTTATTTGACAGACAGAGATCACAAGTAGGCAGAGAGGCAGGCAGAGAGAGAGAAGGAAGCAGGCTCCCCGCTGAGCAGAGAGCCCGATGTGGGGCTCGATCAAAGGACCCTGGGATCATGACCCAAGCCAAAGTCAGAGGCTTTAACCCACTGAGCCACCCAGGCGCCCCTTGGATACTAATGTTTGATCAGCTATGTCATTTGCAAATATCTTCTCCCATTCCATAGGCTGCCTTTTAGTTTTCTTGATTGTTTCTTCACTGTGCAGAATCTTTTTACCTTGATGAAGTTCCAATTGTACATTTTTGCTTTTCCCCCCCTTGCTTCCAGTGATGTGTCTAGTAAGAAGTTGCTATGGCCAAAGTCAAAGGGGTTTCTACCTGTGCTATCCTCTAGGATTTTGATGGTTTCCTGTCTCACATTTAGGTCTTTCATCCACTTTGAATTTATATTTCTCTATGGTGTAAGAAAGGGGTCCAAGTTTCACTTTTCTACATGTTGATGTCCAGTTTTCCCAATGACATTTCTTGAAGGGACTGTCTTTTTTCCCTGGAATATTCTTCCCCTGCTTTGTCCAAGATTAGTTGACCATATAGTTGTAGGTCCATTTCTGGGTTCTCTCCTCTGTTCCATTGACCTATCTTTCTGTTTTTGTGCCAGTACTATACTGTCTTGATGACTACAACTTTGTAATATAGTTTGAAATCTGGAATTGTGATGCCTTCAGGTTTTTCTTTTTCACAATTGCTTTGACTATTCAGTCTTTTGTGGTTCCATACAAATTTTAGGAGGGTTTGTTCTAGCTCTGTGAAAAATGCTGGTGATATTTTGGTAGGGATTGCATTAAATGTGTAGATTGCTTTGGATAGCATACACATTTTAATAATGTTTGTTCTTCCAATCCATGAGAATGGAATACTTTTCCACTTTTGTGCATCCTTTATAATTTCTTTCATAAGTGTTGTATAGTTTTCAGAGTACAGCTCTTTTACCTCTTTATTTAGATTTATTCCCAAGTATCTTATGGTTTTGGTGCAAGTGCAAATAGGATCAATTCCTTGATTTCATTTTCTGCTGCTTCATTATTGGTGTGTAGAAATGCAGCAGATTTCTGCACATTGATTTTATATCGTGCAACTTTGCTGAATTCACGAATTAGTTCTGTGAATTTTTTAGTGGAGCCTTTCGGGTTTTCTACATGTAGTATCATGTTGTCTGCGAATAGTGAAAGTTTGACTTCTTTCTTGCTGATTTGGATATCTTTTATTTCCTCTGCTGCCTTGTAATTTTATCTAAATGCCTCTGGTCTCTGAGACATGACAATTATCAACATTGAGTGTTTCCATAGTCCAGTGCTGATCCCCCAAAGCAGCTAGAAAAGCCCCCAATTACCATTTTATTTTCTGTTTCTCTTTCTTTCTCCCTCTTCACTCCCATCTACCTTCTCTCTTCAGTCTTGTATTGATTCTCTTGTTCTCTCCTGCATTTGTCCATATTTATTATGTGCAAGAATTGTGTTTGGTTCTGGGCATGAGAATGGATGAGACATGGTTCCTGTCTCCAGTGATATACTATCGGAACAGGTTGAAATCACGAGAGTAAATACTATGAGAAAGCGGCTAACAAAGGTGTGGAGGATCAAAAGGAAGAGAGTAATTAGTTCTACCTGGGAAGGCGTCTCAGCCTCTGAAACATCAGAGCTGAGCCTGAAGGGTTGGATGGAATTTTAAGAGGTCCAGTAAAGGGCAAGGGTGGTCCAGGCTGCATGATCCACACAGAGTAGTGAAGGCACTTAAGTCAGTGGAAGAATCTGAAGAAAGGTTAAGTGTCTGGGGAATCAAGGACATATGCTATGCAGAATGTTGTAGTAAAAGATGAGTTTAGATACAGATCATGTAGAGATTTGAATGCCAACAATAATTTTTGTCTGTCATCTGGAAATCACTGTGGGGACATTACTATTTTGAAGTTGATGTGGGACATTTATGCTTTGCAGCACTGTTGAATATCATCTTTGTTTCTTATTTTTTAAATAAGGTAAGTTTATTTTAATTATTATCACCACTAAATTAATAACTAAATTTCATTTACATACATATCCATGTATGCCTTTATTTATAAAATGTAAATACAAAATTAAATATATATATATATATATATATATATATATATCTGTGAGTATACATATGTGTAAATAGGTATATGTAAAAATAAATGTAAAATATATATTTACATATATCTCTGTGAGGGCATCTTTATCTGTATTTATACCTATATATGTATAAAGTAAGGCATTGGCTTTTTACTTTTCATATAATATATTAACTTTAAACTGTTGTTTGGCAGTTAATAACATTTTATATATAATATCAGTAAGCCTCAGGGAGTTTAAGTGATTTGCTCAAGATCACATGGCTGGTAGTATCAGATCAAAATAATTTCTCATTTGTATAACCTCCGAGTTCATGTTCTAAAACATATACTCCTCTGCTTTCCGTAACATTGTGCTGAGAAATTTGGGGTGGGGGGAGCAACCTTCAATTCCTTCACAAAAACACATCACATTATCTTTGTTTATATTCTTTGGCAAATTTTAAGCACATAGAATAGTCAGTTCATATTATTTTCAAAATTTAAGAATTGTTATAAACATTTTATGTTTATGTAACATAATTTTTAACATCTGCTTAACATTGTATACCTTCGATCTTTATCACCTTCACCACTAATTTAATATTTCCCAACTGTTGCATATTTCAATTGTTTGACATTTTTTTAAAAAATCACACAAAAAAGTGAATATCTTACTCTAAAAATTTGAGATATCTGGAAAAAGGAAAATTTATAATTTTCTTGGAATAAATTCTTAGTTTTACAAATACCAAATCAAAGTATATAAGTAAGATTTTGATTGCTGATACATTTAACTCAGTAGCTTTACAATTATATTGTAATATTTGACAAAAGCGTGAGGGATATATGAGAAATCTAGTTTTTCTAAATCCAGACCATTCTGTTTATCTATCAACCTATCTATCATCCATCTATCATCATCTCTCCAGCCAACTCAGAAGTTACAGTCACAAAGAAAGGGAAATGCATATTTTTGAAACTTAGGGAGGGTAAAGAGTTTTCTAATGATTCAGTTTGTCCTTTGTGATATATCTGTGCAAGTTTGACATTATTGCAGTTATTATACTGATGCTGTTCTTCAAGGAGAAGATGGGTATGTGTCGATGCATCTCTGATTATATGTCCTTTACCCCTCATTCATGGCAGCATATGGTTAGCAGAAATTGTGACTACAATATTTGGTGCCCAAAAGGAATTTATCCCTGGTGAATTTGTATCACTTAATCTCATCAATGAGAGACCCTTTTCCCGCAGATAGTAAAATGATAATTGCACATTGAACTGGCAAGAGTTTTGGGGAATAACAAAGCTAGTGGTTTCATAACCAGGATAATGTGTTCAACAAGTCTTATTCAAAAGAGGAGTCTAGCACAGCATTTTATATCAACTGCTGTCTTTGAACGGCACAATCTGGGAGACCCACAAAGAGTGAATTACAGTAATCAGGCTTCAAAATGACAAAGGAGTTAATCAGCATCCCCTTGCCTTTCTCGTGAAGCCTCTCAATCTGGTGATATCACAGAAATTATAAAAAGAAGCCTTCGTGATGGATACAAAATGCTTCTCAAATGATAACACCAAAGACAATGGTAAACACCCATACGGGGACACACACACACACACACACACACACACACAAGTCTTAAATTTTGAGATGACTGAAACTGGATTCTCATCAGAAGTCCTCCCTGGATAATGAGACAGAAGGAACAGCTGTTTAGCACTTAGGAAGAACTTAAGGCCAGCCTAGGACTTAAATTTTTCAACCACTGCAACAGGGAAATCTCCATTTGATTGAATAAAGTTAATATAAAAGCATGTCTTTTAAATACAGGTGAAATCGACTCACGGTAGGGTAATGAATGCCATTTTCAGGGCAAGACGATTCCCCCTTTCCCTCCTTAGTTATCCCACCAAGGTTCGCCTCCCATTTCACACCTTCCCACCCCACTCTCCAGTGCCAGGTTCAAAATCCGCATTGAATTAAATTCATTGAATGAGAATGGGTTCTCATTCATTCTCATGAAATTTCTGATGAGAGTAGCTTTTCAAAATGAAAACTCTTCTAAAATCTGATAGTTCACGTTCCCTCTTCTGAATTTACTTCACAGGTCATGCTTTTGAGACTCCAGCAGGACAGGATTTTTGTTTTGTTTTGTTTTTCTTCTCCTCCGAATCTTAGAGGCTCCTATTTTCAAGGAAACAAGTTTGTCCCAAGGATGTTCCATGTTTTTTTTGTTGTTGTTGTTGTTGTTTTTTATCCAAGGGTAACCTCGGTGAAGGGCCCCCATATAAATACTAATATGGTTACTGAGTTGGAATTTTCTAAACATCAAAGACAAAAAAGATGTGATATTTTCAATTGTATCAACTCCAAGTCAGTCCTGATATTACCATGTTTAATTAGCGAAGTTGATTTTCTTTTTTATGAGGCTGTTTATCAAATGCCTACATCAAAGAGTTTTACTCACTGCCCCCAGAAGAAAGCGTTCTGTCATACTGCTTGCCATAAAACTGAAAACTCTAATTTGTTGCCAAGTTGATATAATGGAAGTTTAAACACAATATTTAAGCTTCTAAAAACATTGCTGGGCATTGAAAATGTGTAACTACGAACATGTGGGAAGACGTGAGCATTAATCTTGCTTCACCACTTTGGAGACGAAAGATGGACGCAGTCCTTGTCTTGGGGAGTGGGAAGCTATTTGAAATCAGCACCATCAAAGCTGTTTTAAGGCGGTTTATTTTTAGCAGAAAGGGTGCAGGGATCTCTTATCGACTGTTTTAAAATAAAAGTTGAAAATGGATAAAAATGCTATTTAACTGAGGATTTCTGTAACTTTTTACATAGGTCAAAATTTTTGACTTCACAAATCTGAGAAGAAAAATAACCATATTTTCTGCTTTGTTCGAGGTGATATTTGATACCAAACAATACTTCTTTTTGACGTAAGGCAGTTCTCTCTTTTGTCTATAAAAGAAACAGCCTAAAGCTTGGGAGAACATGTGAGCCAAAGCAAATAATTCGGGTGAGAAGTAGAGGCAACTTTTAAGGCAATTTTCTTATTTTAAGAGTTTATCATCATATTGCAACATCTATGTAGGTGAAATGATCTGCCTTTGCATAGGAATTTTTAAAAAAAGATTTTAGTGACATGTGTACAAATGACCCAGTACGAGGAGAAAAATGGGAGGGCCAAGGGCACTTGGGGTTTTCCTAGCATGCTTTTATGGCTACAAGGTAACAGGAAAAATGTTCCAGAAATTCTGTCTTGAATTTTCTAATGAGTCATTGCTAGTTGTGAGGTTGAGACTAGAGGCAGCTCAGAAAGCAAGAGCTGTTTATTATACAGTTTGTACCAAAACCAATGAAGTATGCTGCATGCCCTCAAGAAAACTTGGAGAGACTCCTTGCCTGCCTTAGAAATCAGAAAACCCACTCTTAGTGTTCTCTAAGAAAAGAGAAAGTGTGAAGACTTCCATGTGCAGCTTTCCAGCTGGGTTCTCTTGAGCAATCTCACTTAACTGGATAGCTATTATTCTCTCTTCTCTGAAGGGGAAGCGAATACCTGCCCGGCCATGTCAAGGGGCGATGTGTTATTACACTGAAGTACTTTTGAACGGTAGATATCTGTGAAGAATGACATGCTGGAGAAACATGGTTGACCCTTGGATAATGAACCAGTATCCTAACCATATTTTTTAGGGTCTTGGCAGGAACAGGGTGATTAAGGATAATTTAATGAAGTAACTGTTGACAAAAGCTTGGCCAGGTTAAGGGAGACCATCAAGGGATAGTGAAATACCCCAAGGCTAGCCAGCAGAAGTGCCATCATCACCCCTAGGCCTGAGACAACAAGGGATTGGGGCAGCTATTGGACACTAGAGTTTTGCTCTAACAGTGTCTGAAGATAATAACCATAGACTGGCCCAACGTATGATTGGAGTATTTGGAGAGTCTGGAACTTCAGCAGCTACATCCTCGCAGTCTCCTAGGGTAATGTATGTTGGTTGAGTCTAGTGTAGAGTCAGAAAGTAAGAAAGTCCTTGGGTGCCTAGGGGGTTCAGTCGGTTGAATATCCAACTCTTGATTTTGGCTCAGGTCATGATCTTGGGGTCATGAGATCAGGCCCTGCATCAGACCCCCCATTCAGTTGGGGAGTCTGCTTGGGATTCTCTCTGTCCCTCTACTCCAACTCCCACTTGTGCTGTTTCCCTCTCTCCCTTTCTTTAATGAGTGAATCTTAAATAAATCTCTAATGAATGAATCTCTAGTGAATGAAAGAAAAGAAAAAGAGAAAGAAAGGAAGAAAGAAAGAGTTCATGGAGGCAATCTATAAAGGTCACTCTTCCATGCCAAGAGTAGGTGGAAAATGCAGGAAACTGGATCTGGCGGGAGCGGGACGGCAAGAGGAGAATGTTTAGCATCCAGATAAGCATTAAATAAATTCTGATTGCATATTTGGTAGTATGAATACCGTATACCTTGATGGTGGAAAGCATAAATGTTTTTGTAATGGGTGGAGACCCATGGAGCTCTGCTTGTCCCATTTAAGCAAGTCCTTCCACCATAATGCGTCTCTAATATTTTGATATAACTCATAGACATTAAACCTAAGTATGTTATTATAACTGATCCTCAAAACTATTTTAATTCCAAGTGGTTTGAAAGACATCACATGGTTTTATTTTTTTTTTTAATTTGGTCTCTCACAATATATTTTTTAAATGATAGGAATAATACATAGCACACTTCTCTGGGTCTAAGGAAATTGTAAAAATTCTTCTTCTGAAGTAACCTCAAAGGACTCATGTGTAGACTTCAACCCATCTGTTCATTTTGGGGAAAAAAAAAAAAAAACAAAACCAAAAATGCTGTCTTCCTTGGGGAATTATATCAGTTTCCTCTGATTATTAAATGTTGTGTGCCAAATTCCAAAGTCCAGTGGATGGCTTAGTTCAGGATGACCTTCGAATGTGATGGTACCTAAACTTTACATTTGTGTAACTATGATGGGAATAAAACAATTTTCTAATCCTTTCTACTGGAATTGGGCCCGTATTGGAGATATGCTGAGTTAAGGAGTATATAACCATGGCAGAATAGCCAGATGGGCAGCTCATTGTGCTGGTGGTGAGGTTTTGTTGTTATTGTTGTCGTTTTTTGTTCACGTTTGTTTTCTCACATAGTAACCTAAGTTTGCATGATTGTTATATTTCTGTTCTTCTCTTCTTTCTGTTTTTGTTTATCTCTAAGTATGGTCTATTGAGTCGCATTTTGATATGATCAGATCTTGAACCAAGCCATTATATTGCAAGATATTATTAAGTTGCAATCAATATTCCCAAATAAGTAAGGTGATTTAATCAGGGCTCCCTGAATGTGAACCTCAGATATAAAAGGGATGTCAAGGTGTAATAAAGTAGATTGGAACTAGCAGTTCTTCCCAAAGCCTATACCCTCTCTGGGTGGATTAGGTTTCCCTGGGCACTCTTGTGCCTCACCTGCTACTTGAATCATTCAGGGGTTTCAACTCCTTGCACACCTTTTACGGACAGATGATTTAATTAGAGCTTAGGAGTCCAAAGGAAAAAACCAACAAACCATGATTATAATTTCAGAAATGGCCAAGAGAGTGGCTCATCCTCAATTTGAATTGAATTGAATTGAATTGAATTGAATTGAATTGAACCTGGGGTTATTACGAGGGGAGAATTCTCTAGTCCAGACAGTTTTCTTTAACTTGGGCCAAAGGTCTAACCCTCATCCATTCAATAGGAAAGTTCGGGGCTAGTCACAATAATTTCTGTTAGGGGATGTTAGCAATATAGTGGTGGGAGGTATGTTTTCTGAGAGAGGGTTAAGTGAAACTGCAGGACACAGAAAAAATACAGTACAATCATCGTAAGAGATCTAGTCATTCTTTAAAATGGGAAAAATTGAAATAATTGCAACATCTGTTGATATGGGAAAGTTTAAGTTACTGATAGTGTATTCATAAATGAAGAATTATGCAGCTATGAGAAGTAATGAGTTGGATGTCTATATGCTAACAACAACAACAACAACGAAAAGATCTCAAAGTTAACCACTCTGTGATAAAAGAAAGTCCCAGAAAAGTGCCTACTGTATCATGGCCACATTTGTGGTTTAATGTTCATACACATATACGTATATTCGTATGCATAGACATATAACAGCTTTGAAAATGTACCCATCCAAATGTTAGCAATATTTATCTATAGATAGGAGAGTAGGGAGAGGGCTAAATAAAGATTTTTAAAATAACTTCAGAAGTATCTACACATATTTTGAATCTTTAAGAAGAATATTAAATTACTGGTGAAATACATAAAAGAAGCAGATGGATGAAACCCTGAAAATATATCAAAAGAAAAACATGAACATTTTAGCACTGATGATATTATGTTATTTTGTACTATTTTGTACCTCCTTTCTCTCTGTCTTTTCATTTTTTTTCTAAATTTTTGTACAATAGAGAAAATGTAACAATTAAAATATAAATGTGGTTGAATAGTACGTTAGGATTTAGACACTTGCCTGTATTAATTCTGATTGGTGTTTTATTCATTTGTGTTGATCCTAATAATGTATTTATTTCTTTCATCTCTCTGATATATTTGTGAGCTTCAGAATAATTTATCTTTGACCTCAGAGCCTTCAAGCTATTTATGTATTTACTCCTCTTGTAGGGGAATTGGAGTCTGTGATAAATTGTAAGATTCTTTCACTTGCAGGGGTTTCCTGGGTAGATGAGGCTATGTTATGATTTATACTTTAATTTGGTAGGCAAGAGTATGCCATTCAGTTTACTTTCTAATATATATCTTTGCAAGTTCTCTCTCTTTTTTTGATACACTCTAAAATGTAGTTTTGCAAGTTAGCCACTAATGTCTGTGACTAAAATCTTTCTCAGTGTTGGCATCACAGATACACAGCAGTTAAAAGGCAAAAGAGGGGCCAGCCTGGGTGGCTCAGTGGGTTAAAGCCTCTGCCTTCGGCTCAGGTCATGATCCAGGGTCCTGGGATCGAGCCTCACATCGGGCTCTCTGCTCCACGGAGAGCTTGCTTCCTCCTCTTTCTCTCTGCCTGCCTCCCTGCCTCCTTGTGATCTCTCTCTCTATCAAATAAATAAATAAAATCTAAAAAAAAAAAAAAAAAGGCAAAAGAAAACAGAAAATTATCTGAGTGGGGACTTGATGTGTGCACCTGGGTATGTTTGTGTGTGTCTGAGAGAGTTGTGTGTGTGAGAGAGTTGTCACATTCAATTTGAAGGAACCGTCTGTCTGAAAGTCATTCTACCATTTTTTCTCCCTCAGCAATTATAAAAACTGCCCTTCCCAACATGGACAGAGAAGCCAAGGAAGAATACCTGGTTGTTATCCAAGCCAAAGATATGGGTGGACACTCCGGTGGCCTGTCTGGAACCACAACACTTACGGTGACCCTTACTGACGTTAATGACAATCCTCCAAAATTTGCCCAAAGTAAGTGAGTTTCCTGCACTGGGTGAAAATCTCCAAGTATGTTGTGTTTTCATTTGAACTTGTGGCCTGATTTTCAGCAACATTCAAAAAACTGATAGGAATCATTGAATGCTGATTATATGCAAGGTATGCCAATTTATTATTTATATATGTAAATGTGAATATATAAATATGTAAATATATAAAAATATATATTTATAAATTATATATATATATATATATATATATATATATATATGAATGATAAACCAACTCTCCTGCTATTTTGGTACTAAATGGAACTCCATTTTACAGATTTCAAAGAAGTTGAAAAAAATTTCCAAATATTAAATGTGTAGTAAATAGTGGAGCTAAGTGAACCAGGGTGTCTGACTTCAGGATGTTTGCTTAGTTCTCTCTTTCATGGTACCTCCCACTAAGAACTTGAGAGAATGATTAAAATGTACCTCAGACAGTGCGCTATCGATAATCCCACTTTGTTGGATAAAAGAAGCTCATCTCCGTAGTGCTTGAAGGGGGAAAAGCAGATATGCAATATACTTGCTGCACAAATAAGCCCTCCTCCTTCTTGTGACTTCCTGTAGTTCCTCCCACAGACGTCAGTGGTCACCGACCCTGCTCTTCCCTACTAAAGCCATGCTCTGCCTCAGAAGTATGTCAGCAAAATTTTAGGCAGCCACCATCCATGAATCAGGGAGATAATCATTATTTTCTAACTTTTCCAGCTTGTGAGCACTTACCCAAATAATCCGACATAGATGCCTTGGGAAGGCCTTTTTGACATGGAGACTCTTGAGAGATGAATGATGACTAGGAATTAGCTAGAACAAAGCGAAACCGGGGGACGGGGCGGTGGACATTGTAACTGGAGGAAGAGGTCATCCAGAACCCCATGAAAGAGGGGTGTATGACCCTGGATGAGAATTAAAAGAATCTCACTCCCATTGAAGTCTAGAGCATCTGGAGAGTTAGGTTGGGGGAGTTAGCCGTACTTGGATTTGGTACCATTTTAAGTACCATGATCTTTTTTTTACCCCTTAAGATCAGTGGGAAGCCATTAAAAGGTTTTGCATTGTAGGTTAAGTAATAAAATTGGATTTCAAGGAAATCAGAGAAAATGAAATCTTGCGACTGTCTTCCAAGTGTTCTCCGCACTGCAGCCGCTTAAATGGTGTTTGTAAACATTCATGTAAAAAGTGAAAGCCAGGCTGGCAAGCAAGGGTGATCTCAATGGAACTGGAGGAAGTGTGTAGGTGTGACAGATCCTTAAGGGTTAATGATAACAAAAGTCTAAGGATACATTGCATTTTCAGTCACATTGCTGCCATGAGCGATTACATGCCTGCTGATGCTTTTTGTTCAGATAGGGAATACCATAGGAGAACTTGTTTGTTTGTTTTTTTTTTTTAAAGATTTTATTTATTTGACAGAGAGATCACAAGTAGAGAGAGAGAGAGAGAGAGAGAGAGAGAGAGGAGGAAGCAGGCTCCCCTGCCTAGCAGAGAGCCCGATGCGGGATTCGATCCCAGGACCCTGAGATCATGACCTGAGCTAAAGGCAGAGGCTTAACCCACTGAGCCACCCAGGCAGCCCGAGAACTTGTTTTTGAAGAGAGAAGAGTAGGGAGAGAAAGGGAGAAGGAGAAGGAGAGAGACACATGTGGGGCTTGAAAATGACACATTTGAAGTATCTTCGAGAATTTATCTGCAGAACGAAATTCCAGGGTAGAAAGATCAGAAGGGATTCATTTTCATTAGTAATTTTAGAATTTTCACTTCTGGCCATGCATAAATCAGATAACAAGGCCACCCTTTTTAACCACATTGTTGAAATGGAGAGTACTATGTCTCCCATCCTTTCCCTGGTTCTTTGATTTGCTTTTCAGCGGCCATTATAGTTAAGGCTGTAATATGCAACTCTTCTTTCTCCAAAAATGATTGTTTCAATTCAGCGGTGGCAGGGGAGTTTCATTAGCTAGTGTTCCCTTTCTTAGGGGTAAAAACTATTAACGATGATCACACTGATAGAGATGATGAGTGAGCAGAATAGGAATGGATCAACGTTTCATTTGCTTGGCTTCCCAAGGCTCCTTGATGTAGGACCAGCAACCAGGTGAAGCCCGTTGCTGACTTATTTACTTAATAAACATACCTAGAGGGACCATCGAAAACCTTACCTGGTATATAACGTTTGAAGAAAATAGAATCATTATACTGATTCTTAGAGAATTGGGAGACTCGTATTTGACGTGTAGATTTTCAGGGCGACCTTACGGTGAAACTATTTGGAAAACATTTTCGTTCCCCAGTCCCATGATTTCATGATTCTAAGAGACATTTTTATTTCATCATTCAATAAAAGTGTGTTACTGCTGAGGAAAACCTTACCCATCCTCTGAAATAATCTGGTTAGATCGGGTAAAATGAGACTTTGTTTGTCCAAGGGACTCAGTGATTGAGTTCTGACTAGAATTAGGTAATGTTCTCCAGATTTAATTTTTCCTTTTGGTTTATAGCTTATCGAATATTTATCTTTTTCCTCCTTGTTTTGGTTGCAATGGGACTAAAACTTCCTGGTTGTCTTGAGTTTTGGTTCCCCAGAAACAGGCACTGAGACAAGAATTTGATTATTAAGTAGTTTATCTTGGAGATGATCCCAGGAATCACCAGTAGGAGAGTGAGGATGTGTGAGAGAGGATAGAGAGCCAATAAGTACATTATCAAGCCAGCTATGACTGTGCGGGTCTGGAGCTTTATCCAGGAAGCTCTGAAACACTGAAAATAAACAAAGTAGAAGAAATAGCTTGATGTTACCCTACCTACCAGAGAGGGGAGGAGCCTGGGATTTTATATCATAAGTGGTGTGAGTCTTTGAGGGCCGCTTCCGTGAGGGCATTAATTTTCTGGTAGTTCTGGCCTGACAGGCAGTGGGTAAAATGGGTTCTGAAGGCCAGAGAAAAGCCTCAGGCAAAGAAATGCGGGAGCTGGAAGTTAGATGTAAGGCAAGTGTGTACGAAAGTGGTAATGACCAGGGGTTATGGTTGCTTCCCTCCGCCAATGAAATGAGTGACACCAATACACACACGAAAGCGATTTGAGTAAAGATCGGACGATTACCACTAATTAGACACATTTTACTGGCCCCGTGGGAGAATAAACGTACACTGTAATTGTATTTTGCCTAGAGAGTTTTGGAGGTAAGGATTTCTGGTCTTCAGAGCAATGAGGACTTTAGTAACAGGAGGGCTGTTTTATGTGTCTGAACAGCTTGCTGCCGGGCACAGCAGAAGTTTAGTAATTGGATTTTATCAAAAATGGGCTACAAGTCTGTAAATAGAAAGGTGACTTCAAAAGTGACTTTCAGTGTGTTACACATTGCATCTTTCTGTGCTGAAATTAGCTTCATATTTTATGTTGGGCAACAATGAGTATACCCACGGGCAGCCAGTGTGATTATACAGCAAATTGGAAAGAATATTGACGTAGACTCACTAATATCCTGATATAACTCTGCTCTAAATATACATTTGGTAAACATATGGTTGAGTAAGTTTCATATCTCAGAAGAGTCTCGAAAAGAGATCACTTCTTCTTCTGGGATCTCTTTGTCTCTGACTCATGGAAAGGATTGTGCATTTTGCAGCAAAAGGGATACTTTTGTCTTCCATCACTGTGTTCCTAATTTCAGAACAAAGAAAGTACCCAATAAATATTTGCTAAATGGGTTAGGTTACTAAATGAATGGAATTAGTGCCATGCTCAGTGTTTCTCTCTTTTTTCTAAGGTCTGTATCACTTCTCAGTACCAGAAGATGTGGTTCTTGGCACTGCCATAGGGAGGGTGAAGGCCAATGATCAGGATATTGGTGAAAATGCGCAGTCATCCTATGACATCATCGATGGAGACGGAACAGCACTCTTTGAAATCACTTCTGATGCCCAGGCCCAGGATGGCATTATAAGACTAAGAAAGGTAAGCTAAGGGTTTGTTCATCTTCCAGATACCTCTTTGAAACTTGAGTTTTGAAGTTTATAGGAGTTGGGTGGACCTCTTTAGCTGTGAAAAAGTAGAGCCCTTTTTGTACCTCATACCCTCGGCCCCACTTCCTGTTTCAGCTAAAGCCATGCCAGCCAGTCACCATGGTGTAGGGAGCTTCGTGTATCCCCCATCATATCTCTCTCATCGATGCCCCAGTGTTCTTCCCTAAGCTGAAGGAATTTGCTCAGTTCCTTTCTAGAGCACTCCAGTCACAAAAGGGAAGTCAACACTCAGAAGGTAAACCTCAAGCCATGAAGGACGTAGATTGGTAGGCACTTCTCATTCTTTTTTTTTTTTTTTTTAAGATTTTATTTATTTATTTGAGAGAGAGAGAGAAAGTGAGCAAGAGAGACAGAGAGCACAAGCAGTGGGGAGGGGCAGAGGGAGTGGGAGAGGCAGACTCCCCATTGAGTAGAGAGCCTGATGTGGGGCTCGATCCCAGGACCCTGAGATCATGACCTGAGGTGAAGGCAGACGCTTTACCAACTGAGCCACCCCAGTGCCCAGCAGTTCTTATTCTTTGGAGACATTATTCTGAGGCATATTTTCTATGGTTCTTAAGAGGATTCCCAGTAGGAAGAAGATTCAATTGGCCACAGAGGTGGTAAATTCAGTGGCTTTTAATCCTTCTCTGTAGAGCTCTCTCCATTTCTGCACTTCAGTTTCATGGAATATTTCCACAAAATATATTGCAGATTCCTGAGTCTTTATTGCAGACTCTGCTTTCAGGAGAACTCAAAGACAGACAAAGCAGTCCACCTTAGTCATTCTGGCCAGCTCCAGCACTAGAAAGGTGAGGCCAACCCTGCTCCCTTTGGGTATTCAACACCATGCATCAAAAGTCCCAAGCATTATGGTAAAGGAAGCTCATCTTTGCTTTGCTCCTGCGAGTGGAACTACCATTGGAGAAAGAACTATCTCCATGAATAGTACAGATAATGTACCGCAATTTGCATCTACTTTTGCCAGCAGCCATTTCTTTTGTGATAGATGTGAAAAATTTTGTACAGTATTTTCCGTATTTATCTATCATCATGACATTTGCATTCATAAAAAATTGTAGAATGCATTTCATTGTTTTGTGGGCATTGGCATTTGCAAGGAAAATACCCTTTTGTCCTCATCATGAGTATTTTTTTTTTCAATATTGTTCTTCATGTCTTTTTCACAAAATAGTACAAATTAATTTCGGTTAAATATGTTGGCTCATGACTAAGAAGATAGATGGCCGAGCACACTGTTGGGAGCCAACAGTTCTTTGTCCATTTTGCTCAGCATTACATTCATGTGAAGCTTACTGTCTAATTCTCTCTGTCATGTGACATAGGAATCTGCTTCCAGTGCTCATGTCCTCAGAATCCCCCCTTGGAGACATGGTGACAATGGGAACCTGGAGTTTTCTGGATATGCTTTTATATACAAAATCAATTGTTTAAATTAATTTTGAGGGGAAAAAAATGGCTGCATTTATTTTAACTCTGTGCAGAGCAACACTAGCTTTCTACCTGGCTTGAGTTTAGGTTAAGAGTTACAAAGTATTTAAAAACTCATGTTTAAAATAGAGTACAGTATAATTATACTTGAGTCAATTATTGAATAACCCAGAGCCACATTTTCCTTGGCTAATGATTCCTAATGTCATTTTTATTGTTATTATTAACTGCCATCCTTTGCTACCATAAGGTGCTTTTATAAACTGAAGCAATTAGCCGTGTGTTGTAGTTTTATTCACTGTTATTCATAAACACGGAGCTATATACTACACATTTTGACACCAAAAAAACCATGTATTTTACTGTAGAGAACAATGTGTAGGGAGTCGTATTTCTACAATTCATGGATCTTCTTTTTTGTCTTATAAAATCCCAAGGACACCAGGATGTGTTTGTATACGTTGTTATTATGTGGAGCTAAGACATAAACAGAACGTAATCTGCTATACTTAACAGTGTTAGTGAAGAATTCGAAATTACAAAATTGTTACAGCAGGGGTGATTGGCAAATTAAGAAAATGCTGATGTTGAATCCTCTATTCATAGGTGCATGTGCCTGGTAATTTCAGAAGAGACAGGGAAGTGAATATCTGCCTTGTTTACTAGAAAACATTTCCCCCAAAAGCCAAGTCCCATTAGAACTGAATTCAAGTAGAAAAATCAACCCCAAATTTTAAGAAAAGAATACATATTTAAGCTTGTACAGGGGTTCTGGAAGAGTCCACTAATGTCAGCTTGTCCTGCAGTTTATTTTTATTTTTTTAAATCTGCATTGCAGATTTAAAGTTCTGTTTCTTATGAAGATTTGCAGCGCACACCTGAATTGTCTCTCTGAACCTTGACAGATGTTTATTCTTGAAAGCTGACGTATTATGAGTTGCCAAGAATTGCACTGTAAGGATTCTGATACAGATGGGCTTCTGAGTGTTCAGGGGACCTGCTTTTTTTCTCCCTACCTCTCTTTACCTAGATCATTAGCTGGAGTCTCAGGGGCTCTTAAGGAATGACATATTAATATGTCAGAAATATCGTCAGTAATGGTGCAATGAAGTAATTCCAAATGGCTTTCAAGTGGTTGGTGGAAGCACAGCCAGACCTAGTTATCTATATATACGGCTTTCACCCTTCCTTCTTCTAAATATAAACACAGATAAACATGCATCTGCATACATATTCCCTTATATGCTCACCTACTTCGTAGCCCAGAATGTACAATAGAGACCTTCTAAGAATACCCTAAAAACTAATCAACCTCAGCTCAGCCCCATGATCAGTAGAGCAGCGGTGCTTTTGGAAGTGAAATAAGAAAACACTCTTTGTTGGGATTAGTGCTAAATTATGCTTTATAATGTCTCCTTGGACTAAACAATGATTATTTCTAGTTCTTTACATTTCACACACTGTTGCAGAAATGATAAAATATTCTTCTCAGATAGAGATTGTGTTCGATGCCGCCTTATCTCCGACCAGCAGAGGCCCGATTAACTGGCTGATTGGTATGCGGGTCATGCCACCGCTAGTAAAATTTTATTATGACTCTGAAGTGAAATTTTGATGGCACAATTCATGACTGTGAATATTTTGTGAATTCCAAGTGAAATGAGCAAAACAAAACAAAACAATAGGCGATTAGATTCACTGAGCTTGTATAATAAACAGATATCAATAAATGCCTGTAAAATTTACAGGTTGAGTCTGAGGGAATGGAGAGTGATCCCATTAAGGCTCACAAATGGGCTTAAATGTACATAACTATCATCCATCAGCATTAGACTCATTTGTTCTTGCTGCTGTGGTCATTAGTGAGAAACATTCATCTTTGTCATTTCTTAACAGCCTCTGGACTTTGAGACCAAAAAATCCTATACTCTGAAGGTAGAGGCAGCCAATGTCCACATTGACCCACGTTTCAGTGGCAGGGGGCCCTTTAAAGACACGGCAACAGTCAAAATCGTTGTTGAGGATGCTGACGAGCCTCCTGTCTTCTCTTCGCCTACGTACCTCCTTGAAGTTCATGAAAATGCTGCTCTGAACTCCGTGATTGGGCAAGTGACTGCTCGTGACCCTGATATCACCGCCAGTCCTATCAGGTATTTCTTTTTTAAAAGGCATACAGGCTACATTGTCATAAATGACAAGCACATCAGTACTCAATGCAGTTATGTGTACATTCTGTGTTGTTGCCTTTGGTAGTATGCTCACGTGACTGAGGAATTCTGGTGTGTGTACACACACACACACGCAATGTGTGTGTGCGCATGTGCATGCATGTGCACATAGGGACGCCTGTTCACACATGCCCACCCGAAGCTACGTAGAGTACCCAGAGTCAGGAATATCAAGGTGAACGAAGTTATTGCAGCTTTCAGAGAACTCACTGAAAAATGCAAAATTGCATATGTTCTGCAGTGCATCTGAGTGAATCTTCTATATTTTCTCTGCTTGATTGTGTATTTGGGTTTTTTTCCTAGCGTTGGGCAAGTATTGCTGGTTTGTCTTCTTTCTTTTTTGACAGTTAAGTGAATTATATATAAGAATTTTAGGGGCATGAGACAACTGTCTCAGTGCATTAAGAGGCCCCTATTTTATTTCTGTGTTTGGTGTTTGACTTTGAAATTATTTTCTTATCACTTCATGGACATTTCTGATAGGTCAGCATATCTGGATTGGTACCTTTTGGACAAAATCTTTCTCTGCCATTAAAAAAAAAAATCCTTTTGTTTATACTTTCCTTGCTCAGAATTTTTTCCCAAGATGAAATAATCCTTTATTAAAGTTTTTCTGCCTTTTTAAGAAGTGAGCTCAGCTCTGGGTTTTTTTTTTTTCTTCCTTTGAACTGTGTACATCTTTTCTCTTGTGCCAGTCATCCAAATGACAGTACAAGCGCTCAAGCTAAATAGCTTTCTTCTGAAAGAACACGAAAATCTATAACCTGTACACTGGTCTCCAAGGGTGAAGTGTTGGCTAATGATGTGTTTGAGTGTGGATTTCAAATATTGTCTTAGAAATGCTTGTCAGGAGGGAGAGAGAGAGACAGAGAGAGGGAGGAATACAGTTTTGAAGAATTATCCATTCTTCATTTGTGAATTAGTTGTCCGTTCATCCCAATGTATTGAAGGGATATACTTCCGAATACTCTAATCAAGGAAACTCCGGCCATGTGAACTTTCTGGAAGTTCTGTTTATTCACTTCCTTTTTATGTACTAAATTCCCGTTACTCATAAGGGTGCTGAAACTGTGAGACAGGAAGTGAAACCCACAGAAAAGGCAGTGCCCCCGGTAATTTTAGTTAGGGCAAAAAATGGTTCTTTTCAGATCCAGAAAAACTGGTTTTAATACAAGCCACTTCAAACCCCAGGATAATGTAGAGTATATCCCAAAAGTGTACTAAAAAAAAAAAAAAAAAAAGTTTCCCTCAGGGCGCCTGGGTGGCTCAGTGGGTTAAGCCTCTGCCTTCAGCTCAGGTCATGATCTCAGGGTCCTGGGATTGAGCCCCGCATCGGGTTCTCTGCTCAGCAGGGAGCCTGCTTCCCCCCTCTCTCTCTGCCTGCCTCTCTGCCTACTTGTGATCTCTGTCTGCCAAATAAATAAATAAAATCTTTAAAAAAAAAAAAGTTTCCCTGAAAGGAGCACAATCTCTAAGAAGATAAAAATCTCACTTAGGGGTTTTGAAAAATGGTCAGTTGTCCATTCTCAGTTATAAAGAGGTTCAGCAAGCCTTAGCCACACAGAATGCCCATATTTGCCCAAGAGAACTCTGTCTCTCAAAGAGCCAAGTGTTGAAGACAAGGTCAGTAAGTATCCAGAAGACTAGATGGACACGGTCATCCATTTTCTGACTACATGTTGAGGTTATGAAATGGCTCTAGTTTGAAATGCAG
The DNA here is from genome assembly GCF_002288905.1 of Enhydra lutris kenyoni. Classification (NCBI taxonomy): domain Eukaryota; kingdom Metazoa; phylum Chordata; class Mammalia; order Carnivora; family Mustelidae; genus Enhydra; species Enhydra lutris. Next base: position 13,210,009 of record NW_019154138.1, on the reverse strand, counting down.
ATCTATAAATACGGGCAATGATATCTGTTGAATAATGACTCTGTCCTGTTTTATGTTACTGCGTTTTCTCTGAAAGAACACAGACAGAAACAATTGCCACTTTCCTCGCATCTCCAAGCATGAGACAGAACAGAGGCAGTGAGTAAGATGGGTTCAGCTGAATGACAGGGCCAGTTTTAACAGTGAATTTGACAAGAGTTTTACTCTCTTCAGCAAGGGACACAAGAAGGGCTCAGGAATATGCTAAGCTAGGGGCACTTGGGGAGAGGGGGCTTCAGATATTGGGATAATCTCACATATACTCCAAACATGGTATTCATAGTGGCCCTGGAAACAGACTTCCAATGCAGGGACCTGGTCTAAATCAGCTAGAGATGAGGTCTCAGGAACTTGTCATGCCCTAGTGACGGCAACCTGGACTTACAGAACTGGTTAAAAATCCAGGGTTTTGGTCGCTGACATACTTTTGCACATTTTGTTATCTATCCATTTACTGATGCAAACATGGAGATTTGCTGATACTGTTTCCAGTACCCAGGGAATCCAGTGATGATTGCATCGTCATTAATTGTTGTTATTATTACTGTTGTTATTTTTGTTATTACTACTGCTTTGAAATTAGTTTATTGTTTTAGAGAGGGAGGTGGGGAGGTGCAGAGGGAGAGAGAGAGTCTCAAGTATGCTCCATGCCCAGCTGGGAGCCTGACGAAGGGCTCCCCCTCAAGACCCTGAGATCATGACCTGAGCCAAAATCAAGAGTCGGACACTCATCTGACAGAGCCACCCAAGTGCCCCAAGTTCTTACCACTGCTTTGAAAGGCTGTAGAGGAAGCTTGAAGCTGCTTAGCAACTACTGCCCAGCTTAAGAATGTTTTGTTTTCAGGCAAACCTAAAGGGGATTTAAGGCTGTGTTACCGGGAGAGATGGAGAGATAAAAGAGCATCTGATGACACGGACGTGTCTGTGCCTCTGATAGATTCCAAGCAAGCACTCGTTCCTCGGCATCTGTGGCCCCGCCCCCCCCAAAGAGGGGTGAATACTGTTTCACAGCATTTCACTGTAGGGTTCTGATGTGCATGCCACTCAGAAGGCAAGTCCCACAGAGGTCTGAATGCAGGGGGATTGGCTGCATGGGATGAGAACGTAAGAATCATGAACTGTGTGTTTCAGCACCTGTTCTGCTTTTCTGCATTTGTTGCCCACCCCCCGACGCCTCCCACAACCCCACTTCATTGGGTTATAGAGAGCAGCTTTCATCTTTCTTTGCACAATTGGTTAATTTGATTAGAAAATTAAATTTCCTGACTAGCCAGAGCAATGCATGGTTCCTTATGAGTCTAGCAGACAGATTTAGAGCCGTTTAACCTTTTTAAACAGAACTAGAGAACACGGATATTCAGGGAATTACCGAGTAACAAATAGCTGTGCATTATTGTCTCTTTAGAACTGTTGTATGTCATATGCTGACAAGAATGCACCCATCTTTTAGGGGAATGTTCACTTTACCATCTAGCAAGAAATAGGCATTTATTGTGGCATTTGCTGTGTTAAAATATGCAGTCCTTTATTGGTTGATCAACTTCCCATAAGGCTCAACTTTTGAGAGCATATCGTCGCGCTGGAAATAGCATGTATTTTAAAATTCTTATACTTAAACCTATATCTATACCTATAACTTTACCTATACCTCCATCTGTATGTTAATCTTTGTGTATATTTCCTTTCAGGAGAAAATAGACAATGACATAGGGAGTCTCACCTTCTCCCTTCCAGGAACATTAATCAAACATTTGCTACTTTTTGGGGTGCCTGGGTGGCTCAGTGGGTTAAGCCTCTACCTTCGGCTCAGGTCATGATCCCGGGGTCCTGGGATCGAGCCCCGCATCAGGCTTTCTGCTCAGGGGGGAGCCTGCTTCCTCCCCTCTCTCTGCCTGCCTCTCTGCCTACTTGTGATCTCTGTCAAATAAAAAAAATCTTTAAAAAAAAAATTTGCTACTTCTTTTCAATGCTATATGTATCTCAGTAACATCGAATAATGTGGGGTAAAGTATTTAAAAGATGTTATGCTTTAAACTTATGCAGACTAAAATTTGAATCCTGTTATTGCTACTTCCTCCAGTAGCTGGTCTCTGGACTTCTCTGAGACTCGGTCTCTTCTTCTGTATTTTGGGATAATATCATGTCCCTCACAGGGTTAATGAAATAAAATAAGTTATCAAATTAAAAAATGTAGTAGCTATTAGCATTGCCATTTAATAAAACCACCATCAATGTATATTGTAAATGCAAATGAAAAACCAGTGCTTATTTTAACAGAGATTCTTCTCCTGAAGGTTGCTGGCTGTGTAGCATTATCTGTTTCTCCTATAACAGTTACTGGCTAAACAGTTTAATTAACCTCAGTTAGTGTAATCTGCCCCTGCTGCTGTTATGAATATTGTTCCTAGTCGGTGGTCAGTATGCAGCAAGTGTGCTGAATGTACTCATTTCATTCCCTAACTCCTCTCCTATAGGATAACATACTGATTTCCTCAACTTAACAGATGAGGAAACTATGGATAAAAAACCTAAGTTGCTGGGTAGCACACGAATAATCAAGAGTGGAACTGTGATGCGTACCTAGGTTTTTCTGACGGCACGATGTCTTATCTGCTGTCCCTCTGCCACACTTTCTTTCCCCGCATTCTCAGGGACTTCAGCTATGTCTCTGCTTTTTGGAACAGCTTAGCAGGACCAGTTTTGGGGTTTTTTAAAAAGATTTTATTTATTTATTTGACAGACAGATCACAAGTAGGCGGAGAGGCAGACAGAGAGAGAGGGGGAAGCAGGCTCCCTGCTGAGCAGAGAGCCCAATGCGGGGCTCCATCCCAGGACCCTGGGATCATGACCTGAGCCCAAGTCAGAGGCTTTAACCCACTGAGCCACCCAGGCACCCCAGCAGGACCAGTTTTAACTGAAATCATAGACTACTCATTCTCTAAATGGCCTCATTCCATTTGGGATGCATACCCACAAGGGAAGAAAATATCCCAGGTCTGTGGAATTCACCAGAGGATGGATGCAAATGCTCCTTGCTCCACAGTCCAACCCCTTTGTATGGGTTTTGTTACTATTGGCTGTAAAGCCAATTGTGATTAAGGAGGTAAAAGAAGAAAGTATCTTCTAACAATAGCATAAATCAGATCAGACATTGTGCTAAGTTCCTATTATGTATCATTTCACTTATTTCTCATAAAGATTGCAGTGAAGTAGTCTGTATGATTTTAGTTTCCGGAGAAAGAGCTGAGGCTCTAAAAGGTTGAGTTCCCTGTGTGTGGTCATAGAGTAGGGGGTGCAGGGCCAGGATTTAAACCTAAATTTCTTCTTACCATTGCTACCCTATCTATGCATGCTTTGCTTGTTCTGGTATTTTGCATGAGGGGTGGGATGATAACAATTCATGTTGACTGAGCCCATCCTTCGTGACAGACACTTTGAAATGCTTTTATATGCAGTTAACTGTTTATAGGTAAGGTAAAAATTTGCAGCATAACCTAAGTGTTAAAATATCATCCAATGCCTTCCTGTTAACCTGCTGTGGCTCATTCCCCCCCCCCCTTTTAATACATTTATTTCAAGTGTGTTTTTGGTGTTTCCATGGTGTTGAGATGATATGTGATGGGTGGTTTTGGGGCAGTTGCTTCCTATTTCTTTCAGAGCATGAGCTGCTTAAAATAAAAGTCGGGGTGATGGCCATTCAGCAGGCAGAGTAGACGGACACATGACCGTGGTAGCCACAATGCTCTGTTGTCCTAATTCCTCTCCTGAATGTAAGTGCCCACTCAACATAAGAGATTGCATTTTGTTCTTCCTATTTGAACTTGGGCATTTTTACAATTCACTGCAGTTACCTGGCTTGCTGTTAATGAGCTCTTTTCCTGACAACACTCTCCTTACATTCCTGATGTCCAGTGATGCAAAAGTGGGAATATTCCACACTGTTGAGAACCTCGCATTAATTTAGAGTGTAGACTGTGTATTGATGGACTCCTCAGTCTTGTAGTAACTCCTGTATTTTGGTTAGGACTTAGTTTTTGTCTGTTTTAATTTAATTTTATTTATCATTCGCATTATTTTTTGATGATAAGAACACTTAACACCAGCTCTACCCTTTAACAGATTTTTAGGTGCATACTATAGTATCTCTCATTAACTCTAGGCACAGTGTTGTACAGTACCTTTCTAGAACTTAATCCATCTGTGTAACTGAAACTTTACACCCAATGATTAGTGACTCCCCATTTCCACCTGCCCCCAGCCCCTGGCAACCACTGTTCTGTGCTTTTATGAATTTGACTATTTTAGATTATCTCCTGTATGTAGAATCATGTGGTACTTGTCCTTCTGTGACTGGCTTATTTCACTCTCCAAGTTCATATCTGTTGTGGTGCAGCATAGAAATTCCTTCTTTTTAAGGCTGAATAGTATTTTATTCTATCTATAGGCCATATTTTCCTTATTCATTCATCTGTCGATGGTCATTTACATTGTTTCCACATCTTGGCTGATGTAAAGAGTGTTACAGTGAAATAGGAGTGCTAATCTATCTTCAAATCCTGGTTTTGATTGTTTTGGATAAATACCCAGAAGTAAGATTGCTGGGTCATATGGTGATTCGATTTTAAATAATTTTGTAGGAACTCCCATACTGTTTTCCACAGGGGCTGCACTTCTTTGCATTCTTATCACCAATGTGCAAAGATCTGGTGCAAGGACTGAGTCCTTTTAAAAAATCATTAAAACTTGGTCACTTAGTTTCTGCACACTTTTAGCCAGATACAAGTTTGATTGTCTTCCAGTTCAGAGGCACCAAGTCTTCAAGTCATTGTTCCAAAAAACTCACTGTACTTGCTCATTCAACCACCAGTAGTTAATGTATCAGTGAAATCATACATTCAGTCAGATAGCTATTAATTCATTATTTTTTCATGTGTGCATGTGTGTTAAAGGATTTATTTATTTTGTTGTACAAGTGGTATCAGCATAACTCGGGTTTTCCTAGGGAATTTCTGTAAAGACAAAGCCTCTGCCCTCGTGGACCTTATTCTACAGTAGGGAGGATGGCTGCATAGCCATGGAAAACCCAAGCCCTTCACATTTATCTAATTAGATACGTGCTCTCTAAAAATGATAAATAAAGATAGATTATGGAACTTGAGGGTCACACTGAGGAAGAAGTTCCCTAGTTTCATAATGAATTTGAACAGAAGCAGCCATAGATACTCAATGATGCTAAGGTGGAAATATCCCACAGTGTGGAGACCAAATATTAATTTGGAGAGGGGACTATGTGTATATAATTTTTTTCTCTCATCCTCTCTTTCTCTGTTTTTCTAAAGAAATGCTTTGGGTAGGAAAGGGCTCCTTTTTCTCCTCAGAGGAATAATAAATAATATGTGACACAGGGATCTTAGAATCCTGGGACTAGCAGAACCAGATAATATTATTTATTAAAGCAGTTAGAGCAACCAGTGGAGCAATTAGAGGCAAAAAGCTGAAAACTTGTAGATGGAATTTTTGATACTAAAAGTGCATGCGAGAAAATGTTAAAATGGTTTCTTTAGGCATAATAACAAAAGCCAGAATGAAATTAAGCAGTAAGAAAGAAACAGTTGGAGTTCAGTGAAATATAATAACTGATTCATAACTAAGGGGTTTATTTCATTATAAGTGGCTCTAAACAGCATCTCCACATGCGGTTGGCTCCAAATTGCATCTTCCTATAAATTTTCCATATAGAGGCTGCAAACCAATGTTTAGCAAAAATATTTTTTATAACATAAAAGTGCATTTATGCCTGTTAACTTTGAAAAACAGATACACACTGCCTTTCTCCAAGAGCAGCATCTCCTTGTGTTCGCAGGGACACGATTGGGATTAAAGATATTGTGGCCAGGTCAAGTCGAACTCCACTTTCTTTGCACTAGGACTGTTTTCTTTGCACAGGAATGTTAATTTGCTAAAGTGCGTCGCACTTTATAAGAAAGAGAAAACGTAAGCTGCGCTTTCCATCGTGGAACTTTGTGTGGTTTTGCAGAGCGTCTGGAGTGTAAGGGAGGATGCTGGTCGGTGCTCTAGACGATAACGTGTTGAGCATCGCAAGGATCGCAAGCCTTATTCCTCTATGTTGAACAGGATATGCAGCTCTTTTGTTACTGCATGAGTCTACCTCCCCCTTCCCCTCCTTTTTTTTTTTCTTTCTGTAGGACCCACTTAAGGGAGACTCATGACTTTGACAAATACTTTGACTCTATTACCTTAGGCCAGGGGCCATTAAACTATATAGCCTGTGCGCCAAACCTGGCCTACCACCTTTCTTTAAATGAAGTTTTACTGGAACACAACCATCCTCATTCTTTTTATGTCCTACAACTGCAGAGTCGAGTAGCAGGGACAGGGGGTGTACGGCCTGCCGAGCCTAAGATATTTACTTGACAAAAACATTTGCCAACCGCTACCCTAGATGGATCGGGGTCTGGATTTCCATCTGTAATTTGAATAGTTAGCTCCCATATCATTCTGGGATCTTATGTTGTCTCAGAAACTACCTAAAGATTAAAAAATAATAATAATAAACATTTTTTAAATCTGTAGCAGTCAAAGAAATTCTTTGGATAACACTCCAGCTGTATGTGATGGAAAGCGGTTTCTCCCAAGCTTTCCTGAGAGCCCCTGGGACATTGGTCCCCATGGGACCCACGGCAGAATATACTTACGTTGAGTCTGCCAGAAAAGTCTGGTTTTGTTTCGTGTAGCTTTGGGGCCCATCCTCCTAACTACCCTACAGGCTATGAAAGGGCATCCTGAAAAATGCCGTCATGCTTTACCTGCTTGAAGTGAGGAATTTACTTGTTTCTTGCATGAGTTTATTATGAAACGCCATTTTTTCCTCCATTCTCCAGACCTCATTAATGATTACAATAATACAGGGTTTCTAGAATACAGGCTGGTGACTGCCTTAGCCAAACCCTGGTCTCTGCATTTGGAGGTCTTGGTAAATTCTCTGAGTAGCAGTATTTCTGTATCTAAAAATATAAAATGGCATGAAGTAGAAATTCACTTGGAGGAGACCTGCTGTACGTAGTATGTTCCACACACTCTGACATGTATTCTCCATTGTAAGACTCGCTATTCAACGAGTGATACTGGAAATAATGTCTGGATTTTCATTTGTGCCTATTTAGTATTTTATTTTATTTTAAGATTTTATTTATTTACTAGACAGAGAGAGAGATCACAAGTAGGCAGAGAGGCAGGCAGAGAGAGAGGGGAAGGGAAGCAGTCTTCCCCCTGAGCAGAGAGCCCAATGCAGGGCTCGATCCCAGGACCCTGGGATCATGATCTGAGCCAAAGGCAGAGGCTTAACCCACTGAGCCACCCAGGCACCCCACCTATTTAGTATTTTAATATAGTGCCCTCCACAGGTTATCTCATTTATACTTCATGACAGTAACTCTGTGGATTACACATATTCTATTGCACTTACCAAATTGTTACAGTCTGTTTTCCCTGGGAGTAGATGGGAGTCTGAAGTACAGGGTGTTTGTTAGGGATCAGCCCCCATAAATGGAAGGGGACAAAAAGCAGGATGAGCAGGGGGAGACGTCGAACAGCATACAGTTCCTGCAAAAGCTTGGCCCAACCCAGTGGGTCTCTCTGGAATGAATGTTGGTCATCAGAGGAGTCCTGCCTCAGGCCAAAAGGACCTTTATCCCTCTGCTTGCTTAATCTCCAGATAAACTCTAGAGCATAGACTCTCAGATTGGAAGGAGTGGATAGCTGAAGGCTTCCTGCTGACCCCTCCCCACACAGCTCAGGCATCCTTCCTCGGAGGAAGATCTGCACAGCATGTCTTCATGTCAGTCATGGATCAGAGCTCAGAGCCTCTTTATTAGGGAAGTAATTTGACTAAATTCATCATGCTAGCCATGCAGTTCCCAAACCCGTGTTGGCACCACACTACAGTATCTTCCTTTAGGCAAGTAGATACTTGTTCTGCATTTTGACATACAGACACCGAAGGGTCAGATAGGAGCGCTGAGATGCTCTCCGTGTAGTATGGCCGTAGTTATCCAAAACCATGAAGCTGCATGAATTTATAAAATATGTTATAAAATATTTTAACCCACTGAGCCACGCAGGTGCCCCCCCCTTTTAAGATTTTATGTATTTATTTGACAGACAGAGATCGCAAGTAGGCAGAGAGGCAGGCAGAGAGAGAGGAAGGGAAGCAGGCTCCCTGCTAAGCACAGAGCCCGATGTGGAGCTCTATCCCAGGACCCTGAGACCATGACCTGAGCCAAAGGCGGAGGCTTTGTTATAAAATAATTTAAAACAAGTGATCTAGAGTCATAAAAATAGCTAAAATTAAAGGAAAATTCTGATCTTACCTTTAAAAGTTTCTGTTTTTTTGTTTGTTTTTGTGTTTGTTTTCTGATTGGTGAAGTCTTTGTCTCCTCTAGGGAATAAAATTTGATAGTAATGTTTATATTCTGAGAGAAACAAAGATGCTCGTGTAGGCTGAGCAGTGTTATCTAACATTGTTATACGGCAAAATAAATCCTCTATTTTGCATCCCAACAAAGGGAGATTGACATCCTTATCTGATGTTCAAATATTTATGGGAGTCATTTCAACCGAGGCTTTATTTCTCCTTATATTTCTACATTCTAATTTGACACAAGGTATTATACAACCTTGCTTTTGATAAAGGACAATCAGATTTGACTTCATGTTACAGAGGAAAACATAATATTGCATATTTGAGAAGAGAAGATGTTAAAAATGGAGAAATACCCATCTCCATCCATCTATCAAAAGTTTATTAGCTTTATGCTATGTGTCTGGAGCCAGTTTGCTGGGGAGTGAAACCGTTCAAGTTGAAGTGCCTTCCAAATGTGCCTCGGGATGCCAATCAAGTTTGGGGATGGTCTGCTGAGGTGTATGGCTCCACAGTAAATAAGATTTATGAAAGTCCTTAAGATGGGTAACAGCTATGGGAAATATATTTAATACTGCAGAAGACAGCAGAAGACCTAAATGTCCTTCCAAAGCCAAGGGTGTGAAATTGGAGATAACAGGTATGGAAAGGGAACAGGATCCAGAGGGTGGTGAAGTATGAGAGATCTGCTCACTGGAGAAAGAGGAAACCTGTCTGGATCACCTTTATTAAACATCAGGTACATGATATTGGACTTTGCACTTGCTTACGTGTACAAGACTATGTTAGACCATGTAGGCAGGCATTGTGTTTAGGGGTGAGTAATTTTGACGAGAAATACTTTTGTCCTACTAGAGAGAATTGCATCTGCTTGACCACTGGAATGGTGTGCTTGTATTAGTATTATAAATCAGATATGTAAACAAGGTATTTCAGTATAAATGCATTTCCAGCCCTTAATTGCTAGGGTTTACTGTAAGTCCTTAGCATGTACTAAATGAACCTAGATTTACTGAATGTCCAATGAAATTTTCAATGCATAGATAACTTTATGACATGAAAAAAATACCTGTTTTGGTCTAGTTACGCACTACTCTTAGTATTCCTTGGGTGTGCATGTTTTCCATAAACAATTCTTTTGTTTTTTACAGTAAACAATTTTGACCAAAATTGGAAACTATTTAGTCAAATACCACTATCCTCATAGCTATGTGACATTCAATGTCATATACTATGGTCAGGATATGATACTTAATATCTCACTAACTTTATGGTTGGGGGAAAAATGTGTATTATCTACATTTTGCAACCATGGACATTGAGAGTCAGGACAATTTATACGGGTTCCTCAAGTCATATATATGGAGGATTAAATAAAAAGTTAATATATGGGGGTTAGCAGAGTAGCTGAAAATTAGGAAGGCCATGATAAATATATTAAATATATTACTAAATCTTAACCGCAGGCATGTTCCTATGGTCCAGACATTTTTCTTTTAACTTCACACTATCTCTATTTTATTCTTAATGTAGCCTCATCAACTTTGAATATCCTTTCATATAGACAAAAGTCTGTATGTTAAAGGATGTTCCTCACTCTTCAATTTCCCCTGAGAAGAGGAAGAGTCTGGGAGCCATTTGTAAGGGCATTTCTTTAATATTCCTCCATCTCCCTTACTTCCCACATCCAAATAATCACTATGTCTTGTTTATTTTACTTTCTAGACTCCAACACCATCATCTGTAATGTGAGCACTCATGAAAGTCCCATCTGCCCGCCACCAGCCCCTTGATATCCACACAGGTGCCAGGCTAATCTCTAACCCACTTAGAGCTGTGCTGTCCACTAGATTAGACACTAGTCACATGTGGATCTTTGAATAGAGATAAAATTCATTTAAATTAAACAAAATACAAATTTCAGTTGCTCTGTTCTACTAGCTAGACTTCAAGGGCTAAACAGCTACATGTAGCAAGTGGTTACTACATTGGTAACTGTACTGTGGTATATATATATATTAACCACATTGGCTCCTGTATGTAGAACAAATATGTAGAGCATGTTTCTACATCACAGAAAGATCTATGAAATTCAGCTGTGGTTTAAATCATATGACTTTCCTGCTATATTTCTTCAAATGGCTCCCCATTTCCTACAGGTGAAAAAAATCCCTCCACTCAGTTTCTAAGGCTCTTTCTTTGTGTTGTATCCCCTGATGTCCTTCCCCTGTCAAAACTTCAACCACACCATCCTTTGTTAAGGTCTTTAAGCACAGAGAACATATTCCTAACTCAGAGCTTTTCATATTTTCTCCTGCTTTTGATATGAATAATTTGTAATATTTTATGTATCCCTTTTTATCTTCATCACTGTAAGCTTTGAAAAGACTTATTTATTTTCATTGTCTTTCTTCACCTATAGACTTCATCTATATGACATTAGCCCAAGGCCATATCTGTCTTGGCACCTAACATCATGCCTTGCACATAAGAAATACTCAATAAGGAGTGAATGAAGGTAGAAAGTTAAGAGCTGAGATGGAAGGGAAAGATGGGAAAGAAATGATAGAATGCTCATCTGTCAGACCTGAGCTCTCCCCACACTAGTATAGTCCTTTAATTTTTATGCTTTTCTAAATAAACTCTCAAGATTTTCGACATGCTTTTTTTTTTTTCCTTCCTGCCGGGGATGCTGTCCTTACCTGTTCTACTTGGAAAACATCTGCTCATTCTCATTCTTCCTGTCCTCAAACAGATGCTACATCCTCTTGGTGTCATCTCTGTCCCCCCTCACTCTTTCCCAGGCACATTCGGGCTTACTCACTGCAATGTGAGCATTACTTCATTACAGAGCCTGCCACTTTTCACTGTAAACAGTGAGGTCACACCAATGAGTCCAAAGAAGAGTCTTTATTCAAATGTTTAGCATCTCACTTGCCTAAAAGAAGCAACCACAAAAACCTTATTGAAATTGAAAGAAATAATAAAAATTTTATATTTAATCCCTTCACAGTGTGCAAGACTACATTCAGTTTTTCCCCCATATTTTTGCTATCATATCATATTTAGAATTTTCATTTAGGAATGATTATTTTGATGATTCAGAAAATTAGAATTTCTCCAAAGATATTATGTAAATATTGAAGAATTAATCATGAATCAAATTTTATGTGAGATTTACACTAAAGAATTATTTTGTTGTTCTTTTGGTTCTTTGGCTGCAGAATGTTACACACGATATTGTCGCTTTAGGTCTTTATTTTTTCAAGATATTAATGAAACAAATGACAAAACAAAATTCATGCTTGGAAAATGGAACCTCATTAAAACCGACAGATTGGGGCGCCTGGGTGGCTCAGTGGGTTAAAGCCTCTACCTTCGTCTTGGGTCATGATCTCAAGGTCCTGGGATTGAGCCCCACATTGGGCTCTCTGCTCAGCGGGGAGCCTGCTTCCCTTCCTCTCTCTCTGCCTGCCTCTCTGCCTACTTGTGATCCTCATCTGTCAAATAAATAAAATCTTTTTTTAAAAAATGACAGATTTAGAATCTGAGCTTTCTATATTTGACCCTAAATAAAGTAAAAGGTACCTGAGCATGATTATGTTGGGTGAATCTGCTTCACTCTTTAGGTGAAAACAGCAAGTTGAAATATGGTAACATTCTGTCTCTCTCCATATGAACACCAAACACCAGAATCTTTGAAATATTTTGTTGTTGTTTAAAAATACCTAGATATTTGGCAGAGTGTCTTCTAGAAATAATGATAAAGACTCAATGTAAAACCACTTTTAAAAACCATGAGGAAATTTAGAGCACATTATCTAATTTGGGATTCACCTTAACCTTTAAAAGAAGGCGATTCTATTGTTCTCATTTTTAGGTGAAGAAACTGAGGGTTGGCTGTATAAAGTGGCTTCACAGAGAAGTTAGGAATAGAAGGGCCATTCCCTGGGAAAATCATCAGGTGTTTCACAAATATTACAGTGGAGAGAGTATAGTCCACGATAACTTTTTCTTAGGAAACCTGTTATCAGTTTATCTTTATCTGATGGCTGAAGTCTTCAGTGTAGCTGTTCGTGTATACTCCCCGGTTTATCCTACACAGTTTCCTCCTGTTGTCCCGAAGCCACTGGCCATGAAAATGGAAGACTCCCTGATTTTGGGATGTTTGTTCTAAAAATCCTTAAAATATTCCTTCTTTTTTTCTTTTTAAGACTTTATTTATTTATTTGTCAGTGAGAAAGACAGAGAGAGAGAGCATAAGCTGGGCGAGAGGCACAGGGAGAATCAGGCTTCCTGCTGAGCAAGGAGCCTGATGCGGGACTCAGTCCCAGGACCCTGGGATCATGACCTGAGCCGAAGGCAGACCCTTAACCAACTGAGCCACTCAGGCATCCCCTTAAAATGTTCTTGACATTGTTACAGACCAAGAAGCAGTAATCGAACAGGGGACAGAGGGTCTCAGTATGTAGTGTTGGGGGTGGGATTGGGAAGAGAGGTAGGAGATGTGTTGAATATGTGTGAATAATACTTGAATATGGACAAAAAAATACAAACACACACTGGGACTTTGTGCCAATACCAGTATTAGTAGAAATATAAATATGGAATATATTATAGAAATTATAATTATAATTCTATATTATATAGAAATTATAGAAATATATAGAAATTATAGAAAATATAATTATATAAATATAAGAAATTATAAATATAGAAATGTAAATAGTTGAGCTGTTGTTAATTAAAGAAACCGATAACTCAACTAAAAATGGTTATTTAATATCCGTGGAGCTGCAATGCAGAATAGGGTGCCATTTTTCAACCCAGGGATATCCATGGTCCATTTTGAGCTCTTCTTAGTCACTGCACCAGTGATATCTTCTTGTATTTACTTCTGAACTCTGCAGGCTACTCTTATTTGGGTCAACTGTGACATCAGTTTGTGTTCATGGTCAGAATACTGTAGATTAAATGAGTTTCCAAACAAGGCGCTGTGCATCTAGGTAGGAATTTTCTTGCACCTGTAGCCTTAATTTCACAAAGTAAGATGATGAAGTTTTTATCATTTACTTTTAAGACCTACTCCTGTAGGTTAGTGAAACAGTAATACTGAAGCAAACCAGGGAATTTGTTGGAATAAAAGGAGAAAGTTTAAATGGGGCTTCTAAAACATACTCATTGTACTAGATGGAGAATGTCTATTTCCAAAATTTCCATCATTAGGATTGATGTTAACATGACCCTAGGAGCCCATTTTCTCACATGCCACTTCCCACTGTGTTAATAAGAAGTTCCTTCTTAATCTGGCAGGAAGATGAGTCTCCAAAGTGTATTCTTTTTTTCTCAAAACGAGATCTTTTGTCTAACACACTTTAAGTGATTCTGCAAAGAAACAGCAAATCCAAAACATGCAAATTTTAAAGAAATTAGAATGAAGACTTCAATACCAGAGGTACGGATCCTGTGACTTTGAAGACATAAATTAGAAAGTTTTGAATTTTTCAATAGATAGAATATGAACCAAAATAGTTCTTTCTCAGTTTTTTATTCTTTTCCTATCCCCATTATTCTTTTCCCTTGTATTTCTTTAGCACCATATTTCACTCTTAGTAAAATCCACGCTTGATAAGTATTTGTGCATCCTTCCTACAATCCATTGTTGAGTAACTGCTATGCAAAACCCAACCAATGTGCTACTATGATACAGGAATCAAAAATATCTCCTTGTCCTGAAAGAGTGAAAGTCTGGCAGATGTGTACCTAGAGAAAATGGAAGGAATATCCTTAAGGAGAGGAATGACTCAGACCACATACAGAAGGTTCCCCATGGATGAGCCGAGGGCTGTAAAACCAAGGACAGCCTTTGATTTCATCAGCTCAGAGTCTTTGCTCCGTGGAAGTACATAGAGTAGGAGATATTTTGAAAGAGGCAAAGACAAGTATCAATAAAGCTTACAGAGGGTTCTGGGATATCTCTCTAGCGTCACGTGTGAATTTCTGCCTTTCCTAAGTCTACTAAAGGATGTGAGTGATAGTCCTTATTTGTATATTTCCATTTCTAGAAATTTGTGTCTGCAGTTAATGCTCAGCTTAAAGGAGTCTCTTACAGATTGAAGAATTGACTCACCATTTATTTTATTACTCATTTATTCATTTGCCTAATGTGAGACATGTATCAATTTACTGTAAAGCATCACTCTCTGAAGAAGATATCTTCTCCTATTTAGAGAGGAGCCTATGAGATTATGAATAGTTACCTAATTTCAATGAGATTCCACCAGTGAGAGCCTAATGAAGGTTCTCTGGTTTCTCTGATTATGCTTCTTCCACTTTATGTGCTGCTACTCAGACAGACACAGGGAATCCCAGGAAAAAGAGAGGCTTATGGATCTACTTCCCAGGTATCTAGCCCAAAAAATGACATTCTGTGACTTTACGTAGGACACTGGATTCTAAAATCTTAGTTGTTACTCCAGGTTTGCTTTCTTAACCCATTCTATTTTTTTTTTAATTATTTTCTATTAATTGACTTAAGGAAAGAGCCTATATTAGTTCCTTATTTAAGTATTTATTGTTGCTGATGTTACTATATCACACAGTGTTATGAGTGACTGAGAGGAGAGGGGAGACTTTGGGGTTGCTGCAGTGGATGGTGGGAGCTTAGAGGACCAGAGGAGAGCAAGCTGAATTTTTGCAGCTAAAGATGAAATGGTGTGGCTCTGGAATGTGTGCGTGTGGTGGGGAGGTGGGGCGAAGCAAACATCTTCTGAGAACATTCCTGAACATAGTATGCTTTCAATTTTTTTTTCTAATGGAATCTTAAGCTATGTAACCAATTTTCAAATTGTTAAAAATGTAATTAATTTTAACTGTGGTTAAAAAAAGATCACATTTGGGGCACCTGGGTGGCTCAGTCAGTAAAGCGTCTGCCTTCGGCTCGGGTCGTGATCCTGGGGTACTGGGATTGAGCCCCATATGGGCTCCCTGCTCAGTGGGGATACTGCTTTCCCCTCTCCAGCTCCCCTGTGCTTGTGTTCCCTCTCTCACTATCTCTCTGTCATAAATAAATAAAACTTTAAAAAAAGATCACATGTTATTTAATATTAACAAACGATTGAATATGTCCAGGAAATCTTTGAACCTGCAGTGGTGAGTTCATGAGACAGAGAAAAGTTTGTGGAAAAATAAACACCTAAAATAATGATGCCAGAGATGCCGACATCCTGCCCCCACTTGCTCTCTCTTCTCAGCTTTATTTTTAATCACTTAAGCTGGCATCTTCTATGTGTTTGCTTCTACTGCTAGGAGAACTCAGCTCTACTTACTGAGGAAGAAGAGAACCAAGGAGTGAAAGGGATGCTACGTTGGACCTGAGAAAGGGATAGGGAGTCATCAGGAGAAACGATGTTATCATGTCCACATAAGTAATGATACAGTACAGATTTTTAAATATAGATTTATTGAGCACTTATTATGTGTCAGGCCCTGACACAAAAGTGCTTTATATGCATTATTCATTAAAGCCTCACAAAACCTATTATAATTTCCATTTTACAGATTAAGTAACAAAGGCACAGACAGACTAAGCATAACTAAGTCACTAAGACTTAGCATGACTAAGTCACTAAGATTTAGCATGACTAAGTCACAACTTTGTAAGTGATAAGGTCAAAACATGAACTCAGACAGTCAGACTAGAACCCAGGTTCTTTATGAGGAGATTATGAATTTCTGTGGAGCCAATAGCAGAGGACTTTCCTGGTAGCCTGAGAATAAACAGCTGGAAACCCAGGCCATGCCCTTAAGCAACAGAGCAGAAAAGAGTTTGCTAGAAAGTAAAGATGGATTAGAAAATGTATCAGGACATGTTGGGCATGTGGGTGGCTCATGGGTGGTTAAGTGTCTGCCTTTGGCTTAGGTCATGATCTCAGGATCCTGGGATCCAGCCCCCATCAGGCTCCCTGCTCAGTGGGAACTCTGCTTCTCTCTCTCCCTCTGCTCCTTCCCACTCCCCACTCATGCTGTCTCTCTTCTCAAATAAATAAATACATAAAATCTTTATTTAAAAAAAACTTATCAGGAGGTCTATAAAGAAGATGGGAAATGGAGGCTTCTTATTCCCTGGCTTTCCGGAGAGGTCTAATTCCTTATCTTATTTAATAAATCATATTTCCTTTGATCTATTTCACTATATGAAAGTATATATAATGACACATATATAATAAATAGATATTTAATATAGATTATATTAAGGCATTGCACATACGTGTATATAATATAGGCATCTATAATATGTTGAAGGCAATTGTATATTAAAATAAGAAAAATAATCACAATTTTGAGTTCACAAAATTGAGTACATAGATGGCATTCGATGATGTCACTATCACACAAATGATGTGAGAGCCCTTGATCCCTGATACTTAGTGGTCTGCACACACTTGTGTTGACAAAGCATGCCACACTTAGTATCTCATCCAGTCCTCACAACAATCCTACTATCTAATAGTAATATCATTCTTATTTTTAAAAAGATTTTATTTATTTGAGAGAGAGAGAGAGTGAGAGAGGGCACAAGCAGGAGGAGGGGAAGAGGGAAAAGCAGACTCCCTGCTGAGTGGGGAACCCAACGTAGGACTCAATCCCAGGACCCTGAGATCATGACCTGAGCTTAAGTCAGATGCTTAACCCACTGAGCCACCCAAGCCCTCTATCATCCCTATTTTATATGTGAATAAGGTCAGCCCTTCCTGTTGCTAGCTGGTGTACACATAGACTTCAGAGGGAATCAAACACGAATATTCATCCTGGTTCTGGTATGTACTAGTTAGGTTACTTAAAATGTCCTCTAAGGGTTTTATTTTTCTTTTCTTTGTTCCATAAGAAACCAAAGAGAAGAGACAGAAGAAGGAAGAGGCATCTAGCACTGTGCTTGGCCCACATTTGGTGTTGAGTGCATGCTTGTTGATGATGTTGAATCAGGATTTCTGGGATGTTTAGCAATTCTTGGGAGCCTTTATCATAAAGTCTGCTAGACATTAAAATGTCTGAAATGTCTACAGAGATAGCAAGGGGCTTCTTGAAATAGTTGAGGTAGACTTTAAACTGAATTTCAACAAAGTCATTTCTCCCCCATCAAGTTCCTCCCGTTGTGTAATCTCGTAGTGTTGTGACATTCTTACCTGTGATCTTACCAAAGGGCTGTATTTATAGCCTATTTTATAAATTCTTATGACTCACTCCATACAGTCTGTCATGAACTGGAACTTTAAAAAATGAGAAAAATATCTCCGCCTCTGTTAGAGCGATGAAATTTAAATGACGCCCAAATGTTTTTTCTAGTTTTTTGCTATTTATAAACTGTTAAGAAAGGGGCCTTCTCTATCACCTTCCAAGTGGAAAGATTATTAAAGTTTTGTGTCATCCAATATGGTGATTATGCTGAGTGTGATGATGATAATGATAAACACATCTCTAGCAATTTTAGAACATATCTTAGAGACTGATTTATGCTTTATTCTTAGTCTGCAACCATAGCTGACCAGTAAAAAAAAATTGAGGTTCAGTGAATATATCCCCAAAACAGCAATACATAAATAACAGATAGGATGACTATCTTCTCATTGTATCCTCATCGGCCGAGAGCGGAAAGAGATCCTGTGTGTCCTCCTTTTTTAATAAAGCCATTAATCCCATCATGAGGGACGCACCTTCATGGCCTCATCTTAAAGTAATTACTCCCAAAGACCTCATTTCCAAATACTATTATATTGGGAGTTAGGATTTTAACCCATGAATTTTGTGGCTACCCAAACATTCCGTTCACAGCACTCTTCCTTCATTCTATAAGAAACTAAAGAGAGGAGGACAGAAAAAAGAAGCAGCATCTAGCACTATGCTTGGTCCCTGATAAATGGTCCCTGTTTCCATTCTATCCTGTTTTAGTGGATCTCACTACTTATGGGCCAATTTTTCTAAATATGCCTTCAGTTTCTTAAGACACTTACCTTATTGGTTTCAGCATTCCATAACCAAAACACAGATCTTGATGTATAAAGAGAATAGCAATAAATGTTGTGAAAAAAAAATAATTACTGTGTTATATTGATGCCTAGTGTTTCTTAATGATATCTTATCTGAAAGAGTGTTCTCAAAAGAGGAACGACTAACCTGAGCATTTAAAATTGTTAATTTCATAGACTCTAGTGTTGTAAAGTTGCTAAAATACCCATTCCGACGTTTAAAAATTGTTACTAGAGAACCAGCAACCATCTTATTTCTAGGACAGAAACTAACAGGAATCGTCAATATGTACTTTCCTTAACATGAAAACAAGATATTCAGCAGCAACAATAACAACACATACATGTTGTCTAGCCAAATACGTGCTTAACAGAAACACACATTTCCTTTGAACTGTCGTAAATAACATGCTGCCTAGCACCGTCCTGCTTTGGGTTTAAGTTTATTGTTTTATGTGATATTTTGTGGCAACTGCTAATTATCATAAGACGTCCAATAAACGTGATGGATTGTCCAATTAACTCTTCATCAGCATCCGTTTTTGAAGATGCTACCTATTGAAACTGATGGCAGTTTATGACCTCCGTGTTGCATATGTAGCTAATTACTCCTTGGACAATAATTATTAAGTTTCTTGTGCCTCATTCAGTCATTTTATTTTACAAATTATGATGCCACCGAGTTTCCCAATCCATTTGACTTCACAACTATGACTCTCCAAGGATTACTAAAGGTCTGCTGTAGAATATATGGATCATATAAACATTGAAGTAGATTACAGATGTGTCTGTTTTGTAGGTTTTCCATCGACCGGCACACTGACCTGGAGAGACAATTCAACATTAATGCAGATGATGGAAAGATAACGCTGGCCACACCACTTGACAGAGAATTAAGCGTATGGCACAACATAACAATCATTGCTACCGAAATTAGTAAGTGCCTGGGTTTAATTTCTTCCTTGTCTGACTGGGTTCAGTTTATGCCTAGGGATCCCATGGTTGATGTGATCCCTGTTTCCATCAGATATTTTGGCATTAGAACTTATTTTATTGCTCCCAAGGAGTCTTTGAATCAATTATCTCAAAAAGAAATAACTTGCCCGGTGGTAAATTACCAAGGATTGCAATATATGTGGGAAGGAAACATTCTTATATCCAAATACCCTTATATCACATATCCATTATTCAGCCATTAAAGATAATGTTTTCCACATTAAAATAGGAGGAAAGATTTAGTATGAAAGGTTAGGTTAAAAAAAAATACAACTCAAGAATTCTTGACTATAATTTAAGTAAATGGGCCAAACATAAATATTACATATAATACAGAAACTACTGTTCGTATATGTAGACCACATCCATCCTATTCACATATGCAGACACAAAACATAGAAGGAAACTTCTTACTGTCAATACACATTATTTTGGATAAATGAAATTATAGATGATTTTTTGTTTCATTTTTAGAATTTAGTGTAGTTTACACAGTAACCAAGACTAAAACTGTAACTTTAGTATAATTGTTTTCATAAAATACAGGTGAAAATGTAAGCCTTTTTTTTTTTAAGAGGATTTTGCAGGATTGTTGAAATAACATATGTTTGTCTTTCAATTTTCAGTGAGCACAGTTGCTTTGATTACACTAATGGGCACTACTATTGAGTCTCTAAACCAGTAGCTATGTGGTGGAATTTGGTGCTACACCATCTTTGAGAATTTGCCCTCTGCCTCACCAATTTTTGTTATACAAAAACATGCCAAAGGAATGTAAGACTCATTTTATTTCCAAACAAAATACATTTTTTTGGTGTTATCTGATGTCCTTCTTTCTGTAAAGGACCTGATAAGACCTTTACAGTTGACACAGGTTCAAGGGAGGCAATCAATTCTGAAAGGAGTTGGGAATCTAAATAAGGAAATAAAAATCAACATTAAGAAAAATTCATGGGTATACATACAGTATAGGGGGGGTAGATGACAATTATAGGATGTGGGACCTAAAATCTGCTCTATACACTCTCTAAAATCTGCTCTATGTTTTCACAGCTAATGTGAGAACACGGCAAACATCTCTGAGACACGTGATTAATCTGTGTGTAAGACAAGAATAAGCCATGCCTTTAGGAAGGGCACAGCTTTTCCTTGTTCTGAGATATGGGGGAAATGTCCTCCATGGAGCCCTATTAAAAAACAAAACAACCAAATGAAAATGTATAAAAAAGTGAAGATTTAAGATGAAGAGTATCTGTTTTTATATAGCAACCTTGAATGCAAGCAGAGAACATGCAGCACTCAGGTTAATAGGAAACTTCAACCCTACCCAATGGACGGTTCTGGAGAGAGGATGAACTTCGGAAACTCTGGTGTTTTTCTGGTTTAGGAGTAGTATTCCCTTCCCCAGTGTGTTTTTCTGGTCACAGTTTTTCCCTCATTAATAGCACGGGATAGACAAACTATACCACTTGGTATCTGGTTTATTACAAAGGTTAACTCGAGACATGGTACAGACATGAAATTTTTATAATTTACAATGTTGAAGCCACATTATTGCCTTAAGCCCCTGAGAAAAACTGTATACATTTAGATTGCTTTAGGGCTTTATAAAAATGCTCTAAAGGATCACAGCTTTCTTTAAAGTACATAGGCAGTAATTACTTTTTAAAGAACCTCCTCATATTGAATACAGCCTAGTTGAGTTATCCTTAATCTGCGATACTTTTTTTTTATGAGATGGATGCCTTTACTTAATATTCATCAAGGAGGTCCTAATTATAAGGATCTATGGTACTCCATTCTAAGGAATAAAAATAAATGAATGTGCAGAGCAGGTGGCTAAGAAACATTTCAGGGACAATACAGAAACAAAAGACTCATTTGTAAGGAATCACAGACAAGTAAGGAGGCAGACACAAAAGCAGATGCTCCAAGGTAATGAGCTGTTAACTCTCGGGTGACAGGGTACCAACCCAAGTCTGTGGAGACATTCATTTGCTCATTCACTCAATAATTATTTATTGAGTCTGTACTACTTGCCAAGCACTCTTCCAGTGACTGGGGATATAGCAGTGAGCAAAAGAGACAAATCCCTGTTCCTCTTGGAGTTTTCCTTCTTGGGGCTCCTGGAAGCACCTGCGTATGAAAGGGTAAGTTGAAATCTGCTAGATATCTATAAAGAAAGACAGGGGTTAGGAAGAAGGTGATGTGTGCTGGGAATTCCAAGCAGTTCTGTGTTGATGGTATGGAAAAGTACGGTGATGGAATGCCTCCCATGAACACGGGATTTTACTTATTTATTTATTTATTTATTTATTTATTTATTTATTTATTTTTAAGGATTTTATTTATTTGTTTGACAGACAGAGATCACAAGTAGGCAGAGAGGCAGGCAGCGAGAGAGAGGGGGAAGCAGGCTCCCCGCTGAGCAGAGATCCCGATATGGGGCTCTATCCCAGGACCCTGAGATCATGATCCGAGCTGAAGGCAGAAGCTTAACCCATTGAGCCACCCAGGCGCCCCGCAGGATTATATTTAAAAATGAATCATGATACACATGAAAAAAATAAGCCTTTATATGTACCCGTAAAATAATTACATAAGATCATTTTTAAAGTGGTAGAGATTATTATTATTGATGAATACAGTGTAATCAAATTATAAAAATATATCAAAACTTAGACCAGATAAAATTTTCTTCATAACTTGAGATAAATCACTCAAATATGTCCCAGATTAAGCTTTACAGTTGGTTCTATGTAGGCAATAAATACAGAATGGCTCTGCCCGCATAAAGACTATTGGCTTGTCTGTGAACATTTTATTTTATTTATTTATTTTTTAAGACTTTATTTATTTATTTGACAGACTGAGATCACAAGTAGGCAGAGAGGCAGGCAGAGAGAGGGAGGGAGAAGGAGGCTTGCCGCTGAGCAGAGAACCCGATGTGGGGCTTGATCCCAGGACCCTGGGATCATGACCTGAGTCGAAGGCAGAGGCTTTAACCCACTGAGCCACCCAGGCACCCCTGGAACTGTAAACTTAGATATCAGTCTGTTCTTCTTGGGATGTTAGCCTGTAACCTTCTTAGTACCAGCAAGAAAGAAAGTATATAAAAGAACTTTAAATTTTAGCTGTAAAATATCAGCTGAGGTGGGCATAAATTTAGGAACTTTAAAAGTACAATTAAGCCATTTTTTCCCCTAAATCATAAAAGGAAGTAGAAATAATAAGATCACAGAGAACATAAGAAAAATTGGAATTACATGAAAATGGCTGAGAATCGTGTTTGACTTGGTGTTATTATTTAGCCCATCGTGTAATGTTTATCTTCCAAAGCCACACACCATGTCTTGGGGAAAAAAAATATTAAAGGGAGATTTATTGTATTTGGGCAAGTTGAAGATTTAAAACCGCCCAGAACAACAGAACCCTATAGGGGTTCTAATAAAGATAAAGAAATATACATTCCAGAGAGAACAATTTAAAATTGTTCTCTCTGGAATGCCATCTCATCAGATAAAGATTTAAACAAATAAAGCTTTAAAAAATAAAAAGGATCTTAGGGACGTCCATCTGTTATCTCTTAATGAGAACGGAGATGTGGTCCTTCATCCTCCTGTGTCAGATTCCCTTAACCAAAGGCGGAGATGCTTCACTGTGTGTATTACACAAGTATTGTGGCGGTCATAGATCTAGCTTGCCATCACGATCAACAGGCTCATCTCATTACATGAGCTGGCAGTTAGATGTCCCTGTGCTAACAAGAGATGAGGCTTGTAGAGCAAGTCTCCACTAGTAACAATCCCATCATCTGCAACTTCAGTGCGCATTTGCTGCTGTTTACCACAGAGGTGAAGGGTTAAGGTAGGTTCAGCTGACAGTTAAACACTGAAAAAGTATTGTGTAAGCCCTACGATGCACCAAATTCTCCCAACACTCTGAGAAATTAGGTACTATTAATATAATTGACCCCTGAACAACACATGTTTGTTCTGCATGGGTCCACTTATTTGCAGAATTTATTTTTTCAGTAAATATATTTACCATACTGTAAATATATTTTCTATTCCATCTGATTTTCTTAATAACATTTTCTTTTCTCTAGCTTGCTTTATTATAAGACTGTGGTATATAATACATATAACATACAGAATGCCTGTTAAAAAACTACTGATGTCATCAGTAAAACTTTGGTCAGCAGTAGACTATTAATAGTTAAGCTTTTGGTCAGTCAAAAGTTATGCATAGATTTTCAACTGTACAGAGTCGGGGGGATTGTTGGTGCCCCTAACCACCCCCCCAACATTGTTTAAGAGTCTACCGTATGCCTTTTTCAGACAAGAAAACTCAACACAGCTAAATAACTTGGCCAAGGTTTCACAGAGAGCAAGGGCTGGTCGAGGGGGCAAGATGGGTAGGCATGCCATTGACCTGCTGATGACGTTGTTCTCTTCCATGGAAGAAACCTCTCTTATAGCTCTTTCCTTTCAAACTCCTGCTTAAATTGGGCCTCCTGGGCTGCCACATCATTTGCTGAAGCAAGTGAATGAAGTTGTTCCTTCACGCAAAGCAGAAGGCTGGTTGCCTGGACAGGGGTGTGGTGGGGGGAAGAACAGATATGCACTGACCACATCAGCCCCTGCTCTTCTAGCATCTCTAACCAAGGGTAGGAGGATAGCCTACTGCCCAAAGCAGAGCTCTGGGACTGTTCAGACTGGGATTCTTTAACTATTTTAGAGATCAGGAAAATGAGGACCAGAGAATAGAGGACACACAGTAGTACATTTTAGGGGATGGCAGTTTTCGGTGAAGATCACAGAGAACATGCCTTACACAGCTGACCTGGATCACCTCCAAGGAAGAGCCTTGGCATCAGGCCAAGACCTGCTGCATCAGAAACTCAAGGTGGCAGCTCAGGAGCCCACTTTCCTGAGCTCTCCCACATCCTCTCAACCCCCAGCAGGTCCCCCATCAGAAGTTCCTAAATATCTAACAATGCCTTGAAGGAAGACAGAAAAAGGGGCGGTTCTGTTGTTTGCTTTTGTCTTATTTGCTGTCCTTCCTGTGGTGATTAGGTGACATCTCCCTGAGCTGTGATGTGGCCTCAGGTCCATCAGATGACGCATAGGGTTCCTCTAGGTTGAACAGGGTGCTAAGACCCACCTACCAGAGCAGCGTGATTAGCAACACAGCTGTGGGGGACATAAAGGACACTGGGGAACCGTGGGGAAATCCATTTGCTTTGAATAGTCTTTGCAGGGGTTTTTCAGAGGCATTGAATGCCAATTTTAGAGCAGAGAAGCTGGGGATGTGAGGTGGTACGTGTGGAAACTGCTGACCCTGTGTGCTTGGGAGCCAGCTGCTGGCACAGACAGAAAGCACTACTATTGGCTACCTGAAGGTATTTTAAAGCAGGAAGCATATAATTGCCCATTAAATTAATCTCTTGGAGTTAGTGGTAATGCATTGCTCTGGCCCACTACGGTGGGCTGCACACAATATTGCAAATGAAGCTTTTCACTAATGATGACTAAATCTCCCCGGGAAAACACTAGTTTGATAGCCCTTAAGAAATGTTGGTTTTGTTTTTTGTTTTTTTTTTTTTCCCCTGGCATAAGGCCCAGTTGCCAGAGTAATTGCTTTGTCCAACCCAGGATACTTAGGAAAAATATATCTTTATAACTCATTGTTCAGAGAAATCTTGTGTCCTGGAGTTGGCCATGTCCGTTGGCCATATAACCTCTCGCAAATTATTTCTCCTCATTCGCTCTCAGTTTTCACATCTGTGGAATGGGAATCAAAATTATTCTGTAAAATCTTGGGTGTAATGAGAATTGAATTAAAAGTGATCGTACCAAACCTATTAGCTCAAAACGCATCTATAACCTCTAGAAACTGATAAATTGTTATTATTAATGCAGCCCTAATCCTTAATTTAAATATATACAATTTGGTTTATATTGTATGTTACTCCACCTCCTCTCACAACAACAAGATTGGTAATTGCAGTCTGTATGTCATTGCTGGGGCAGCTAAACATCTTCACTGCACCCACCAAAAGGATAGGTTTGTTCACTGCCCTTCCTTTTGTCCTTGGTTCAGGCACGGTAGACCGCCTGCTGGCTAAGGAAAGGCACTCACGATGAAGCAGGCACATTTTTGGAGAGCCTGCTTGGACTAAAGACTTCAAATTTTGTATCAAGATCGTTTTTAAAATGTTTAATCTCTTTCTCTGTTGCCTGTGGCATAATAGAGGCTAGAGTTTCATTAGGATCAATGCTGTTCCCTAGTGTAGGATGGAACGGAAGCAGATGAAGGGATGGCATTGTCCAGGTAGAGAACTCTCATAGAAGGGAAAGTGAGCTGGAAGGCTGAGGTGGACAGTGAAATTCAGGTGTCGGGGTGGCTAAGGGTCTCCCCAATAACGGGCCATAGCAATACGACCGAGAATATAGTCCGTCATCTCAGACAAGCATACAAGTGCTATAAGGTAGAGATCGGTATTGTTAACAGTAAGGTGATACTGAGGGATGTGGAAAATAAAATACGTGAAGGTCAAGGGGAAGGTACAGGTTCCTGGAAAAGGGGTCAGCATCCAGTTCCCAGTTCTCCAGAGGGAAGGATTGGAATCAGCATCATTCTGCACTCCAGGAAGTGCTGAGGCATGCCAGGATGAGTATCGTTGTGGGGGCCCGCACCAGCTTTACCACATCCTACATAGCTACTCCAGTTCTTTGCGTACTGACTTGGGAATTTCCCCTAATTCCACTGTGTTCTGCAACCATTCTATCAGTATCTTCCCGCAAGCTCTCCATTGTTTTCATCTCTCCCCATCTGTTGTTCTGATCTACTTTAGAAAAGCATGCCTATTGAGGCTGGAGATGCGGATTTTAACCAAGAACTTCTTTAGGATGTCACTGTGACTAAGAGCCCCTTAGCCCTGATGTAGAAAAAGACCGCAAGTGAGAGGCTTCTGTGCCTGTCTTGTCCTGGTCTCATTATAACCACCCACCCCAGAGCCTTAACAGTAATTGTAGACAAAGGACAGAAAGGAGGTAAGCAGCATCCTGGCCACTCAGTGCTGCTCTGAGGGTAGCAGGTAAGGTGGGGGGAGGGGAGATGGGTAAGGCCCTGGATACAGATATATACATGGATTTTAGAGATCAGATAGTAGTAGATTGATTAATCTTCAGGCTTTGGTTTTTCTGGGGACAGAGAAGTTACAGGGACTCAGGGGGAAAGTGTAGTTAGTTATCAGTCTGGAAGTCAAAGAGAACAAGGGAGAATTTTAGTCACCAGGCTTGAAAGCCCCACCTCTGTGATGGAATCATTACTTTTGTCACTTAACTCTGTGGGCAAGGTACTTACCTTCTCTCTGTGGTTCTATTCCCGTGTGTAAAATGGGGAACGCATTGGTGTACCCTCAGAGGTATAGGATGGCAATAAGTATATTTAAGTGGTAACATTGTGCTGAACAGTGTAAAATTGTTAATGGACACAGGACCGGTTCTGAATTCAGGTTCAGCTGCTTGCTGGTTTGAAGGCAAACTTGAGAGGGGTGCCTTGGTGGCTCAGTTGGTTAATCATCTGACTTGATTTTGGCTCAGGTCATGATCTCAGGGTTGTGAGATCAAGTCCTGTGTTGGGCTCCATGCTCCGCGTGGTGTCTGCTTGACATTCTCTCTCCCTCTGGCTTGTGTGCGTGCATGCGCTCTCTCTTTCTCTCTCAAATAAACAAATAAATATTTCAAAATAAAGGAAAAGATGGGAAGATGGTAGGCTAACGTTCTAAAGAACATCATCCCAGTCCAGGTGAAGCAGGAGGGTTGTTTTTTGTTTTGTTTTGTTTTTTAAAGATAGTATTTATTTGAGACAGCACAAGAGAGAGCATGAGAGAGAGCACAGGAGCAGGGGTGGGGGTGGTCAGAAGGAGAGGGACAAGCAGACTCCCTGCTGGGCAGGGAGCCCAACACACACTGGATCCCAGGACCTTGGGATCATGACCTGAACTGAAGTCAGATGCTTAACCCACTAAGCCAGCCAGCTACACCAAAGCGGGAGGGTTTTTTTGTTTTGTTTTGTTTTGTTGGTTTTTTTTTTAAGATTTTGTTTATTTATTTGAGAGAGAGAGAGGTGGGGGGGGAAGGGGAGAGAGATATTCTGTCCATTCCACACTGAGGGCAGAGCCAACCTGGGACTCAGTCTCACCATCCTGAGATCATGACTTGAGCCTAAACCAAGAGTCTCTGAAGCAAATGAGCCACCCAGGTGGCCCTGAAGCAGGTTTTTTTTTTTGTTTTTTGTTTTTTGTTTTTTAAGGGGAAGCCACGGGATATTGTGAGGGGAGCCCCGTGCAGAAACTGGTGCTCAGCGGTTAATCCTTTGTCCTTGCAAGGCTTCCAGATTCTGCCACTCTGCCGGTAATCAAGGCTCCCAGGTGTTTCTCAGTAAAGAACACCCCTGCATCGCGAGATACTCATGCTATTAAAGCAGTCCAGACTCCTCCCCCTGCACCAGCACTGAAAATTCCAGGGTGTGTGGAGTAGGCCAGTCTGTGGTTGCTGTTTTCATGTGCTGTCAGGCCTTATTGTCTGGAAAGTCCGGTCCTCTGTTCGTCACCGCCCCCGTCTGCACGATCTCAAGGGAAGCAGGTTAGTTTTGCTACTAACTATGGTGTTTAGGTCAGCAAGCAAGGAGTTAATAATCCTGAAGCAAGTTCACCTTTAAGACTGGTTGTTGTGCTGTTGTGTTGATAATAATGGCAATTCAATATTATTTTTTAACATCAAGTAAACATTACTTTTATCATATTGTATGATTCAAGAGGAGGTACCCAACAGGGCCTTGTCATCAGCAGAACCACCTAACTTCGTTCCAAGGATCTAACAAATTGTGAGTTTGTTCCGGAAGTTTCATCTTGAAATTATTTGGGGAATGTAATTTTCTATATGATACATACTGGGTAGAAGTGTCTTTCCTCGGTCAGCCCTAAGCATCCTGGCCAGGCTCTCAACTTGAAAAGTTCCCTAGTTCTAACCTGAAACTAAGGTCATGGGCACTGCTCACACTACTTTCACAGCAAGTAGTAATGGTTAGTTGAAGTTTTTTGATATTGTGTTTGTGTTATTTGAAGTTTGTTGTGGGACTTAAAGAGAATAATACAGATAAAGGACGTCAGACAGAGCCCAGCATATGGTAAGTAAGTAATCAGTAGCGTTGTCTTCCCTCTCTTGGGCTTTCCCCTTTCCTGTCCCTTCTTTTCTCTAACCTCCTCCAGACTAAACCTCAGGCTAAACCTGGTGCTTACCTATTCTCACATCCTTTGTCATCTCCTTTGTCATACAGCTAAACATTCTATTGGTCACTCATCTCCCCCCTCCATTTTTCCCAGCCACTTGGGCTTAGGGAGAAAGACCAAAGTGGTCATAGGAACACTGTGACTTGTATTGGTTTCCCTTTGTGGCATAATAAACCGTGTCTAAACTTAGCGGCTTAAAATAATAAGCATGCAGTTCTTCTGGTTTGAATTGGCTTTGCTAATCTTTCTGGTGGCTTGTCTGGGGGAGACCTTACCTATGTCAAGCAGGCTGGTTAGACCAGGTGCCACAGGGGGCCCAGCTGTTCTCCGTTCCACGTGTTTCTCATCCTCTGGTGGGCTAGCTCAGCTTCTCTACTGGAGTGCTCAGTGTGCAAGGAACAGCAGAAGACTGGTGAAGAAGCACTTTTCAAGTCTCTGTTTGCATCACATTTGCAGTTACCTCACTGGCCAAAACATGTCATATAACCGAAGAAAAGAGGTTCTTTTCTTCGGTTATATGGGGTGGGGGCGCCTGGGTGCCTCAGTTGGTTAAGCGTCTGACTCCTGATTTTGGCTGAGGTTATGATCCCAGAGTTGTGGAACTGAGCTTGCCCTGGGCATGGAGCCTGCTTAAGATTCTCTCTCTCCTTCTTGCTCTGCAAACCCCCGCTCCCCCACTAAATAAATTTAAAAAAAACTTGTGTTTAAAAAAAAAGAGGTTCAAGGAGTGGAGGAACAATAACCACCTCCTAATAGGAGGAGTTGAAAATATAGCCATTTTTTTCTCTCTCTTTTTAAAATTTAATTCATGGGGCGCCTGGGTGGCTCAGTGGGTTAAGCCTCCGCCTTCGGCTCAGGTCGTGATCTCAGGATCCTGGGATCGAGGCCCACATCGGGCTCTCTGCTCAGCAGGGAGCCTGCTTCCTCCTCTCTCTCTCTCTCTGCCTGCCTCTCTGCATACTTGGGGTCTCTGTCTGTCAAATAAATAAATAAAATCTTTAAAATAAATAAATAAATAAATATAAATAAATAAAATAAAATAAAATTTAATTCATGCCAGGATGTTGAATCTCCATATATGTGACCGAGAAGTGATGATTATTTCTAGCCTGCGCATAGACTCCCCTCTCTTTCTTCCAGAATCCTCAGTATACTACACATGAGTCCACATTCTTTGCTCCAAAGCCCTACCTATCTGGGAGAAAGGATTCGACACAGTATCTCTGGTAGTCATCAACTGGTTAACTGTGGGTTTGTTTTTTTTGTTTGTTTGGTTTTGGGGGGGGGGTTAGAATTTGAACTGTAAACCTATTGGTGCTCTTACAATGCTAACAAGAGCTTCTGTGTAAGTGTTAATAAGCATTAACTGTTACTATTTCTATCTCCTGATAACCAAACTGAGTCAGGTTTCTTTGTTGTTACGTTCTCGCAGATCCATGCTCTTTTCCTTCAAATGACAGGTTAAGCTTATACATAACCACTTGTTTGCATATGGCTTTGAGAACACCTTCTGAAAGGAGAAATAAGTGAAGTCCTTGTTCCCATGAAACAATTTATTACTGCTTTATTATTGGTCACTGTTTTATCCTGGGAGCCTAGCCTAGTACTTGGTGCTCCCAGTAAATATTTGTTAAATTCATGAATGAGTAAAGGAAATGATGTATTAATACCACTGGAGAGTACCCTGATGAGTTCTGACTCCAAATGCATACTATTAATTGAGGCGTGAAAAGGATCTTTGCTTTAATCTACACCACTCAGCTCTGTGTTAAAAGTCTCAGGCAGACAGGGGCGCCTGGGTGGCTCAGTGGGTTAAACCTCTGCTTTCGGCTCAGGTCATGATCCCGGAGTCCTGGGATCGAGCCCCGCATCGGGCTCTCTGCTTAGGGAGCCTGCGTCCTCCTCTCTCTCTCTCTCT
The DNA here is from genome assembly GCF_002288905.1 of Enhydra lutris kenyoni. Lineage (NCBI taxonomy): Eukaryota > Metazoa > Chordata > Mammalia > Carnivora > Mustelidae > Enhydra > Enhydra lutris. The sequence continues at coordinate 13,179,290 of NW_019154138.1, read as the reverse complement.
CTCTCTCTGCCTGCCTCTCTGCCTACTTGTGATCTCTGTCTGTCAAATAAATAAAATCTTTAAAAAAAAAAAAAAGTCTCAGGCAGACAGACATACATGCACTATGGCTTTCTGGATTTTCTGAAGTCCTGCTTTTCCTCAGTGACTGAAGCTGAGACATAAAGGGCAAGAAGAATTGTGCTCTCCTTGTATGAAAATTGTGGGCCATTGACTGTTCAGAGGGATGGATTCCCATAGAATATTAATTAATCTTAGGAGTCAGAAACCATGAGAAAGGTGCTGGCAGAGGGGAGCCCCGAGTCCCTTCTCATTCTCCAAGGAGCCAGGCTTCTAAGAAACTTTATTTCTCTTTCCTTCTGAGCCTTAAGGCAAGCCCTGAATAATGCCAGCCTATACTTCATTACCCAGCAAGCCCGTTTATCACTTAATCTGATCTGTATTGAACAACTGGAAGCAGGTTACAAAGCAGCAAAGCCAAGAATGAAAATGCAGTGCATTTTCTGATTACAGGAATCCCTAATCCAAAGCTTAGAAACCAGGTCTAAAAATAGGCACCGGTTCTGTCTTTATACACCCTCACCCACCTCGCATTTCGGTGCCAGGTCAGGTGACCCTTGAGTCAGATGGTAGACATTAAAGCTATGGCCCCTTGCTTCCATCTCATTATGGGTGGCAAGGCATTGGTTACGCTCTACCCTTACTTAACGCTGGTGATGCTTTCTGGTTCCTGGAGTCTCTGTGATACAAGGATCCACCTCCCCTGTCACCGAAGGCCAGAGGTTATGCTGTTTTGCACTAGGATGGGTTGCATCTACTCCTTTTATGACTGCCCATTTTATCTACCCACAAACTCCAATCACCAAATACCAAAAAAAAACTAACATCCTTTTAGCATCAGATTTGGGCCGGGCATTGAGTTGAGTGGTTCACAAGCACTGTTTTGTTGGAGCCCTGCTGAACCCCACTGAAGAATGGAGAGGAAATCCTCTGAGATGTGTAATGATCACTCCGTGCCTACATAGCTAGAATTCAGAAAGACAGTCTTCCCAAACATAAGGCTTTCATATTCTCCTATCAGTATGACTTTTTGTAAAGTTTCAAAAATGAAGAAATACCCAAATAGCTAGGGTTCAACTTATTTTAGCAAGTACTCCATGTGCACCTACCATGTTAAGAATTGGGCACTTGGAATACAGTAAGACATGACTCCTTTCTCTTTGAGCCTTAATAGTGCGTCCCTAAAGTGAAGAGCTTTTCCCTCAGGCATGCATTTGAAACTCAAACATATAATTTCCTGAAAAGCGTGTAACTGGGAGCAGGGTGAGACTTCTCCATTGGACAGGGAAGACCATGTTCTCCGGGAGGATTCCTTGCAGAAGGTAAATTTTCATCAGGAGCATGAGTAACCGTAGGCTTTTTGTCAGCCTTCACAAATAAAGTACATCTTGATCAAGCAGAGGAGAGTTGAGAATATCTTCTGGTGATGAGAGAAATCAAGAGGGAGAAGAAGATACTGTTGGAAAATTAAGTGAAGCAAATTATGGTTGGCTTCTGATGACAGAGCAAGGAAATTATCTTACTCTGTTTCCGAGGGGCCCATCATACACATTATAATACCAAAATAAGGAAAACCTAGGGCACAGAATACGAAGATTCAGATTTAGGAGAATAGGTTATTGGAATGGAGAGTCTGAGATGTGGAGAGTGGAGGGGGCAGAATGTGGCTAGGATGGTGTTTTTGTTTTTTGTTTTTTATTTTTTTTTATTTATTTGACAGAGAGAGATCACAAGTAGACGGAGAGGCAGGCAGAGAGAGAGAGGGAAGCAGGCTTCTTGCTGAGCAGAGAGCCCGATGTGGGACTCGTGTGTGTGTGTGTGTGTGTGTGTGTGTGTGTGTGTGTGTGTGTGTGTGTATTTCATATCTGGTGTTTTTGTGTAAGGGTAGCAGTAAGGTTTTATTTATAGTACGGATTTATGTGTATAATTCCTCTACCCCCCATCCTTTTGGCCTAACTCTGTAATGCAGTATTTAAGATTACCTTAGACTATACTAAACATATCACAAACGTTCAATGGTTATTTTTAAATATTGTCTTATGATTACTAAACTTTAGATATAGCTCCCTTCAAAAGGATCATTTAATGTTGAAATGTCCTAGTTTAGAAAACAGAGCTACACATCATAAAATTTTGTCTATAATTATATACATCTATATATATTTACATTATATAATTAAATGTAGTTAATAATGACACCTCTCTCATTTAAGGCAAAAGTAGCCTCTGACATAGATTCTGATGCATCAATAAGAATTCACTAAGTGTCTGGAGTAGAAAGCGGAATATACAAATACTCCGTTTCCTTGTAAGTCATATTTCAGAGACATCCCTGTGGAAATGATTTCCTCTGTCCTAAAACAGGGGAGATCATTTTTTTTTTTTTTTGAGAAAGGCAGTTAAATAAAGAAGAATTTCAGGCATGTATGTGAGGATCCTGTCTAGTATTCACCATGCATCCTAGTTCCTAGCACTATGCCTGCCTCATGATAGCTGCTCAAGAACGTATTATAAATGAACTAATAAACATAGAAGATGAAGTCAAGGATGAGCATACTTATAAAATGGGCATCTTCAGGAGGATTTTGGTATTGTCAGTTTTGGACTACGGGGTATCTAGGGTTTGAAAAATGACGACTTTTAAGAAGCTTCTGTCTCTGTGCTCTCTTCTCGTATTTACCATCTATCAACATCTAGTCATTGGATTATTTAAGAACAGTAGGTATGACATTGCTGATAATAGACCAGATACAAAAGGATGTGCCTGTAGATACTACCTAAGAAAACCCCACACCACCAATGCATCCTTTTTAGATAATTTGTGCCCCCCACTTCCAGAAGCAGTGACCTTGAACTCATTATAGTGGCACATATCTCTGGACATTGTAGTCTGTTCAGAAAATCAAATGGGGGCCCCTGGGTGGCTCAGTGGGTTAAAGTCTCTGCCTTCAGCTCAGGTCATGATCCCAGGGTCTTGGGATCGAATCCCCCATCAGGCTGTCTGCTCAGTAGGGAGCCTGCTTCCCCCTCCTCTCTCTCTGCCTGCCTCTCTGCCTACTTGTGATCTCTGTCTGTCAAATAAATAAATAAAATCTTAAAAAAAAAAAAGAAAAAAAATCAAATGGAAGAAAGTACCATTTATTGGTCATCTGGTTTATCCATTTCTCATAGCCATCTTTGTACTCATGTGAAGTGGGTGCCATGAATCTTACTTTACATAAAGGAAATAAAAGCTTTGAGCAAATTAATTTCTGGAAGATACCCAGGTAGTAAAAGTCAGAGCTTGTTTCCTGTCCTTGTCTGTCTGATTTAAAACTCTGCTGCATTAGGCTTTCTATCTCCTAAATAGAGAGGGTTAAGGTGGAGGGTGGGGCAGGGAATGATGAAAAGTCAATGTGTTCAGGAAATAAAAAGAGAAAGAAACGAAAAGAAGAGAGAGACTGTAAATAGTTTCATGCCCTCTTTTAGATTAACATTTAAATTCAGTAAATAAATATTTATTGATCACCTCCACTCTCAGGGACAAAATGATGTATGAGGTAGACATGGCCCTGACTTCATGGAGCTTATGGAACAACTAGAGAGATGTCAACATAAATAAGTATGTTGTAAATACATCAATTGGATATTTTATTCATTGTCCAAAGTGTCATGAAAAAAAATATGTAAAGGAATGAGATAATTGATTTATTGTTGTTGTTGTTGTTGTTATTGTTGTAGTAATTTGAAAGATGGGCTGAATTTCATGAAAGAAAAGTGGAAAAAATAACATCCTTGAATAATGAAAATAATTGGTTTATATGAATATGATTGTGGATGGTTCTGGAATATTGGATAAGGAGTTTATTTTTTAATTTTTTTTTTAAGATTTATTTATTTATTTGACAGACAGAGATCACAAGTAGGCAGAGAGGCAGGCAGAGAGAGAGAGAGGAGGAAGCAGGCTCCCCACTGAGCAGAGAGCCCGATGTAGGGCTGGATCCCAGGACCCTGGGATCATGACCTGAGCTGAAGGCAGAGGATTTAACCCACTGAGCCATCCAGCCGCCCCTGGATAAGGAGTTTAAATAGAGCTACTGTCAAAAAATCAGTCTCAGGGCACCTGGGTGGCTCAGTGGGTTAAAGCCTCTGCCTTCAGCTCAGGTCATGATCTCAGGGTCCTGGGATCCAGGCCCACATCGGGCTCTCTGCTCAGTGGGGAGCCTGCTTCCTCCTCTCTCTCTCTCTGCCTGCCTCTCTGCCTACTTGTGATCTCTGTCAAATAAATAAATAAAATCTTAAAATAAAATTCAGTCTCAAGAGAATCAATCTTTAAAACCAGGGGGACTTTCCACTTGGGGCAAAACACTGATTCAGAAGGAATTTTGAGTATATGTAGTGGTCTTTATTCCCTTACAGTTAGAAAATTTTGTGGCCATAATTTGGAAATAAATGGGTACTTCTACCCATCCACGTTTAATCAATATTTATAGAGTAAATGGATTTTTCAAATTTGTATATCCTTGACACTGTGCTTAGATCAAGAGAAAAAGATAGGAGTTTTGAGTTTTCATAGGCAGGGACTGAGGAGCATGTGGCGCTATATAAATAAAGGGAAAATAAAAATTTTTAATGGTTTTAAAGTTATACTAGAGTCACTTCACAATTTGTGATTATGTATAATTTCCCATTCTAAATCTTACATGCAATTGTTTTATTATGAGCCAGGCTGTTTTATATGACCACAGGAGCAGCAATATGGAATTCAGTAAATTAGTGATTTTAGTGTTCATAAGGTTAACAGGGTAGAACTGGTTGGTAAATGTAAGCATAGCCATAATTAGATTTTTTTTTTTTTTTACATCTGGAGAGTTTCTTTTAAAGTAGTTTCCATGAGAGGTAAAATTTTATTGTGTGTGACAGAGTACTATTGGAACTTTCTTTTCCATCCCATTAACTTTAATAATGTTGCTGTGGTATTATTTCTCTTAACAGCTACCTTTGCACTCTGACACCTGTGGATCTCTCAAAGACAGGAATTGAGATTGCCTAATTGTGCTATTTAATAACAAATACATTCAAGGGCTATACATGGAAATAATAATAATGACTATATTTACACGATGAAACAAAATGCAAATTAGATTCCCTTGCTCTCATTCTCAGCAGAGTATAAATTAGCAACCCCAGACACAAATAGTAATCATGGAAAACCCCATGTACTAGACCTCGGATAATAAAGCTAGGCTATTTAGCAGTTGAAAGAGTTGGGATCAAATCTCACATGGTCCTTAGTTCCTTTTTTTACGAAAATGGGGTCAAGCAAAGAGGTAACCCTATATAGTTCTTATAGGAACTTATAGGAACTTCAGAAACTTATAATTTCTTACAGGAACTCTCTCTACAACTTCAGTCAAGTTATCTGTGTTTAGATGACTCCACATCAAAGTAACAATCTTAGCTATCAACTTCTAATAACTTCCAAGTCCTATTTTTAAAAAAATCTTTTCCCTTGTGAAGTAATGGTTGGAGCAAGGATTTGTGAATAATCAGATATCAAGAAAATGTTTAGAAGTATGGTACTAGTTGTGTCCTTTTTCTCACTATGTGTCTACCTATCTACAGTTACTCTATGATAGTCAGAAGGAAGCAACCTTATCCACCACCATGTACCATTTTCTGCCCACCAAGTGTACCAAATTGTAGTAATAAAATATTAGAATTGTCACAATGGAATCTATTCTGAGATGACATCACTTCTTTCTGTCACATTTAAAAATAGATATGGGGGGAAAACACATTTAAAAACAGCATTTGTCTTATTTACATTTCATATGAACTCTAAAGTAATGTGCCTCCTACACTCTGAAAGATAGTTATTGAAGGTTGTCATCTAAAGCAACTGAAAAATATGCTGAAAGGAAGCGAAAAGACAAACAACATTTCTGTGTTACGTATAAACATTTGTTTATAACAAAGCTGACCCTCCAAAAGGTCATCGTGTTTCTGGGAAAAGGAGGTTCTAGGTGGTAACAATCTGTTTTAGAATTTCAGGGGAGACAGCATGGTGTCTGAAGTCCTGAATATGAATTTGGAGTCAGAGTTAAGTTCCACTGCGGTCTCCAACCTTTATTACTTTATGACCGTTATGAAGATATTTCATATCCTTGAGACCCTATTCTTTATGCCTTAAGGATGGATGATTGTAGCTACTTTTAGATGTCTTTGAAGATTCAGCTTGAGATAATATCTGTAGTGTGCACAGCACACAATTTCTATTGAACTCTTCAAGTTCCCTTACCTGACCCAGTTAGAATTTTCATTAAAATGCAGTTACCCAGGGGCACCTGGGTGGCTCAGTCACTAATCGTCTGCCTTCAGCTCGGGTCATGATCCCAGGGTCCCGGGAAAGAGCCCCACATTGGGCTCCCTGCTCAGCGGGAAGCCTGCTTCTCCCTCTCTCACTTCCCTTACTTGTGTTCCCTCTCTCACTGTGTCTCTTTCTCTGATAAATAAATAAAATCTTTAAAAAAAAATGCAGTTACCCAAATACCACCCCCTTGGATCTTGCATTTATCCATAGTGGGTCATACCAACTAAAACTTGGTAATGCGGGCCATTGACTTGAGAATGGATTTGGGTAGAAAAATGAGGTTTGTTCATGTTTGAACACACACACACACACACACACACACACACACATCCTTCCCTTATTATCTTGGTGGAGAAGCCCTAGAATGCAGGACCAGGAAGCTCAGATACATGTTCAGATCCCTGAGCAACTGATGAGGAAATGGCATCTTCAGAGCCACTTACGTGAGGTCCTATCTTGTGCATATTTTTTCCACCACTTGTAGTTGCTGCATTGACAAAGGATTGTCTGCCTTTGTGCTTGACACTCAACACCTGTCTCTGAGTCAATTTGCCTCATTCCTCCATGCAACCATTTCAATAAATGTCAGGGTGCTGAATGTTTACATGTGCAAATATTTATGTAAGAGGGAGAATAAGCACAACAGTAATTTGATCCTAAGGTATTCAAAATGTTTCGCGAGCATACATTAATTACACCATGCAGCTCTGTGTTAAGTAGAACAGTACTCCTCTGGCTTTTGAGCTTTCTGTGGCCAGAATTTTCCACAACAGAAAGGGAGACGCAGAGAAAATCAACTCTTAACTAGGCCTCTGCACATCTTCAGAAGAGGTCTTCAGATAATCATTTACTTGGATATGTTTACTTTTATATGGGATTCCTCACAAGTTCGCATGGGGAAGAAATCATTCATGCATTGGCTCATTGAAAAATGCTAAAATATATTGAGAGACTCCTACCTGTCAGGTACTGTTGTAGAGGTTGATAAACAATAAACAAGACAAGTCCATTTGTTTATTTTCTGCTCCCACTGGAATGCATGTGGGCAGAGACTTTTATAGCTAGGTAAGGAAGAAAGGGAGTGTCAGCTAAGAGTGGTGATTATTTTGTAATGGCTGGACAGGAAAACCTCACTGATAATTTGACACTTGAGTGGAAATCTCACAAACGTATTTTTACAAAGAGAGGGTCAAAGAGATGAAGTGACTTGCCCATGGTCAGACTACCTATTGTGTGTGCCTGGAATATAATTGTGATGAAAATGACTTCTCTCTGGACTTGCAGTTTTTATCAAAGTGTTCAGGGGACTAAACAAGGGATTCATCATATATATTTTGGAATGAGAAAGATTAGAGTAGAAATACTTTTTACAGAAAAGAGGATGCTTAAAATCTCAGTACATTTGACAGAGGGGCAGGTCAGTTAGACATTAAAATAAGAAGAGAAACACATTGAAAGCAAATTTGGTGCATCAAGTGTTATGATAGAGGGATGCATAAAGTGATAGCAGTGTTCAGAATAGAAGCGGATGAATTTGCATTTTATAAGCATTTGATCATGCCTGCCTTATCTTTTGGGTTTTGGACTATTCCAGTCTGGAGAACTGTACCTACTTCATCTTTGTACATCTTCTGTAGAGAATCTCGGTGCGGGCCCTTTGACCAAGCCTCATGCTTAGCAGATAGGAGGTAATCAATGAGTGCGTATTGAATCAAATTGTAGGAAGTAGACATATAGAGAAAGTAGAGCTTCAACATTCTTTCATTTAATCATTCATACCAAATATGTATTCCCATAATATGTATCTTCACTTAGATTTGTGGGAGCAAAGCCATTAAAAAGAACACATACGGCCACAAAGGAGGAAAAAATGGAAAAACAAGAAGTGATTGATAGGACCCAGGAAGAGAAAGAGAAGGAGTGTCATGTAATTGTTAAAAATCTAGAGCAGGAAAAGAAGATGTACTTATTAGTTACCGTTATTTTTTAAAATTTTAATATGGAGAATAAAAATCATGAGCCACTTAACGTATTTGAAGAAACAGGTCTGATATAACAACTGTCACAAAAGGAACACTAGATCCATAAAAATCTGCTCTTACTAATCCTCTGTATGGTAACTCTATTAACTAGAACATCTACTTCACTTTCCATTTCGAGTGGTTTTGCCTCTGGCTTGCCTCCTAGGGAGGTCAGACAGCCTCCAGTTAATACAAGTCTAATTATCTCTGTCCTGCAGGGACATCGAGATCCATTCCCCTCTGCTTGCTTCTCTATGATGGGGCATAATCATACCTAGATTTCAATATTCACAAATGTTCTGACTAATCATTGTTAAACTATGGCCTATGTATATGAGCACCACTGATAAGAGCTCTTAGAGGTGATGTATGTCTGTCTCATTTTTGTTCCCCCTACAAGGTAAATTTCACTGCCCCAGCTTCTTACAAATTAAAAGACTGAGGCTCAGAAAGCCAATGAGTTGTGAGCCTGGTTGCCCTGTTTTGTGTAGCTCTGCAAATGGCAATGCATTGCCCAGCTTTTACACTTAGAATGCAGGAGTTGTGAAGTTAGCCTGCTTATCTGTTTTCTCCACCGTTATCCATAACACCTGAAAGAGTGTTTGATGTATAGGAGATCCTGGAGAAACATTTGTGTAATGACTTATTTTTTCCTTGTCTATTACTTTGCCACACTATTTCTTCTCCTTATTCTGTGCAGAATCGTGCCCAGGGCATTTTGTGCCACCTGCTTTCTTAGGTCTGTGAATGGGAGCTGAGAGGTATTGACTTGAGTGCAAATAATTTTGGGTGGGGAAAGAAATTTAAATGAAAATAATAAAGCCCAGGATAATAAACAAGAGTGAGAAGGTGAGGTGAGTATTACTTACGCCAGTGGAAGGGGACTGATGGTGCTTCTTGCACAGACTCTGATCTGATTAAGAGGGAATCATGCAGCAGCATTGTTCATGAAGACACAGGAGGGGAGGAGGAGGAGAAGAATTCTATTTTGAGAGAGAATGTGAAGGCAAAGAGAGAAGTCACTCTGCTGGGAAGAAAGAGCCTGCATCCCCAAAGAAGAAGGTAGGAGGATTTCAAAAGCAGAACTTGGCAGAATACAACAAAGAGGTCAAGGAGAATGTCTGATTGAAAGGCACAAAAGGAATGGTGGGAAGATTATCCAAGGATAGTTGTGAGAACTGTGCCCCTCGAATGATTTTAAACAAATCCAGTTGTCAGACTCTTGAGTGATTCTAATACGTATCTCCCCTAGGTACTGGAACACTTTTCAGTTCTGTATATCCCAGTTTTTTTAAATCAGTCTTTGACTGACAAGAAAAATGTAGCAGAAGCTCAACAGTGGTAGGAAACCCTACAGTATTTCTTTTAAGGCCAATCTGGTTCCTGATTCTTACTTTAAAGGAAATTGAGGCAAGTTCTTGGCATATTTTAGGCCCATTGTGACAGCCACCATAAATAAAGGAAGACCCTGTCTTCCTGGTCAGACCCCTTTCATTGATGTCGTACCCCTCTGCCCTATGGTAAGGTAGTGGAACCAGATTGTTGCCTCATGTTTCTGAAGTCTTGGGTTCTGATTTGTTGAGTAGGAACCTTAGTCACTCACACCTAGAGATTATGCAGTGTCAATTGTTGCTGAAAATGCAATGACCTCATGGGGCAAAGGCTTGGTTTATTAATGAAAAATTTCTCTAACAATTTGAGTTGGAGGATTTAGTTAATTGGGAAATTTTATTAGCAAAGGCCAGTGTCTTGCTGTCTGTATTGTACAGATTCTTCAAATCAGGGTTAATGGGTCACTGGAAATTCCCTGAGTGAGGTCACTGAGTTGGTTTAGCATGTCTGAGTGAGGCATTATGAGAAGAGGAATAGCAATGAGTATCATTTGAAGCCAACAGGCAGACTTACCAAGCAGATCACTCTGAAGTTAGCAGTTAGTGACCATCTAGAACCCCAAAGTGTAGGACAGACAGATTGGTATAATGGGAAGTGCTGAGACGAGCAGTGGGTCTATCACTGTTTCAAACACATTGAAATTCATGGAATATAGATAGTTTAACTGAGACCACAGAAGTTCACGTTTCTTCATGTTTAGTGGGAACCGTAATAGTTACCTAACTGGATGGTCATGAAATATAAGGAGGAGGTGATGATAATTACTGTAATAGCTGAGCAGGTGACTGTGTGCTCTTTCTCAGTCAGTGCACTAAGCACCATATCTACGCATGTATCCAGCACAAAGAAGGCTGATAAGATACAAAGTATAGCTATTTTTGTTATGAGTGATCGTCACAATCATCCAGCAACAGTGTGGTATTGCTGGTAGTTATACTAGGGGTAGTAGTGGTGATCAGTTAATTACTATTTTATTATTGGCTTACTATTTTACATGCCTTACCTTCCTTCATAATCATCTTAAGGAAAGAAAACAACAACAAAAAACCATGGGGTAAGCACTATCTCTAAGTACCATAAGGGAAAATAAGAGCTCCAAGGTGTTAAGAAATTGCTCCGGTTACTTACCATAGTTCGAAGGGAAGGGGCCAGAAATCAAACCCATTGTCTGATATCAAATCCTGAGCTCTAAAAATGCCCCGTTCTACTTGCCTCTGTTGCCAGGCCTGGAGCCGTATCACATGAAGTGTCTGACTGAGGGCTGGGGCCAGAAAGTTCCAAGGGAGCATGAGTGGAATCAGGGCCATTTTGGCATTTGAAGATGATATCATTTCAATTCAATTTTGTTTTCAGTGTCTGCTATGGTCCGTGAACAATGTTAGATGTTATTACATGTAATATCTGTTAGGTATTTCCGTCTCTGTGTCATAGACGAAGAGACTGACGTTCTGGATGAAAGAGTTGCTTCACTTTACCGAGACTCAGGTGTCAGTCCTGGCCCCATGTCTACCAGGCAATGCTACAGTCTGTGCTTTATCCACCGCAGAACCCTGGCATTCTCTTCTGCTTAAGTTCTCAATTGCTAGGAGAAAGCATCCAATTTTTAAAAAAATTTTTTTAAAGATTTTATTTATTTATTTGACAGACAGAGATCACAAGTAGGCAGAGAGGCAGGCAGAGAGAGAGGGAGGGGGAAGCAGGCTCCCCGCCAAGCAGAGAGCCCGACGTGGGGCTCGATCCCAGGACCCTGGGGTCATGACCTGAGCTGAAGGCAGAGACTTTAACCCACTGAGCCACCCAGGCGCCCCGAAAGCATCCAATTTTTTAGTGACTTCCACTTTGCTTTTTTAAACCACCCATACTTATTATACGGATAATTAGTTATTGGAATTATGGCTTAAGGAAAGAATAGTGCCATCATGCTCTTCACAGAAATAATTCCACTTGATTGAGGAGTCCCTGGAAGTGTTTTCATTTAGGGGGAAAGAAATTTCACCTTAATTCTGAATAGGAATAATTGCAAGTATTTCAGTGTAACTCAGAATTGGCAATTTGAGTAGCATCATTTATTGGCTAGCCATGTTTTGATGCTATAAATGGTGGCCTATGCAGAATTATTTAATAGAAGAATCCAGGAGCGACAGAAAGGACAGTCCCTATGCTGAAGTCCCTCTGCACAGTGGGTGTAAAAATACAGAGACAGGATATCATCGTTAATTCACGTAGAGCTATTTTATATGTTCTTCCATAAGGAAATGGGCACAGACGAGGCTGTGATCCACACAGTGGGGTAATTAAGAAGTCAGTTACTTAGTCAAAGAATATACTGCTTTACGAGACAGGAAATTCACGTATAAGGAAGCAATTTGTACACACTGAGACACTTGAATGATCCTCAGTGTTCTGACTTAAGGCTTTCATGCTTGCTGTTCTCTTGTAACAGTTTTCAGACACAAATGAGGAAGGTCAAGTAGAGGTTAATATATAAAGTCTATGTGAAGAAGTCATGCAGCAAACAGATTCATGTTAAGATGCTGGAATAGCATAGAAGATTATTAGACAAATGTCTTCATGAGTACTATGTAGAGATTATTATTTTATTTTATTTTTTTTGGCAAAAGGCGAGTATATTACTTTATTAACACCTGATAAGTAAGATTCCAGAGACCCAGATTTGGGTCTTTCTTCAGCCACAGTCTGTGTGTCCTGAAACCTATTTCATTGCTGAACCACATTCATAATCCCTAATATTCATGGAACATAGATTTTCAATTAAGTTTTCCTATGAATTATTTTAGGAAAAATCAGATACCATCTCTGTCTATATATCTGCAGATATATGTGCCGAGAGAAGTAAATAATAATGTAATTTAAAAAATAACAAGTGTGACTAGGACATCATTGGTAAAGGATGTAGATCAAAGCCATGTTTTTTCATGAATCCACCTTCAATTAATTCATGAAATGTTACTAGGATACATAGCTCATCAGTATCACCTCCTTCTTTGAGTAATCCTGGGAATATCTGAAATAGGAGAGCACTGCACCAACAATTTATACTAAGACATTGAATAAATACAAATGTCAATTATGAAATGGGTAAAATATCTAGAGAAACAACAGGAGCCCCTAGGATCTTTAATCTGAAGAACACAGTCTCCTCACTGGTGTTCATTGAAGGGTGTTATGCCTTAACTCTTGGCAAACTCATCACAGCTCTCGAGATGATACAGATTAGCCCTTGATCCTCCTTGGAGCCTTGAAGGCAGCAAGACTTTGGTTCGAATCTTGACACCCTCTTCTTCACTAAGTGACTCTGTTACCTTATTCTTTATTTTGTTATTTAAATTTTAGTTAACATACAGTGCAGAATTGGTTTCTGGAGTAGAAGTCCGTGGTTCATTGCTTACATGCAACACACAGTGATCATCACAACCCCTGCCCTCCTTAATAACCATCACCCATCTAGCCCACCCCCCCACGCCCCCCATCAACCCTCAGTTTGTTCTCTGTCATTAAGAGGCTCTTATGGTTTGTTTCCCTCTCTCCTTTATGAGTGAGATTATATGGTATTTGTCTTTTTCTGACTGACTTAATTCATTTACCGCAATACACTCTAGCTCCAGGCATGTTGTTGAAAATGGCAAGATTCCATTCTTTTTGATGGCTGAGTAATACTCCATTTGAGATACAGATGTAGATATAGACACACACCACATCTTCTTTATCCATTCATCAATCAATGGACATTTGGGCTCTCTCCATAGCTTAGCTATTGTTGATAATGCCACTGTAAACTTAGAGGAACATATGCCCCTTCAAATCTGTATTTTTGTATCCTTTGGGTAAATACCTAGTTGTGGAATTGCTGGGTCATAGAGTAGTTCTATTTTTAACTTTTTAGGGAATTTTCATACTATTCTCCAGAGTGGCCACTCCACTTTGCATTCCTACCAATATTGCAAGAGGGTTCCCCTTTCTCCACATCTTTGCCAACACCTCTTGTTTCTTGTGTCTTAATTTTTGCTATCCTGACAGGTATAAAGTGATATCTCATAGTGGTTTTGATTTGTATTTCTCCAATGATAAGTGATGTGGAGCATCTTTTCATGTGCCTGTTAACCATCTGGATGTCTTCTTTGGAAAAGTGTCTATTCATGTCTTCTTCCCGTTTCTTAACTGGATAATTTGGTTTCTGGGTGTTGAGTTTGGTAAGTTTTTTATAGATTTTGGATACTAATGTTTTGTTTTTAAGATTTTATTTATTTATTTGACAGACAGAGATCACAAGTAGGCAGAGAGGCAGGCAGAGAGAGAGAAGGAAGCAGGCTCCCCGCTGAGCAGAGAGCCCGATGTGGGGCTCGATCAAAGGACCCTGGGATCATGACCCAAGCCAAAGTCAGAGGCTTTAACCCACTGAGCCACCCAGGCGCCCCTTGGATACTAATGTTTGATCAGCTATGTCATTTGCAAATATCTTCTCCCATTCCATAGGCTGCCTTTTAGTTTTCTTGATTGTTTCTTCACTGTGCAGAATCTTTTTACCTTGATGAAGTTCCAATTGTACATTTTTGCTTTTCCCCCCCTTGCTTCCAGTGATGTGTCTAGTAAGAAGTTGCTATGGCCAAAGTCAAAGGGGTTTCTACCTGTGCTATCCTCTAGGATTTTGATGGTTTCCTGTCTCACATTTAGGTCTTTCATCCACTTTGAATTTATATTTCTCTATGGTGTAAGAAAGGGGTCCAAGTTTCACTTTTCTACATGTTGATGTCCAGTTTTCCCAATGACATTTCTTGAAGGGACTGTCTTTTTTCCCTGGAATATTCTTCCCCTGCTTTGTCCAAGATTAGTTGACCATATAGTTGTAGGTCCATTTCTGGGTTCTCTCCTCTGTTCCATTGACCTATCTTTCTGTTTTTGTGCCAGTACTATACTGTCTTGATGACTACAACTTTGTAATATAGTTTGAAATCTGGAATTGTGATGCCTTCAGGTTTTTCTTTTTCACAATTGCTTTGACTATTCAGTCTTTTGTGGTTCCATACAAATTTTAGGAGGGTTTGTTCTAGCTCTGTGAAAAATGCTGGTGATATTTTGGTAGGGATTGCATTAAATGTGTAGATTGCTTTGGATAGCATACACATTTTAATAATGTTTGTTCTTCCAATCCATGAGAATGGAATACTTTTCCACTTTTGTGCATCCTTTATAATTTCTTTCATAAGTGTTGTATAGTTTTCAGAGTACAGCTCTTTTACCTCTTTATTTAGATTTATTCCCAAGTATCTTATGGTTTTGGTGCAAGTGCAAATAGGATCAATTCCTTGATTTCATTTTCTGCTGCTTCATTATTGGTGTGTAGAAATGCAGCAGATTTCTGCACATTGATTTTATATCGTGCAACTTTGCTGAATTCACGAATTAGTTCTGTGAATTTTTTAGTGGAGCCTTTCGGGTTTTCTACATGTAGTATCATGTTGTCTGCGAATAGTGAAAGTTTGACTTCTTTCTTGCTGATTTGGATATCTTTTATTTCCTCTGCTGCCTTGTAATTTTATCTAAATGCCTCTGGTCTCTGAGACATGACAATTATCAACATTGAGTGTTTCCATAGTCCAGTGCTGATCCCCCAAAGCAGCTAGAAAAGCCCCCAATTACCATTTTATTTTCTGTTTCTCTTTCTTTCTCCCTCTTCACTCCCATCTACCTTCTCTCTTCAGTCTTGTATTGATTCTCTTGTTCTCTCCTGCATTTGTCCATATTTATTATGTGCAAGAATTGTGTTTGGTTCTGGGCATGAGAATGGATGAGACATGGTTCCTGTCTCCAGTGATATACTATCGGAACAGGTTGAAATCACGAGAGTAAATACTATGAGAAAGCGGCTAACAAAGGTGTGGAGGATCAAAAGGAAGAGAGTAATTAGTTCTACCTGGGAAGGCGTCTCAGCCTCTGAAACATCAGAGCTGAGCCTGAAGGGTTGGATGGAATTTTAAGAGGTCCAGTAAAGGGCAAGGGTGGTCCAGGCTGCATGATCCACACAGAGTAGTGAAGGCACTTAAGTCAGTGGAAGAATCTGAAGAAAGGTTAAGTGTCTGGGGAATCAAGGACATATGCTATGCAGAATGTTGTAGTAAAAGATGAGTTTAGATACAGATCATGTAGAGATTTGAATGCCAACAATAATTTTTGTCTGTCATCTGGAAATCACTGTGGGGACATTACTATTTTGAAGTTGATGTGGGACATTTATGCTTTGCAGCACTGTTGAATATCATCTTTGTTTCTTATTTTTTAAATAAGGTAAGTTTATTTTAATTATTATCACCACTAAATTAATAACTAAATTTCATTTACATACATATCCATGTATGCCTTTATTTATAAAATGTAAATACAAAATTAAATATATATATATATATATATATATATATATATCTGTGAGTATACATATGTGTAAATAGGTATATGTAAAAATAAATGTAAAATATATATTTACATATATCTCTGTGAGGGCATCTTTATCTGTATTTATACCTATATATGTATAAAGTAAGGCATTGGCTTTTTACTTTTCATATAATATATTAACTTTAAACTGTTGTTTGGCAGTTAATAACATTTTATATATAATATCAGTAAGCCTCAGGGAGTTTAAGTGATTTGCTCAAGATCACATGGCTGGTAGTATCAGATCAAAATAATTTCTCATTTGTATAACCTCCGAGTTCATGTTCTAAAACATATACTCCTCTGCTTTCCGTAACATTGTGCTGAGAAATTTGGGGTGGGGGGAGCAACCTTCAATTCCTTCACAAAAACACATCACATTATCTTTGTTTATATTCTTTGGCAAATTTTAAGCACATAGAATAGTCAGTTCATATTATTTTCAAAATTTAAGAATTGTTATAAACATTTTATGTTTATGTAACATAATTTTTAACATCTGCTTAACATTGTATACCTTCGATCTTTATCACCTTCACCACTAATTTAATATTTCCCAACTGTTGCATATTTCAATTGTTTGACATTTTTTTAAAAAATCACACAAAAAAGTGAATATCTTACTCTAAAAATTTGAGATATCTGGAAAAAGGAAAATTTATAATTTTCTTGGAATAAATTCTTAGTTTTACAAATACCAAATCAAAGTATATAAGTAAGATTTTGATTGCTGATACATTTAACTCAGTAGCTTTACAATTATATTGTAATATTTGACAAAAGCGTGAGGGATATATGAGAAATCTAGTTTTTCTAAATCCAGACCATTCTGTTTATCTATCAACCTATCTATCATCCATCTATCATCATCTCTCCAGCCAACTCAGAAGTTACAGTCACAAAGAAAGGGAAATGCATATTTTTGAAACTTAGGGAGGGTAAAGAGTTTTCTAATGATTCAGTTTGTCCTTTGTGATATATCTGTGCAAGTTTGACATTATTGCAGTTATTATACTGATGCTGTTCTTCAAGGAGAAGATGGGTATGTGTCGATGCATCTCTGATTATATGTCCTTTACCCCTCATTCATGGCAGCATATGGTTAGCAGAAATTGTGACTACAATATTTGGTGCCCAAAAGGAATTTATCCCTGGTGAATTTGTATCACTTAATCTCATCAATGAGAGACCCTTTTCCCGCAGATAGTAAAATGATAATTGCACATTGAACTGGCAAGAGTTTTGGGGAATAACAAAGCTAGTGGTTTCATAACCAGGATAATGTGTTCAACAAGTCTTATTCAAAAGAGGAGTCTAGCACAGCATTTTATATCAACTGCTGTCTTTGAACGGCACAATCTGGGAGACCCACAAAGAGTGAATTACAGTAATCAGGCTTCAAAATGACAAAGGAGTTAATCAGCATCCCCTTGCCTTTCTCGTGAAGCCTCTCAATCTGGTGATATCACAGAAATTATAAAAAGAAGCCTTCGTGATGGATACAAAATGCTTCTCAAATGATAACACCAAAGACAATGGTAAACACCCATACGGGGACACACACACACACACACACACACACACACAAGTCTTAAATTTTGAGATGACTGAAACTGGATTCTCATCAGAAGTCCTCCCTGGATAATGAGACAGAAGGAACAGCTGTTTAGCACTTAGGAAGAACTTAAGGCCAGCCTAGGACTTAAATTTTTCAACCACTGCAACAGGGAAATCTCCATTTGATTGAATAAAGTTAATATAAAAGCATGTCTTTTAAATACAGGTGAAATCGACTCACGGTAGGGTAATGAATGCCATTTTCAGGGCAAGACGATTCCCCCTTTCCCTCCTTAGTTATCCCACCAAGGTTCGCCTCCCATTTCACACCTTCCCACCCCACTCTCCAGTGCCAGGTTCAAAATCCGCATTGAATTAAATTCATTGAATGAGAATGGGTTCTCATTCATTCTCATGAAATTTCTGATGAGAGTAGCTTTTCAAAATGAAAACTCTTCTAAAATCTGATAGTTCACGTTCCCTCTTCTGAATTTACTTCACAGGTCATGCTTTTGAGACTCCAGCAGGACAGGATTTTTGTTTTGTTTTGTTTTTCTTCTCCTCCGAATCTTAGAGGCTCCTATTTTCAAGGAAACAAGTTTGTCCCAAGGATGTTCCATGTTTTTTTTGTTGTTGTTGTTGTTGTTTTTTATCCAAGGGTAACCTCGGTGAAGGGCCCCCATATAAATACTAATATGGTTACTGAGTTGGAATTTTCTAAACATCAAAGACAAAAAAGATGTGATATTTTCAATTGTATCAACTCCAAGTCAGTCCTGATATTACCATGTTTAATTAGCGAAGTTGATTTTCTTTTTTATGAGGCTGTTTATCAAATGCCTACATCAAAGAGTTTTACTCACTGCCCCCAGAAGAAAGCGTTCTGTCATACTGCTTGCCATAAAACTGAAAACTCTAATTTGTTGCCAAGTTGATATAATGGAAGTTTAAACACAATATTTAAGCTTCTAAAAACATTGCTGGGCATTGAAAATGTGTAACTACGAACATGTGGGAAGACGTGAGCATTAATCTTGCTTCACCACTTTGGAGACGAAAGATGGACGCAGTCCTTGTCTTGGGGAGTGGGAAGCTATTTGAAATCAGCACCATCAAAGCTGTTTTAAGGCGGTTTATTTTTAGCAGAAAGGGTGCAGGGATCTCTTATCGACTGTTTTAAAATAAAAGTTGAAAATGGATAAAAATGCTATTTAACTGAGGATTTCTGTAACTTTTTACATAGGTCAAAATTTTTGACTTCACAAATCTGAGAAGAAAAATAACCATATTTTCTGCTTTGTTCGAGGTGATATTTGATACCAAACAATACTTCTTTTTGACGTAAGGCAGTTCTCTCTTTTGTCTATAAAAGAAACAGCCTAAAGCTTGGGAGAACATGTGAGCCAAAGCAAATAATTCGGGTGAGAAGTAGAGGCAACTTTTAAGGCAATTTTCTTATTTTAAGAGTTTATCATCATATTGCAACATCTATGTAGGTGAAATGATCTGCCTTTGCATAGGAATTTTTAAAAAAAGATTTTAGTGACATGTGTACAAATGACCCAGTACGAGGAGAAAAATGGGAGGGCCAAGGGCACTTGGGGTTTTCCTAGCATGCTTTTATGGCTACAAGGTAACAGGAAAAATGTTCCAGAAATTCTGTCTTGAATTTTCTAATGAGTCATTGCTAGTTGTGAGGTTGAGACTAGAGGCAGCTCAGAAAGCAAGAGCTGTTTATTATACAGTTTGTACCAAAACCAATGAAGTATGCTGCATGCCCTCAAGAAAACTTGGAGAGACTCCTTGCCTGCCTTAGAAATCAGAAAACCCACTCTTAGTGTTCTCTAAGAAAAGAGAAAGTGTGAAGACTTCCATGTGCAGCTTTCCAGCTGGGTTCTCTTGAGCAATCTCACTTAACTGGATAGCTATTATTCTCTCTTCTCTGAAGGGGAAGCGAATACCTGCCCGGCCATGTCAAGGGGCGATGTGTTATTACACTGAAGTACTTTTGAACGGTAGATATCTGTGAAGAATGACATGCTGGAGAAACATGGTTGACCCTTGGATAATGAACCAGTATCCTAACCATATTTTTTAGGGTCTTGGCAGGAACAGGGTGATTAAGGATAATTTAATGAAGTAACTGTTGACAAAAGCTTGGCCAGGTTAAGGGAGACCATCAAGGGATAGTGAAATACCCCAAGGCTAGCCAGCAGAAGTGCCATCATCACCCCTAGGCCTGAGACAACAAGGGATTGGGGCAGCTATTGGACACTAGAGTTTTGCTCTAACAGTGTCTGAAGATAATAACCATAGACTGGCCCAACGTATGATTGGAGTATTTGGAGAGTCTGGAACTTCAGCAGCTACATCCTCGCAGTCTCCTAGGGTAATGTATGTTGGTTGAGTCTAGTGTAGAGTCAGAAAGTAAGAAAGTCCTTGGGTGCCTAGGGGGTTCAGTCGGTTGAATATCCAACTCTTGATTTTGGCTCAGGTCATGATCTTGGGGTCATGAGATCAGGCCCTGCATCAGACCCCCCATTCAGTTGGGGAGTCTGCTTGGGATTCTCTCTGTCCCTCTACTCCAACTCCCACTTGTGCTGTTTCCCTCTCTCCCTTTCTTTAATGAGTGAATCTTAAATAAATCTCTAATGAATGAATCTCTAGTGAATGAAAGAAAAGAAAAAGAGAAAGAAAGGAAGAAAGAAAGAGTTCATGGAGGCAATCTATAAAGGTCACTCTTCCATGCCAAGAGTAGGTGGAAAATGCAGGAAACTGGATCTGGCGGGAGCGGGACGGCAAGAGGAGAATGTTTAGCATCCAGATAAGCATTAAATAAATTCTGATTGCATATTTGGTAGTATGAATACCGTATACCTTGATGGTGGAAAGCATAAATGTTTTTGTAATGGGTGGAGACCCATGGAGCTCTGCTTGTCCCATTTAAGCAAGTCCTTCCACCATAATGCGTCTCTAATATTTTGATATAACTCATAGACATTAAACCTAAGTATGTTATTATAACTGATCCTCAAAACTATTTTAATTCCAAGTGGTTTGAAAGACATCACATGGTTTTATTTTTTTTTTTAATTTGGTCTCTCACAATATATTTTTTAAATGATAGGAATAATACATAGCACACTTCTCTGGGTCTAAGGAAATTGTAAAAATTCTTCTTCTGAAGTAACCTCAAAGGACTCATGTGTAGACTTCAACCCATCTGTTCATTTTGGGGAAAAAAAAAAAAAAACAAAACCAAAAATGCTGTCTTCCTTGGGGAATTATATCAGTTTCCTCTGATTATTAAATGTTGTGTGCCAAATTCCAAAGTCCAGTGGATGGCTTAGTTCAGGATGACCTTCGAATGTGATGGTACCTAAACTTTACATTTGTGTAACTATGATGGGAATAAAACAATTTTCTAATCCTTTCTACTGGAATTGGGCCCGTATTGGAGATATGCTGAGTTAAGGAGTATATAACCATGGCAGAATAGCCAGATGGGCAGCTCATTGTGCTGGTGGTGAGGTTTTGTTGTTATTGTTGTCGTTTTTTGTTCACGTTTGTTTTCTCACATAGTAACCTAAGTTTGCATGATTGTTATATTTCTGTTCTTCTCTTCTTTCTGTTTTTGTTTATCTCTAAGTATGGTCTATTGAGTCGCATTTTGATATGATCAGATCTTGAACCAAGCCATTATATTGCAAGATATTATTAAGTTGCAATCAATATTCCCAAATAAGTAAGGTGATTTAATCAGGGCTCCCTGAATGTGAACCTCAGATATAAAAGGGATGTCAAGGTGTAATAAAGTAGATTGGAACTAGCAGTTCTTCCCAAAGCCTATACCCTCTCTGGGTGGATTAGGTTTCCCTGGGCACTCTTGTGCCTCACCTGCTACTTGAATCATTCAGGGGTTTCAACTCCTTGCACACCTTTTACGGACAGATGATTTAATTAGAGCTTAGGAGTCCAAAGGAAAAAACCAACAAACCATGATTATAATTTCAGAAATGGCCAAGAGAGTGGCTCATCCTCAATTTGAATTGAATTGAATTGAATTGAATTGAATTGAATTGAACCTGGGGTTATTACGAGGGGAGAATTCTCTAGTCCAGACAGTTTTCTTTAACTTGGGCCAAAGGTCTAACCCTCATCCATTCAATAGGAAAGTTCGGGGCTAGTCACAATAATTTCTGTTAGGGGATGTTAGCAATATAGTGGTGGGAGGTATGTTTTCTGAGAGAGGGTTAAGTGAAACTGCAGGACACAGAAAAAATACAGTACAATCATCGTAAGAGATCTAGTCATTCTTTAAAATGGGAAAAATTGAAATAATTGCAACATCTGTTGATATGGGAAAGTTTAAGTTACTGATAGTGTATTCATAAATGAAGAATTATGCAGCTATGAGAAGTAATGAGTTGGATGTCTATATGCTAACAACAACAACAACAACGAAAAGATCTCAAAGTTAACCACTCTGTGATAAAAGAAAGTCCCAGAAAAGTGCCTACTGTATCATGGCCACATTTGTGGTTTAATGTTCATACACATATACGTATATTCGTATGCATAGACATATAACAGCTTTGAAAATGTACCCATCCAAATGTTAGCAATATTTATCTATAGATAGGAGAGTAGGGAGAGGGCTAAATAAAGATTTTTAAAATAACTTCAGAAGTATCTACACATATTTTGAATCTTTAAGAAGAATATTAAATTACTGGTGAAATACATAAAAGAAGCAGATGGATGAAACCCTGAAAATATATCAAAAGAAAAACATGAACATTTTAGCACTGATGATATTATGTTATTTTGTACTATTTTGTACCTCCTTTCTCTCTGTCTTTTCATTTTTTTTCTAAATTTTTGTACAATAGAGAAAATGTAACAATTAAAATATAAATGTGGTTGAATAGTACGTTAGGATTTAGACACTTGCCTGTATTAATTCTGATTGGTGTTTTATTCATTTGTGTTGATCCTAATAATGTATTTATTTCTTTCATCTCTCTGATATATTTGTGAGCTTCAGAATAATTTATCTTTGACCTCAGAGCCTTCAAGCTATTTATGTATTTACTCCTCTTGTAGGGGAATTGGAGTCTGTGATAAATTGTAAGATTCTTTCACTTGCAGGGGTTTCCTGGGTAGATGAGGCTATGTTATGATTTATACTTTAATTTGGTAGGCAAGAGTATGCCATTCAGTTTACTTTCTAATATATATCTTTGCAAGTTCTCTCTCTTTTTTTGATACACTCTAAAATGTAGTTTTGCAAGTTAGCCACTAATGTCTGTGACTAAAATCTTTCTCAGTGTTGGCATCACAGATACACAGCAGTTAAAAGGCAAAAGAGGGGCCAGCCTGGGTGGCTCAGTGGGTTAAAGCCTCTGCCTTCGGCTCAGGTCATGATCCAGGGTCCTGGGAT
This sequence comes from Enhydra lutris kenyoni, assembly GCF_002288905.1. Classification (NCBI taxonomy): domain Eukaryota; kingdom Metazoa; phylum Chordata; class Mammalia; order Carnivora; family Mustelidae; genus Enhydra; species Enhydra lutris. Next base: position 13,156,018 of record NW_019154138.1, on the reverse strand, counting down.
CGAGCCTCACATCGGGCTCTCTGCTCCACGGAGAGCTTGCTTCCTCCTCTTTCTCTCTGCCTGCCTCCCTGCCTCCTTGTGATCTCTCTCTCTATCAAATAAATAAATAAAATCTAAAAAAAAAAAAAAAAAGGCAAAAGAAAACAGAAAATTATCTGAGTGGGGACTTGATGTGTGCACCTGGGTATGTTTGTGTGTGTCTGAGAGAGTTGTGTGTGTGAGAGAGTTGTCACATTCAATTTGAAGGAACCGTCTGTCTGAAAGTCATTCTACCATTTTTTCTCCCTCAGCAATTATAAAAACTGCCCTTCCCAACATGGACAGAGAAGCCAAGGAAGAATACCTGGTTGTTATCCAAGCCAAAGATATGGGTGGACACTCCGGTGGCCTGTCTGGAACCACAACACTTACGGTGACCCTTACTGACGTTAATGACAATCCTCCAAAATTTGCCCAAAGTAAGTGAGTTTCCTGCACTGGGTGAAAATCTCCAAGTATGTTGTGTTTTCATTTGAACTTGTGGCCTGATTTTCAGCAACATTCAAAAAACTGATAGGAATCATTGAATGCTGATTATATGCAAGGTATGCCAATTTATTATTTATATATGTAAATGTGAATATATAAATATGTAAATATATAAAAATATATATTTATAAATTATATATATATATATATATATATATATATATATATGAATGATAAACCAACTCTCCTGCTATTTTGGTACTAAATGGAACTCCATTTTACAGATTTCAAAGAAGTTGAAAAAAATTTCCAAATATTAAATGTGTAGTAAATAGTGGAGCTAAGTGAACCAGGGTGTCTGACTTCAGGATGTTTGCTTAGTTCTCTCTTTCATGGTACCTCCCACTAAGAACTTGAGAGAATGATTAAAATGTACCTCAGACAGTGCGCTATCGATAATCCCACTTTGTTGGATAAAAGAAGCTCATCTCCGTAGTGCTTGAAGGGGGAAAAGCAGATATGCAATATACTTGCTGCACAAATAAGCCCTCCTCCTTCTTGTGACTTCCTGTAGTTCCTCCCACAGACGTCAGTGGTCACCGACCCTGCTCTTCCCTACTAAAGCCATGCTCTGCCTCAGAAGTATGTCAGCAAAATTTTAGGCAGCCACCATCCATGAATCAGGGAGATAATCATTATTTTCTAACTTTTCCAGCTTGTGAGCACTTACCCAAATAATCCGACATAGATGCCTTGGGAAGGCCTTTTTGACATGGAGACTCTTGAGAGATGAATGATGACTAGGAATTAGCTAGAACAAAGCGAAACCGGGGGACGGGGCGGTGGACATTGTAACTGGAGGAAGAGGTCATCCAGAACCCCATGAAAGAGGGGTGTATGACCCTGGATGAGAATTAAAAGAATCTCACTCCCATTGAAGTCTAGAGCATCTGGAGAGTTAGGTTGGGGGAGTTAGCCGTACTTGGATTTGGTACCATTTTAAGTACCATGATCTTTTTTTTACCCCTTAAGATCAGTGGGAAGCCATTAAAAGGTTTTGCATTGTAGGTTAAGTAATAAAATTGGATTTCAAGGAAATCAGAGAAAATGAAATCTTGCGACTGTCTTCCAAGTGTTCTCCGCACTGCAGCCGCTTAAATGGTGTTTGTAAACATTCATGTAAAAAGTGAAAGCCAGGCTGGCAAGCAAGGGTGATCTCAATGGAACTGGAGGAAGTGTGTAGGTGTGACAGATCCTTAAGGGTTAATGATAACAAAAGTCTAAGGATACATTGCATTTTCAGTCACATTGCTGCCATGAGCGATTACATGCCTGCTGATGCTTTTTGTTCAGATAGGGAATACCATAGGAGAACTTGTTTGTTTGTTTTTTTTTTTTAAAGATTTTATTTATTTGACAGAGAGATCACAAGTAGAGAGAGAGAGAGAGAGAGAGAGAGAGAGAGGAGGAAGCAGGCTCCCCTGCCTAGCAGAGAGCCCGATGCGGGATTCGATCCCAGGACCCTGAGATCATGACCTGAGCTAAAGGCAGAGGCTTAACCCACTGAGCCACCCAGGCAGCCCGAGAACTTGTTTTTGAAGAGAGAAGAGTAGGGAGAGAAAGGGAGAAGGAGAAGGAGAGAGACACATGTGGGGCTTGAAAATGACACATTTGAAGTATCTTCGAGAATTTATCTGCAGAACGAAATTCCAGGGTAGAAAGATCAGAAGGGATTCATTTTCATTAGTAATTTTAGAATTTTCACTTCTGGCCATGCATAAATCAGATAACAAGGCCACCCTTTTTAACCACATTGTTGAAATGGAGAGTACTATGTCTCCCATCCTTTCCCTGGTTCTTTGATTTGCTTTTCAGCGGCCATTATAGTTAAGGCTGTAATATGCAACTCTTCTTTCTCCAAAAATGATTGTTTCAATTCAGCGGTGGCAGGGGAGTTTCATTAGCTAGTGTTCCCTTTCTTAGGGGTAAAAACTATTAACGATGATCACACTGATAGAGATGATGAGTGAGCAGAATAGGAATGGATCAACGTTTCATTTGCTTGGCTTCCCAAGGCTCCTTGATGTAGGACCAGCAACCAGGTGAAGCCCGTTGCTGACTTATTTACTTAATAAACATACCTAGAGGGACCATCGAAAACCTTACCTGGTATATAACGTTTGAAGAAAATAGAATCATTATACTGATTCTTAGAGAATTGGGAGACTCGTATTTGACGTGTAGATTTTCAGGGCGACCTTACGGTGAAACTATTTGGAAAACATTTTCGTTCCCCAGTCCCATGATTTCATGATTCTAAGAGACATTTTTATTTCATCATTCAATAAAAGTGTGTTACTGCTGAGGAAAACCTTACCCATCCTCTGAAATAATCTGGTTAGATCGGGTAAAATGAGACTTTGTTTGTCCAAGGGACTCAGTGATTGAGTTCTGACTAGAATTAGGTAATGTTCTCCAGATTTAATTTTTCCTTTTGGTTTATAGCTTATCGAATATTTATCTTTTTCCTCCTTGTTTTGGTTGCAATGGGACTAAAACTTCCTGGTTGTCTTGAGTTTTGGTTCCCCAGAAACAGGCACTGAGACAAGAATTTGATTATTAAGTAGTTTATCTTGGAGATGATCCCAGGAATCACCAGTAGGAGAGTGAGGATGTGTGAGAGAGGATAGAGAGCCAATAAGTACATTATCAAGCCAGCTATGACTGTGCGGGTCTGGAGCTTTATCCAGGAAGCTCTGAAACACTGAAAATAAACAAAGTAGAAGAAATAGCTTGATGTTACCCTACCTACCAGAGAGGGGAGGAGCCTGGGATTTTATATCATAAGTGGTGTGAGTCTTTGAGGGCCGCTTCCGTGAGGGCATTAATTTTCTGGTAGTTCTGGCCTGACAGGCAGTGGGTAAAATGGGTTCTGAAGGCCAGAGAAAAGCCTCAGGCAAAGAAATGCGGGAGCTGGAAGTTAGATGTAAGGCAAGTGTGTACGAAAGTGGTAATGACCAGGGGTTATGGTTGCTTCCCTCCGCCAATGAAATGAGTGACACCAATACACACACGAAAGCGATTTGAGTAAAGATCGGACGATTACCACTAATTAGACACATTTTACTGGCCCCGTGGGAGAATAAACGTACACTGTAATTGTATTTTGCCTAGAGAGTTTTGGAGGTAAGGATTTCTGGTCTTCAGAGCAATGAGGACTTTAGTAACAGGAGGGCTGTTTTATGTGTCTGAACAGCTTGCTGCCGGGCACAGCAGAAGTTTAGTAATTGGATTTTATCAAAAATGGGCTACAAGTCTGTAAATAGAAAGGTGACTTCAAAAGTGACTTTCAGTGTGTTACACATTGCATCTTTCTGTGCTGAAATTAGCTTCATATTTTATGTTGGGCAACAATGAGTATACCCACGGGCAGCCAGTGTGATTATACAGCAAATTGGAAAGAATATTGACGTAGACTCACTAATATCCTGATATAACTCTGCTCTAAATATACATTTGGTAAACATATGGTTGAGTAAGTTTCATATCTCAGAAGAGTCTCGAAAAGAGATCACTTCTTCTTCTGGGATCTCTTTGTCTCTGACTCATGGAAAGGATTGTGCATTTTGCAGCAAAAGGGATACTTTTGTCTTCCATCACTGTGTTCCTAATTTCAGAACAAAGAAAGTACCCAATAAATATTTGCTAAATGGGTTAGGTTACTAAATGAATGGAATTAGTGCCATGCTCAGTGTTTCTCTCTTTTTTCTAAGGTCTGTATCACTTCTCAGTACCAGAAGATGTGGTTCTTGGCACTGCCATAGGGAGGGTGAAGGCCAATGATCAGGATATTGGTGAAAATGCGCAGTCATCCTATGACATCATCGATGGAGACGGAACAGCACTCTTTGAAATCACTTCTGATGCCCAGGCCCAGGATGGCATTATAAGACTAAGAAAGGTAAGCTAAGGGTTTGTTCATCTTCCAGATACCTCTTTGAAACTTGAGTTTTGAAGTTTATAGGAGTTGGGTGGACCTCTTTAGCTGTGAAAAAGTAGAGCCCTTTTTGTACCTCATACCCTCGGCCCCACTTCCTGTTTCAGCTAAAGCCATGCCAGCCAGTCACCATGGTGTAGGGAGCTTCGTGTATCCCCCATCATATCTCTCTCATCGATGCCCCAGTGTTCTTCCCTAAGCTGAAGGAATTTGCTCAGTTCCTTTCTAGAGCACTCCAGTCACAAAAGGGAAGTCAACACTCAGAAGGTAAACCTCAAGCCATGAAGGACGTAGATTGGTAGGCACTTCTCATTCTTTTTTTTTTTTTTTTTAAGATTTTATTTATTTATTTGAGAGAGAGAGAGAAAGTGAGCAAGAGAGACAGAGAGCACAAGCAGTGGGGAGGGGCAGAGGGAGTGGGAGAGGCAGACTCCCCATTGAGTAGAGAGCCTGATGTGGGGCTCGATCCCAGGACCCTGAGATCATGACCTGAGGTGAAGGCAGACGCTTTACCAACTGAGCCACCCCAGTGCCCAGCAGTTCTTATTCTTTGGAGACATTATTCTGAGGCATATTTTCTATGGTTCTTAAGAGGATTCCCAGTAGGAAGAAGATTCAATTGGCCACAGAGGTGGTAAATTCAGTGGCTTTTAATCCTTCTCTGTAGAGCTCTCTCCATTTCTGCACTTCAGTTTCATGGAATATTTCCACAAAATATATTGCAGATTCCTGAGTCTTTATTGCAGACTCTGCTTTCAGGAGAACTCAAAGACAGACAAAGCAGTCCACCTTAGTCATTCTGGCCAGCTCCAGCACTAGAAAGGTGAGGCCAACCCTGCTCCCTTTGGGTATTCAACACCATGCATCAAAAGTCCCAAGCATTATGGTAAAGGAAGCTCATCTTTGCTTTGCTCCTGCGAGTGGAACTACCATTGGAGAAAGAACTATCTCCATGAATAGTACAGATAATGTACCGCAATTTGCATCTACTTTTGCCAGCAGCCATTTCTTTTGTGATAGATGTGAAAAATTTTGTACAGTATTTTCCGTATTTATCTATCATCATGACATTTGCATTCATAAAAAATTGTAGAATGCATTTCATTGTTTTGTGGGCATTGGCATTTGCAAGGAAAATACCCTTTTGTCCTCATCATGAGTATTTTTTTTTTCAATATTGTTCTTCATGTCTTTTTCACAAAATAGTACAAATTAATTTCGGTTAAATATGTTGGCTCATGACTAAGAAGATAGATGGCCGAGCACACTGTTGGGAGCCAACAGTTCTTTGTCCATTTTGCTCAGCATTACATTCATGTGAAGCTTACTGTCTAATTCTCTCTGTCATGTGACATAGGAATCTGCTTCCAGTGCTCATGTCCTCAGAATCCCCCCTTGGAGACATGGTGACAATGGGAACCTGGAGTTTTCTGGATATGCTTTTATATACAAAATCAATTGTTTAAATTAATTTTGAGGGGAAAAAAATGGCTGCATTTATTTTAACTCTGTGCAGAGCAACACTAGCTTTCTACCTGGCTTGAGTTTAGGTTAAGAGTTACAAAGTATTTAAAAACTCATGTTTAAAATAGAGTACAGTATAATTATACTTGAGTCAATTATTGAATAACCCAGAGCCACATTTTCCTTGGCTAATGATTCCTAATGTCATTTTTATTGTTATTATTAACTGCCATCCTTTGCTACCATAAGGTGCTTTTATAAACTGAAGCAATTAGCCGTGTGTTGTAGTTTTATTCACTGTTATTCATAAACACGGAGCTATATACTACACATTTTGACACCAAAAAAACCATGTATTTTACTGTAGAGAACAATGTGTAGGGAGTCGTATTTCTACAATTCATGGATCTTCTTTTTTGTCTTATAAAATCCCAAGGACACCAGGATGTGTTTGTATACGTTGTTATTATGTGGAGCTAAGACATAAACAGAACGTAATCTGCTATACTTAACAGTGTTAGTGAAGAATTCGAAATTACAAAATTGTTACAGCAGGGGTGATTGGCAAATTAAGAAAATGCTGATGTTGAATCCTCTATTCATAGGTGCATGTGCCTGGTAATTTCAGAAGAGACAGGGAAGTGAATATCTGCCTTGTTTACTAGAAAACATTTCCCCCAAAAGCCAAGTCCCATTAGAACTGAATTCAAGTAGAAAAATCAACCCCAAATTTTAAGAAAAGAATACATATTTAAGCTTGTACAGGGGTTCTGGAAGAGTCCACTAATGTCAGCTTGTCCTGCAGTTTATTTTTATTTTTTTAAATCTGCATTGCAGATTTAAAGTTCTGTTTCTTATGAAGATTTGCAGCGCACACCTGAATTGTCTCTCTGAACCTTGACAGATGTTTATTCTTGAAAGCTGACGTATTATGAGTTGCCAAGAATTGCACTGTAAGGATTCTGATACAGATGGGCTTCTGAGTGTTCAGGGGACCTGCTTTTTTTCTCCCTACCTCTCTTTACCTAGATCATTAGCTGGAGTCTCAGGGGCTCTTAAGGAATGACATATTAATATGTCAGAAATATCGTCAGTAATGGTGCAATGAAGTAATTCCAAATGGCTTTCAAGTGGTTGGTGGAAGCACAGCCAGACCTAGTTATCTATATATACGGCTTTCACCCTTCCTTCTTCTAAATATAAACACAGATAAACATGCATCTGCATACATATTCCCTTATATGCTCACCTACTTCGTAGCCCAGAATGTACAATAGAGACCTTCTAAGAATACCCTAAAAACTAATCAACCTCAGCTCAGCCCCATGATCAGTAGAGCAGCGGTGCTTTTGGAAGTGAAATAAGAAAACACTCTTTGTTGGGATTAGTGCTAAATTATGCTTTATAATGTCTCCTTGGACTAAACAATGATTATTTCTAGTTCTTTACATTTCACACACTGTTGCAGAAATGATAAAATATTCTTCTCAGATAGAGATTGTGTTCGATGCCGCCTTATCTCCGACCAGCAGAGGCCCGATTAACTGGCTGATTGGTATGCGGGTCATGCCACCGCTAGTAAAATTTTATTATGACTCTGAAGTGAAATTTTGATGGCACAATTCATGACTGTGAATATTTTGTGAATTCCAAGTGAAATGAGCAAAACAAAACAAAACAATAGGCGATTAGATTCACTGAGCTTGTATAATAAACAGATATCAATAAATGCCTGTAAAATTTACAGGTTGAGTCTGAGGGAATGGAGAGTGATCCCATTAAGGCTCACAAATGGGCTTAAATGTACATAACTATCATCCATCAGCATTAGACTCATTTGTTCTTGCTGCTGTGGTCATTAGTGAGAAACATTCATCTTTGTCATTTCTTAACAGCCTCTGGACTTTGAGACCAAAAAATCCTATACTCTGAAGGTAGAGGCAGCCAATGTCCACATTGACCCACGTTTCAGTGGCAGGGGGCCCTTTAAAGACACGGCAACAGTCAAAATCGTTGTTGAGGATGCTGACGAGCCTCCTGTCTTCTCTTCGCCTACGTACCTCCTTGAAGTTCATGAAAATGCTGCTCTGAACTCCGTGATTGGGCAAGTGACTGCTCGTGACCCTGATATCACCGCCAGTCCTATCAGGTATTTCTTTTTTAAAAGGCATACAGGCTACATTGTCATAAATGACAAGCACATCAGTACTCAATGCAGTTATGTGTACATTCTGTGTTGTTGCCTTTGGTAGTATGCTCACGTGACTGAGGAATTCTGGTGTGTGTACACACACACACACGCAATGTGTGTGTGCGCATGTGCATGCATGTGCACATAGGGACGCCTGTTCACACATGCCCACCCGAAGCTACGTAGAGTACCCAGAGTCAGGAATATCAAGGTGAACGAAGTTATTGCAGCTTTCAGAGAACTCACTGAAAAATGCAAAATTGCATATGTTCTGCAGTGCATCTGAGTGAATCTTCTATATTTTCTCTGCTTGATTGTGTATTTGGGTTTTTTTCCTAGCGTTGGGCAAGTATTGCTGGTTTGTCTTCTTTCTTTTTTGACAGTTAAGTGAATTATATATAAGAATTTTAGGGGCATGAGACAACTGTCTCAGTGCATTAAGAGGCCCCTATTTTATTTCTGTGTTTGGTGTTTGACTTTGAAATTATTTTCTTATCACTTCATGGACATTTCTGATAGGTCAGCATATCTGGATTGGTACCTTTTGGACAAAATCTTTCTCTGCCATTAAAAAAAAAAATCCTTTTGTTTATACTTTCCTTGCTCAGAATTTTTTCCCAAGATGAAATAATCCTTTATTAAAGTTTTTCTGCCTTTTTAAGAAGTGAGCTCAGCTCTGGGTTTTTTTTTTTTCTTCCTTTGAACTGTGTACATCTTTTCTCTTGTGCCAGTCATCCAAATGACAGTACAAGCGCTCAAGCTAAATAGCTTTCTTCTGAAAGAACACGAAAATCTATAACCTGTACACTGGTCTCCAAGGGTGAAGTGTTGGCTAATGATGTGTTTGAGTGTGGATTTCAAATATTGTCTTAGAAATGCTTGTCAGGAGGGAGAGAGAGAGACAGAGAGAGGGAGGAATACAGTTTTGAAGAATTATCCATTCTTCATTTGTGAATTAGTTGTCCGTTCATCCCAATGTATTGAAGGGATATACTTCCGAATACTCTAATCAAGGAAACTCCGGCCATGTGAACTTTCTGGAAGTTCTGTTTATTCACTTCCTTTTTATGTACTAAATTCCCGTTACTCATAAGGGTGCTGAAACTGTGAGACAGGAAGTGAAACCCACAGAAAAGGCAGTGCCCCCGGTAATTTTAGTTAGGGCAAAAAATGGTTCTTTTCAGATCCAGAAAAACTGGTTTTAATACAAGCCACTTCAAACCCCAGGATAATGTAGAGTATATCCCAAAAGTGTACTAAAAAAAAAAAAAAAAAAAGTTTCCCTCAGGGCGCCTGGGTGGCTCAGTGGGTTAAGCCTCTGCCTTCAGCTCAGGTCATGATCTCAGGGTCCTGGGATTGAGCCCCGCATCGGGTTCTCTGCTCAGCAGGGAGCCTGCTTCCCCCCTCTCTCTCTGCCTGCCTCTCTGCCTACTTGTGATCTCTGTCTGCCAAATAAATAAATAAAATCTTTAAAAAAAAAAAAGTTTCCCTGAAAGGAGCACAATCTCTAAGAAGATAAAAATCTCACTTAGGGGTTTTGAAAAATGGTCAGTTGTCCATTCTCAGTTATAAAGAGGTTCAGCAAGCCTTAGCCACACAGAATGCCCATATTTGCCCAAGAGAACTCTGTCTCTCAAAGAGCCAAGTGTTGAAGACAAGGTCAGTAAGTATCCAGAAGACTAGATGGACACGGTCATCCATTTTCTGACTACATGTTGAGGTTATGAAATGGCTCTAGTTTGAAATGCAGATCTATAAATACGGGCAATGATATCTGTTGAATAATGACTCTGTCCTGTTTTATGTTACTGCGTTTTCTCTGAAAGAACACAGACAGAAACAATTGCCACTTTCCTCGCATCTCCAAGCATGAGACAGAACAGAGGCAGTGAGTAAGATGGGTTCAGCTGAATGACAGGGCCAGTTTTAACAGTGAATTTGACAAGAGTTTTACTCTCTTCAGCAAGGGACACAAGAAGGGCTCAGGAATATGCTAAGCTAGGGGCACTTGGGGAGAGGGGGCTTCAGATATTGGGATAATCTCACATATACTCCAAACATGGTATTCATAGTGGCCCTGGAAACAGACTTCCAATGCAGGGACCTGGTCTAAATCAGCTAGAGATGAGGTCTCAGGAACTTGTCATGCCCTAGTGACGGCAACCTGGACTTACAGAACTGGTTAAAAATCCAGGGTTTTGGTCGCTGACATACTTTTGCACATTTTGTTATCTATCCATTTACTGATGCAAACATGGAGATTTGCTGATACTGTTTCCAGTACCCAGGGAATCCAGTGATGATTGCATCGTCATTAATTGTTGTTATTATTACTGTTGTTATTTTTGTTATTACTACTGCTTTGAAATTAGTTTATTGTTTTAGAGAGGGAGGTGGGGAGGTGCAGAGGGAGAGAGAGAGTCTCAAGTATGCTCCATGCCCAGCTGGGAGCCTGACGAAGGGCTCCCCCTCAAGACCCTGAGATCATGACCTGAGCCAAAATCAAGAGTCGGACACTCATCTGACAGAGCCACCCAAGTGCCCCAAGTTCTTACCACTGCTTTGAAAGGCTGTAGAGGAAGCTTGAAGCTGCTTAGCAACTACTGCCCAGCTTAAGAATGTTTTGTTTTCAGGCAAACCTAAAGGGGATTTAAGGCTGTGTTACCGGGAGAGATGGAGAGATAAAAGAGCATCTGATGACACGGACGTGTCTGTGCCTCTGATAGATTCCAAGCAAGCACTCGTTCCTCGGCATCTGTGGCCCCGCCCCCCCCAAAGAGGGGTGAATACTGTTTCACAGCATTTCACTGTAGGGTTCTGATGTGCATGCCACTCAGAAGGCAAGTCCCACAGAGGTCTGAATGCAGGGGGATTGGCTGCATGGGATGAGAACGTAAGAATCATGAACTGTGTGTTTCAGCACCTGTTCTGCTTTTCTGCATTTGTTGCCCACCCCCCGACGCCTCCCACAACCCCACTTCATTGGGTTATAGAGAGCAGCTTTCATCTTTCTTTGCACAATTGGTTAATTTGATTAGAAAATTAAATTTCCTGACTAGCCAGAGCAATGCATGGTTCCTTATGAGTCTAGCAGACAGATTTAGAGCCGTTTAACCTTTTTAAACAGAACTAGAGAACACGGATATTCAGGGAATTACCGAGTAACAAATAGCTGTGCATTATTGTCTCTTTAGAACTGTTGTATGTCATATGCTGACAAGAATGCACCCATCTTTTAGGGGAATGTTCACTTTACCATCTAGCAAGAAATAGGCATTTATTGTGGCATTTGCTGTGTTAAAATATGCAGTCCTTTATTGGTTGATCAACTTCCCATAAGGCTCAACTTTTGAGAGCATATCGTCGCGCTGGAAATAGCATGTATTTTAAAATTCTTATACTTAAACCTATATCTATACCTATAACTTTACCTATACCTCCATCTGTATGTTAATCTTTGTGTATATTTCCTTTCAGGAGAAAATAGACAATGACATAGGGAGTCTCACCTTCTCCCTTCCAGGAACATTAATCAAACATTTGCTACTTTTTGGGGTGCCTGGGTGGCTCAGTGGGTTAAGCCTCTACCTTCGGCTCAGGTCATGATCCCGGGGTCCTGGGATCGAGCCCCGCATCAGGCTTTCTGCTCAGGGGGGAGCCTGCTTCCTCCCCTCTCTCTGCCTGCCTCTCTGCCTACTTGTGATCTCTGTCAAATAAAAAAAATCTTTAAAAAAAAAATTTGCTACTTCTTTTCAATGCTATATGTATCTCAGTAACATCGAATAATGTGGGGTAAAGTATTTAAAAGATGTTATGCTTTAAACTTATGCAGACTAAAATTTGAATCCTGTTATTGCTACTTCCTCCAGTAGCTGGTCTCTGGACTTCTCTGAGACTCGGTCTCTTCTTCTGTATTTTGGGATAATATCATGTCCCTCACAGGGTTAATGAAATAAAATAAGTTATCAAATTAAAAAATGTAGTAGCTATTAGCATTGCCATTTAATAAAACCACCATCAATGTATATTGTAAATGCAAATGAAAAACCAGTGCTTATTTTAACAGAGATTCTTCTCCTGAAGGTTGCTGGCTGTGTAGCATTATCTGTTTCTCCTATAACAGTTACTGGCTAAACAGTTTAATTAACCTCAGTTAGTGTAATCTGCCCCTGCTGCTGTTATGAATATTGTTCCTAGTCGGTGGTCAGTATGCAGCAAGTGTGCTGAATGTACTCATTTCATTCCCTAACTCCTCTCCTATAGGATAACATACTGATTTCCTCAACTTAACAGATGAGGAAACTATGGATAAAAAACCTAAGTTGCTGGGTAGCACACGAATAATCAAGAGTGGAACTGTGATGCGTACCTAGGTTTTTCTGACGGCACGATGTCTTATCTGCTGTCCCTCTGCCACACTTTCTTTCCCCGCATTCTCAGGGACTTCAGCTATGTCTCTGCTTTTTGGAACAGCTTAGCAGGACCAGTTTTGGGGTTTTTTAAAAAGATTTTATTTATTTATTTGACAGACAGATCACAAGTAGGCGGAGAGGCAGACAGAGAGAGAGGGGGAAGCAGGCTCCCTGCTGAGCAGAGAGCCCAATGCGGGGCTCCATCCCAGGACCCTGGGATCATGACCTGAGCCCAAGTCAGAGGCTTTAACCCACTGAGCCACCCAGGCACCCCAGCAGGACCAGTTTTAACTGAAATCATAGACTACTCATTCTCTAAATGGCCTCATTCCATTTGGGATGCATACCCACAAGGGAAGAAAATATCCCAGGTCTGTGGAATTCACCAGAGGATGGATGCAAATGCTCCTTGCTCCACAGTCCAACCCCTTTGTATGGGTTTTGTTACTATTGGCTGTAAAGCCAATTGTGATTAAGGAGGTAAAAGAAGAAAGTATCTTCTAACAATAGCATAAATCAGATCAGACATTGTGCTAAGTTCCTATTATGTATCATTTCACTTATTTCTCATAAAGATTGCAGTGAAGTAGTCTGTATGATTTTAGTTTCCGGAGAAAGAGCTGAGGCTCTAAAAGGTTGAGTTCCCTGTGTGTGGTCATAGAGTAGGGGGTGCAGGGCCAGGATTTAAACCTAAATTTCTTCTTACCATTGCTACCCTATCTATGCATGCTTTGCTTGTTCTGGTATTTTGCATGAGGGGTGGGATGATAACAATTCATGTTGACTGAGCCCATCCTTCGTGACAGACACTTTGAAATGCTTTTATATGCAGTTAACTGTTTATAGGTAAGGTAAAAATTTGCAGCATAACCTAAGTGTTAAAATATCATCCAATGCCTTCCTGTTAACCTGCTGTGGCTCATTCCCCCCCCCCCTTTTAATACATTTATTTCAAGTGTGTTTTTGGTGTTTCCATGGTGTTGAGATGATATGTGATGGGTGGTTTTGGGGCAGTTGCTTCCTATTTCTTTCAGAGCATGAGCTGCTTAAAATAAAAGTCGGGGTGATGGCCATTCAGCAGGCAGAGTAGACGGACACATGACCGTGGTAGCCACAATGCTCTGTTGTCCTAATTCCTCTCCTGAATGTAAGTGCCCACTCAACATAAGAGATTGCATTTTGTTCTTCCTATTTGAACTTGGGCATTTTTACAATTCACTGCAGTTACCTGGCTTGCTGTTAATGAGCTCTTTTCCTGACAACACTCTCCTTACATTCCTGATGTCCAGTGATGCAAAAGTGGGAATATTCCACACTGTTGAGAACCTCGCATTAATTTAGAGTGTAGACTGTGTATTGATGGACTCCTCAGTCTTGTAGTAACTCCTGTATTTTGGTTAGGACTTAGTTTTTGTCTGTTTTAATTTAATTTTATTTATCATTCGCATTATTTTTTGATGATAAGAACACTTAACACCAGCTCTACCCTTTAACAGATTTTTAGGTGCATACTATAGTATCTCTCATTAACTCTAGGCACAGTGTTGTACAGTACCTTTCTAGAACTTAATCCATCTGTGTAACTGAAACTTTACACCCAATGATTAGTGACTCCCCATTTCCACCTGCCCCCAGCCCCTGGCAACCACTGTTCTGTGCTTTTATGAATTTGACTATTTTAGATTATCTCCTGTATGTAGAATCATGTGGTACTTGTCCTTCTGTGACTGGCTTATTTCACTCTCCAAGTTCATATCTGTTGTGGTGCAGCATAGAAATTCCTTCTTTTTAAGGCTGAATAGTATTTTATTCTATCTATAGGCCATATTTTCCTTATTCATTCATCTGTCGATGGTCATTTACATTGTTTCCACATCTTGGCTGATGTAAAGAGTGTTACAGTGAAATAGGAGTGCTAATCTATCTTCAAATCCTGGTTTTGATTGTTTTGGATAAATACCCAGAAGTAAGATTGCTGGGTCATATGGTGATTCGATTTTAAATAATTTTGTAGGAACTCCCATACTGTTTTCCACAGGGGCTGCACTTCTTTGCATTCTTATCACCAATGTGCAAAGATCTGGTGCAAGGACTGAGTCCTTTTAAAAAATCATTAAAACTTGGTCACTTAGTTTCTGCACACTTTTAGCCAGATACAAGTTTGATTGTCTTCCAGTTCAGAGGCACCAAGTCTTCAAGTCATTGTTCCAAAAAACTCACTGTACTTGCTCATTCAACCACCAGTAGTTAATGTATCAGTGAAATCATACATTCAGTCAGATAGCTATTAATTCATTATTTTTTCATGTGTGCATGTGTGTTAAAGGATTTATTTATTTTGTTGTACAAGTGGTATCAGCATAACTCGGGTTTTCCTAGGGAATTTCTGTAAAGACAAAGCCTCTGCCCTCGTGGACCTTATTCTACAGTAGGGAGGATGGCTGCATAGCCATGGAAAACCCAAGCCCTTCACATTTATCTAATTAGATACGTGCTCTCTAAAAATGATAAATAAAGATAGATTATGGAACTTGAGGGTCACACTGAGGAAGAAGTTCCCTAGTTTCATAATGAATTTGAACAGAAGCAGCCATAGATACTCAATGATGCTAAGGTGGAAATATCCCACAGTGTGGAGACCAAATATTAATTTGGAGAGGGGACTATGTGTATATAATTTTTTTCTCTCATCCTCTCTTTCTCTGTTTTTCTAAAGAAATGCTTTGGGTAGGAAAGGGCTCCTTTTTCTCCTCAGAGGAATAATAAATAATATGTGACACAGGGATCTTAGAATCCTGGGACTAGCAGAACCAGATAATATTATTTATTAAAGCAGTTAGAGCAACCAGTGGAGCAATTAGAGGCAAAAAGCTGAAAACTTGTAGATGGAATTTTTGATACTAAAAGTGCATGCGAGAAAATGTTAAAATGGTTTCTTTAGGCATAATAACAAAAGCCAGAATGAAATTAAGCAGTAAGAAAGAAACAGTTGGAGTTCAGTGAAATATAATAACTGATTCATAACTAAGGGGTTTATTTCATTATAAGTGGCTCTAAACAGCATCTCCACATGCGGTTGGCTCCAAATTGCATCTTCCTATAAATTTTCCATATAGAGGCTGCAAACCAATGTTTAGCAAAAATATTTTTTATAACATAAAAGTGCATTTATGCCTGTTAACTTTGAAAAACAGATACACACTGCCTTTCTCCAAGAGCAGCATCTCCTTGTGTTCGCAGGGACACGATTGGGATTAAAGATATTGTGGCCAGGTCAAGTCGAACTCCACTTTCTTTGCACTAGGACTGTTTTCTTTGCACAGGAATGTTAATTTGCTAAAGTGCGTCGCACTTTATAAGAAAGAGAAAACGTAAGCTGCGCTTTCCATCGTGGAACTTTGTGTGGTTTTGCAGAGCGTCTGGAGTGTAAGGGAGGATGCTGGTCGGTGCTCTAGACGATAACGTGTTGAGCATCGCAAGGATCGCAAGCCTTATTCCTCTATGTTGAACAGGATATGCAGCTCTTTTGTTACTGCATGAGTCTACCTCCCCCTTCCCCTCCTTTTTTTTTTTCTTTCTGTAGGACCCACTTAAGGGAGACTCATGACTTTGACAAATACTTTGACTCTATTACCTTAGGCCAGGGGCCATTAAACTATATAGCCTGTGCGCCAAACCTGGCCTACCACCTTTCTTTAAATGAAGTTTTACTGGAACACAACCATCCTCATTCTTTTTATGTCCTACAACTGCAGAGTCGAGTAGCAGGGACAGGGGGTGTACGGCCTGCCGAGCCTAAGATATTTACTTGACAAAAACATTTGCCAACCGCTACCCTAGATGGATCGGGGTCTGGATTTCCATCTGTAATTTGAATAGTTAGCTCCCATATCATTCTGGGATCTTATGTTGTCTCAGAAACTACCTAAAGATTAAAAAATAATAATAATAAACATTTTTTAAATCTGTAGCAGTCAAAGAAATTCTTTGGATAACACTCCAGCTGTATGTGATGGAAAGCGGTTTCTCCCAAGCTTTCCTGAGAGCCCCTGGGACATTGGTCCCCATGGGACCCACGGCAGAATATACTTACGTTGAGTCTGCCAGAAAAGTCTGGTTTTGTTTCGTGTAGCTTTGGGGCCCATCCTCCTAACTACCCTACAGGCTATGAAAGGGCATCCTGAAAAATGCCGTCATGCTTTACCTGCTTGAAGTGAGGAATTTACTTGTTTCTTGCATGAGTTTATTATGAAACGCCATTTTTTCCTCCATTCTCCAGACCTCATTAATGATTACAATAATACAGGGTTTCTAGAATACAGGCTGGTGACTGCCTTAGCCAAACCCTGGTCTCTGCATTTGGAGGTCTTGGTAAATTCTCTGAGTAGCAGTATTTCTGTATCTAAAAATATAAAATGGCATGAAGTAGAAATTCACTTGGAGGAGACCTGCTGTACGTAGTATGTTCCACACACTCTGACATGTATTCTCCATTGTAAGACTCGCTATTCAACGAGTGATACTGGAAATAATGTCTGGATTTTCATTTGTGCCTATTTAGTATTTTATTTTATTTTAAGATTTTATTTATTTACTAGACAGAGAGAGAGATCACAAGTAGGCAGAGAGGCAGGCAGAGAGAGAGGGGAAGGGAAGCAGTCTTCCCCCTGAGCAGAGAGCCCAATGCAGGGCTCGATCCCAGGACCCTGGGATCATGATCTGAGCCAAAGGCAGAGGCTTAACCCACTGAGCCACCCAGGCACCCCACCTATTTAGTATTTTAATATAGTGCCCTCCACAGGTTATCTCATTTATACTTCATGACAGTAACTCTGTGGATTACACATATTCTATTGCACTTACCAAATTGTTACAGTCTGTTTTCCCTGGGAGTAGATGGGAGTCTGAAGTACAGGGTGTTTGTTAGGGATCAGCCCCCATAAATGGAAGGGGACAAAAAGCAGGATGAGCAGGGGGAGACGTCGAACAGCATACAGTTCCTGCAAAAGCTTGGCCCAACCCAGTGGGTCTCTCTGGAATGAATGTTGGTCATCAGAGGAGTCCTGCCTCAGGCCAAAAGGACCTTTATCCCTCTGCTTGCTTAATCTCCAGATAAACTCTAGAGCATAGACTCTCAGATTGGAAGGAGTGGATAGCTGAAGGCTTCCTGCTGACCCCTCCCCACACAGCTCAGGCATCCTTCCTCGGAGGAAGATCTGCACAGCATGTCTTCATGTCAGTCATGGATCAGAGCTCAGAGCCTCTTTATTAGGGAAGTAATTTGACTAAATTCATCATGCTAGCCATGCAGTTCCCAAACCCGTGTTGGCACCACACTACAGTATCTTCCTTTAGGCAAGTAGATACTTGTTCTGCATTTTGACATACAGACACCGAAGGGTCAGATAGGAGCGCTGAGATGCTCTCCGTGTAGTATGGCCGTAGTTATCCAAAACCATGAAGCTGCATGAATTTATAAAATATGTTATAAAATATTTTAACCCACTGAGCCACGCAGGTGCCCCCCCCTTTTAAGATTTTATGTATTTATTTGACAGACAGAGATCGCAAGTAGGCAGAGAGGCAGGCAGAGAGAGAGGAAGGGAAGCAGGCTCCCTGCTAAGCACAGAGCCCGATGTGGAGCTCTATCCCAGGACCCTGAGACCATGACCTGAGCCAAAGGCGGAGGCTTTGTTATAAAATAATTTAAAACAAGTGATCTAGAGTCATAAAAATAGCTAAAATTAAAGGAAAATTCTGATCTTACCTTTAAAAGTTTCTGTTTTTTTGTTTGTTTTTGTGTTTGTTTTCTGATTGGTGAAGTCTTTGTCTCCTCTAGGGAATAAAATTTGATAGTAATGTTTATATTCTGAGAGAAACAAAGATGCTCGTGTAGGCTGAGCAGTGTTATCTAACATTGTTATACGGCAAAATAAATCCTCTATTTTGCATCCCAACAAAGGGAGATTGACATCCTTATCTGATGTTCAAATATTTATGGGAGTCATTTCAACCGAGGCTTTATTTCTCCTTATATTTCTACATTCTAATTTGACACAAGGTATTATACAACCTTGCTTTTGATAAAGGACAATCAGATTTGACTTCATGTTACAGAGGAAAACATAATATTGCATATTTGAGAAGAGAAGATGTTAAAAATGGAGAAATACCCATCTCCATCCATCTATCAAAAGTTTATTAGCTTTATGCTATGTGTCTGGAGCCAGTTTGCTGGGGAGTGAAACCGTTCAAGTTGAAGTGCCTTCCAAATGTGCCTCGGGATGCCAATCAAGTTTGGGGATGGTCTGCTGAGGTGTATGGCTCCACAGTAAATAAGATTTATGAAAGTCCTTAAGATGGGTAACAGCTATGGGAAATATATTTAATACTGCAGAAGACAGCAGAAGACCTAAATGTCCTTCCAAAGCCAAGGGTGTGAAATTGGAGATAACAGGTATGGAAAGGGAACAGGATCCAGAGGGTGGTGAAGTATGAGAGATCTGCTCACTGGAGAAAGAGGAAACCTGTCTGGATCACCTTTATTAAACATCAGGTACATGATATTGGACTTTGCACTTGCTTACGTGTACAAGACTATGTTAGACCATGTAGGCAGGCATTGTGTTTAGGGGTGAGTAATTTTGACGAGAAATACTTTTGTCCTACTAGAGAGAATTGCATCTGCTTGACCACTGGAATGGTGTGCTTGTATTAGTATTATAAATCAGATATGTAAACAAGGTATTTCAGTATAAATGCATTTCCAGCCCTTAATTGCTAGGGTTTACTGTAAGTCCTTAGCATGTACTAAATGAACCTAGATTTACTGAATGTCCAATGAAATTTTCAATGCATAGATAACTTTATGACATGAAAAAAATACCTGTTTTGGTCTAGTTACGCACTACTCTTAGTATTCCTTGGGTGTGCATGTTTTCCATAAACAATTCTTTTGTTTTTTACAGTAAACAATTTTGACCAAAATTGGAAACTATTTAGTCAAATACCACTATCCTCATAGCTATGTGACATTCAATGTCATATACTATGGTCAGGATATGATACTTAATATCTCACTAACTTTATGGTTGGGGGAAAAATGTGTATTATCTACATTTTGCAACCATGGACATTGAGAGTCAGGACAATTTATACGGGTTCCTCAAGTCATATATATGGAGGATTAAATAAAAAGTTAATATATGGGGGTTAGCAGAGTAGCTGAAAATTAGGAAGGCCATGATAAATATATTAAATATATTACTAAATCTTAACCGCAGGCATGTTCCTATGGTCCAGACATTTTTCTTTTAACTTCACACTATCTCTATTTTATTCTTAATGTAGCCTCATCAACTTTGAATATCCTTTCATATAGACAAAAGTCTGTATGTTAAAGGATGTTCCTCACTCTTCAATTTCCCCTGAGAAGAGGAAGAGTCTGGGAGCCATTTGTAAGGGCATTTCTTTAATATTCCTCCATCTCCCTTACTTCCCACATCCAAATAATCACTATGTCTTGTTTATTTTACTTTCTAGACTCCAACACCATCATCTGTAATGTGAGCACTCATGAAAGTCCCATCTGCCCGCCACCAGCCCCTTGATATCCACACAGGTGCCAGGCTAATCTCTAACCCACTTAGAGCTGTGCTGTCCACTAGATTAGACACTAGTCACATGTGGATCTTTGAATAGAGATAAAATTCATTTAAATTAAACAAAATACAAATTTCAGTTGCTCTGTTCTACTAGCTAGACTTCAAGGGCTAAACAGCTACATGTAGCAAGTGGTTACTACATTGGTAACTGTACTGTGGTATATATATATATTAACCACATTGGCTCCTGTATGTAGAACAAATATGTAGAGCATGTTTCTACATCACAGAAAGATCTATGAAATTCAGCTGTGGTTTAAATCATATGACTTTCCTGCTATATTTCTTCAAATGGCTCCCCATTTCCTACAGGTGAAAAAAATCCCTCCACTCAGTTTCTAAGGCTCTTTCTTTGTGTTGTATCCCCTGATGTCCTTCCCCTGTCAAAACTTCAACCACACCATCCTTTGTTAAGGTCTTTAAGCACAGAGAACATATTCCTAACTCAGAGCTTTTCATATTTTCTCCTGCTTTTGATATGAATAATTTGTAATATTTTATGTATCCCTTTTTATCTTCATCACTGTAAGCTTTGAAAAGACTTATTTATTTTCATTGTCTTTCTTCACCTATAGACTTCATCTATATGACATTAGCCCAAGGCCATATCTGTCTTGGCACCTAACATCATGCCTTGCACATAAGAAATACTCAATAAGGAGTGAATGAAGGTAGAAAGTTAAGAGCTGAGATGGAAGGGAAAGATGGGAAAGAAATGATAGAATGCTCATCTGTCAGACCTGAGCTCTCCCCACACTAGTATAGTCCTTTAATTTTTATGCTTTTCTAAATAAACTCTCAAGATTTTCGACATGCTTTTTTTTTTTTCCTTCCTGCCGGGGATGCTGTCCTTACCTGTTCTACTTGGAAAACATCTGCTCATTCTCATTCTTCCTGTCCTCAAACAGATGCTACATCCTCTTGGTGTCATCTCTGTCCCCCCTCACTCTTTCCCAGGCACATTCGGGCTTACTCACTGCAATGTGAGCATTACTTCATTACAGAGCCTGCCACTTTTCACTGTAAACAGTGAGGTCACACCAATGAGTCCAAAGAAGAGTCTTTATTCAAATGTTTAGCATCTCACTTGCCTAAAAGAAGCAACCACAAAAACCTTATTGAAATTGAAAGAAATAATAAAAATTTTATATTTAATCCCTTCACAGTGTGCAAGACTACATTCAGTTTTTCCCCCATATTTTTGCTATCATATCATATTTAGAATTTTCATTTAGGAATGATTATTTTGATGATTCAGAAAATTAGAATTTCTCCAAAGATATTATGTAAATATTGAAGAATTAATCATGAATCAAATTTTATGTGAGATTTACACTAAAGAATTATTTTGTTGTTCTTTTGGTTCTTTGGCTGCAGAATGTTACACACGATATTGTCGCTTTAGGTCTTTATTTTTTCAAGATATTAATGAAACAAATGACAAAACAAAATTCATGCTTGGAAAATGGAACCTCATTAAAACCGACAGATTGGGGCGCCTGGGTGGCTCAGTGGGTTAAAGCCTCTACCTTCGTCTTGGGTCATGATCTCAAGGTCCTGGGATTGAGCCCCACATTGGGCTCTCTGCTCAGCGGGGAGCCTGCTTCCCTTCCTCTCTCTCTGC
The DNA here is from genome assembly GCF_002288905.1 of Enhydra lutris kenyoni. Lineage (NCBI taxonomy): Eukaryota > Metazoa > Chordata > Mammalia > Carnivora > Mustelidae > Enhydra > Enhydra lutris. The sequence continues at coordinate 13,134,198 of NW_019154138.1, read as the reverse complement.
CTGCCTCTCTGCCTACTTGTGATCCTCATCTGTCAAATAAATAAAATCTTTTTTTAAAAAATGACAGATTTAGAATCTGAGCTTTCTATATTTGACCCTAAATAAAGTAAAAGGTACCTGAGCATGATTATGTTGGGTGAATCTGCTTCACTCTTTAGGTGAAAACAGCAAGTTGAAATATGGTAACATTCTGTCTCTCTCCATATGAACACCAAACACCAGAATCTTTGAAATATTTTGTTGTTGTTTAAAAATACCTAGATATTTGGCAGAGTGTCTTCTAGAAATAATGATAAAGACTCAATGTAAAACCACTTTTAAAAACCATGAGGAAATTTAGAGCACATTATCTAATTTGGGATTCACCTTAACCTTTAAAAGAAGGCGATTCTATTGTTCTCATTTTTAGGTGAAGAAACTGAGGGTTGGCTGTATAAAGTGGCTTCACAGAGAAGTTAGGAATAGAAGGGCCATTCCCTGGGAAAATCATCAGGTGTTTCACAAATATTACAGTGGAGAGAGTATAGTCCACGATAACTTTTTCTTAGGAAACCTGTTATCAGTTTATCTTTATCTGATGGCTGAAGTCTTCAGTGTAGCTGTTCGTGTATACTCCCCGGTTTATCCTACACAGTTTCCTCCTGTTGTCCCGAAGCCACTGGCCATGAAAATGGAAGACTCCCTGATTTTGGGATGTTTGTTCTAAAAATCCTTAAAATATTCCTTCTTTTTTTCTTTTTAAGACTTTATTTATTTATTTGTCAGTGAGAAAGACAGAGAGAGAGAGCATAAGCTGGGCGAGAGGCACAGGGAGAATCAGGCTTCCTGCTGAGCAAGGAGCCTGATGCGGGACTCAGTCCCAGGACCCTGGGATCATGACCTGAGCCGAAGGCAGACCCTTAACCAACTGAGCCACTCAGGCATCCCCTTAAAATGTTCTTGACATTGTTACAGACCAAGAAGCAGTAATCGAACAGGGGACAGAGGGTCTCAGTATGTAGTGTTGGGGGTGGGATTGGGAAGAGAGGTAGGAGATGTGTTGAATATGTGTGAATAATACTTGAATATGGACAAAAAAATACAAACACACACTGGGACTTTGTGCCAATACCAGTATTAGTAGAAATATAAATATGGAATATATTATAGAAATTATAATTATAATTCTATATTATATAGAAATTATAGAAATATATAGAAATTATAGAAAATATAATTATATAAATATAAGAAATTATAAATATAGAAATGTAAATAGTTGAGCTGTTGTTAATTAAAGAAACCGATAACTCAACTAAAAATGGTTATTTAATATCCGTGGAGCTGCAATGCAGAATAGGGTGCCATTTTTCAACCCAGGGATATCCATGGTCCATTTTGAGCTCTTCTTAGTCACTGCACCAGTGATATCTTCTTGTATTTACTTCTGAACTCTGCAGGCTACTCTTATTTGGGTCAACTGTGACATCAGTTTGTGTTCATGGTCAGAATACTGTAGATTAAATGAGTTTCCAAACAAGGCGCTGTGCATCTAGGTAGGAATTTTCTTGCACCTGTAGCCTTAATTTCACAAAGTAAGATGATGAAGTTTTTATCATTTACTTTTAAGACCTACTCCTGTAGGTTAGTGAAACAGTAATACTGAAGCAAACCAGGGAATTTGTTGGAATAAAAGGAGAAAGTTTAAATGGGGCTTCTAAAACATACTCATTGTACTAGATGGAGAATGTCTATTTCCAAAATTTCCATCATTAGGATTGATGTTAACATGACCCTAGGAGCCCATTTTCTCACATGCCACTTCCCACTGTGTTAATAAGAAGTTCCTTCTTAATCTGGCAGGAAGATGAGTCTCCAAAGTGTATTCTTTTTTTCTCAAAACGAGATCTTTTGTCTAACACACTTTAAGTGATTCTGCAAAGAAACAGCAAATCCAAAACATGCAAATTTTAAAGAAATTAGAATGAAGACTTCAATACCAGAGGTACGGATCCTGTGACTTTGAAGACATAAATTAGAAAGTTTTGAATTTTTCAATAGATAGAATATGAACCAAAATAGTTCTTTCTCAGTTTTTTATTCTTTTCCTATCCCCATTATTCTTTTCCCTTGTATTTCTTTAGCACCATATTTCACTCTTAGTAAAATCCACGCTTGATAAGTATTTGTGCATCCTTCCTACAATCCATTGTTGAGTAACTGCTATGCAAAACCCAACCAATGTGCTACTATGATACAGGAATCAAAAATATCTCCTTGTCCTGAAAGAGTGAAAGTCTGGCAGATGTGTACCTAGAGAAAATGGAAGGAATATCCTTAAGGAGAGGAATGACTCAGACCACATACAGAAGGTTCCCCATGGATGAGCCGAGGGCTGTAAAACCAAGGACAGCCTTTGATTTCATCAGCTCAGAGTCTTTGCTCCGTGGAAGTACATAGAGTAGGAGATATTTTGAAAGAGGCAAAGACAAGTATCAATAAAGCTTACAGAGGGTTCTGGGATATCTCTCTAGCGTCACGTGTGAATTTCTGCCTTTCCTAAGTCTACTAAAGGATGTGAGTGATAGTCCTTATTTGTATATTTCCATTTCTAGAAATTTGTGTCTGCAGTTAATGCTCAGCTTAAAGGAGTCTCTTACAGATTGAAGAATTGACTCACCATTTATTTTATTACTCATTTATTCATTTGCCTAATGTGAGACATGTATCAATTTACTGTAAAGCATCACTCTCTGAAGAAGATATCTTCTCCTATTTAGAGAGGAGCCTATGAGATTATGAATAGTTACCTAATTTCAATGAGATTCCACCAGTGAGAGCCTAATGAAGGTTCTCTGGTTTCTCTGATTATGCTTCTTCCACTTTATGTGCTGCTACTCAGACAGACACAGGGAATCCCAGGAAAAAGAGAGGCTTATGGATCTACTTCCCAGGTATCTAGCCCAAAAAATGACATTCTGTGACTTTACGTAGGACACTGGATTCTAAAATCTTAGTTGTTACTCCAGGTTTGCTTTCTTAACCCATTCTATTTTTTTTTTAATTATTTTCTATTAATTGACTTAAGGAAAGAGCCTATATTAGTTCCTTATTTAAGTATTTATTGTTGCTGATGTTACTATATCACACAGTGTTATGAGTGACTGAGAGGAGAGGGGAGACTTTGGGGTTGCTGCAGTGGATGGTGGGAGCTTAGAGGACCAGAGGAGAGCAAGCTGAATTTTTGCAGCTAAAGATGAAATGGTGTGGCTCTGGAATGTGTGCGTGTGGTGGGGAGGTGGGGCGAAGCAAACATCTTCTGAGAACATTCCTGAACATAGTATGCTTTCAATTTTTTTTTCTAATGGAATCTTAAGCTATGTAACCAATTTTCAAATTGTTAAAAATGTAATTAATTTTAACTGTGGTTAAAAAAAGATCACATTTGGGGCACCTGGGTGGCTCAGTCAGTAAAGCGTCTGCCTTCGGCTCGGGTCGTGATCCTGGGGTACTGGGATTGAGCCCCATATGGGCTCCCTGCTCAGTGGGGATACTGCTTTCCCCTCTCCAGCTCCCCTGTGCTTGTGTTCCCTCTCTCACTATCTCTCTGTCATAAATAAATAAAACTTTAAAAAAAGATCACATGTTATTTAATATTAACAAACGATTGAATATGTCCAGGAAATCTTTGAACCTGCAGTGGTGAGTTCATGAGACAGAGAAAAGTTTGTGGAAAAATAAACACCTAAAATAATGATGCCAGAGATGCCGACATCCTGCCCCCACTTGCTCTCTCTTCTCAGCTTTATTTTTAATCACTTAAGCTGGCATCTTCTATGTGTTTGCTTCTACTGCTAGGAGAACTCAGCTCTACTTACTGAGGAAGAAGAGAACCAAGGAGTGAAAGGGATGCTACGTTGGACCTGAGAAAGGGATAGGGAGTCATCAGGAGAAACGATGTTATCATGTCCACATAAGTAATGATACAGTACAGATTTTTAAATATAGATTTATTGAGCACTTATTATGTGTCAGGCCCTGACACAAAAGTGCTTTATATGCATTATTCATTAAAGCCTCACAAAACCTATTATAATTTCCATTTTACAGATTAAGTAACAAAGGCACAGACAGACTAAGCATAACTAAGTCACTAAGACTTAGCATGACTAAGTCACTAAGATTTAGCATGACTAAGTCACAACTTTGTAAGTGATAAGGTCAAAACATGAACTCAGACAGTCAGACTAGAACCCAGGTTCTTTATGAGGAGATTATGAATTTCTGTGGAGCCAATAGCAGAGGACTTTCCTGGTAGCCTGAGAATAAACAGCTGGAAACCCAGGCCATGCCCTTAAGCAACAGAGCAGAAAAGAGTTTGCTAGAAAGTAAAGATGGATTAGAAAATGTATCAGGACATGTTGGGCATGTGGGTGGCTCATGGGTGGTTAAGTGTCTGCCTTTGGCTTAGGTCATGATCTCAGGATCCTGGGATCCAGCCCCCATCAGGCTCCCTGCTCAGTGGGAACTCTGCTTCTCTCTCTCCCTCTGCTCCTTCCCACTCCCCACTCATGCTGTCTCTCTTCTCAAATAAATAAATACATAAAATCTTTATTTAAAAAAAACTTATCAGGAGGTCTATAAAGAAGATGGGAAATGGAGGCTTCTTATTCCCTGGCTTTCCGGAGAGGTCTAATTCCTTATCTTATTTAATAAATCATATTTCCTTTGATCTATTTCACTATATGAAAGTATATATAATGACACATATATAATAAATAGATATTTAATATAGATTATATTAAGGCATTGCACATACGTGTATATAATATAGGCATCTATAATATGTTGAAGGCAATTGTATATTAAAATAAGAAAAATAATCACAATTTTGAGTTCACAAAATTGAGTACATAGATGGCATTCGATGATGTCACTATCACACAAATGATGTGAGAGCCCTTGATCCCTGATACTTAGTGGTCTGCACACACTTGTGTTGACAAAGCATGCCACACTTAGTATCTCATCCAGTCCTCACAACAATCCTACTATCTAATAGTAATATCATTCTTATTTTTAAAAAGATTTTATTTATTTGAGAGAGAGAGAGAGTGAGAGAGGGCACAAGCAGGAGGAGGGGAAGAGGGAAAAGCAGACTCCCTGCTGAGTGGGGAACCCAACGTAGGACTCAATCCCAGGACCCTGAGATCATGACCTGAGCTTAAGTCAGATGCTTAACCCACTGAGCCACCCAAGCCCTCTATCATCCCTATTTTATATGTGAATAAGGTCAGCCCTTCCTGTTGCTAGCTGGTGTACACATAGACTTCAGAGGGAATCAAACACGAATATTCATCCTGGTTCTGGTATGTACTAGTTAGGTTACTTAAAATGTCCTCTAAGGGTTTTATTTTTCTTTTCTTTGTTCCATAAGAAACCAAAGAGAAGAGACAGAAGAAGGAAGAGGCATCTAGCACTGTGCTTGGCCCACATTTGGTGTTGAGTGCATGCTTGTTGATGATGTTGAATCAGGATTTCTGGGATGTTTAGCAATTCTTGGGAGCCTTTATCATAAAGTCTGCTAGACATTAAAATGTCTGAAATGTCTACAGAGATAGCAAGGGGCTTCTTGAAATAGTTGAGGTAGACTTTAAACTGAATTTCAACAAAGTCATTTCTCCCCCATCAAGTTCCTCCCGTTGTGTAATCTCGTAGTGTTGTGACATTCTTACCTGTGATCTTACCAAAGGGCTGTATTTATAGCCTATTTTATAAATTCTTATGACTCACTCCATACAGTCTGTCATGAACTGGAACTTTAAAAAATGAGAAAAATATCTCCGCCTCTGTTAGAGCGATGAAATTTAAATGACGCCCAAATGTTTTTTCTAGTTTTTTGCTATTTATAAACTGTTAAGAAAGGGGCCTTCTCTATCACCTTCCAAGTGGAAAGATTATTAAAGTTTTGTGTCATCCAATATGGTGATTATGCTGAGTGTGATGATGATAATGATAAACACATCTCTAGCAATTTTAGAACATATCTTAGAGACTGATTTATGCTTTATTCTTAGTCTGCAACCATAGCTGACCAGTAAAAAAAAATTGAGGTTCAGTGAATATATCCCCAAAACAGCAATACATAAATAACAGATAGGATGACTATCTTCTCATTGTATCCTCATCGGCCGAGAGCGGAAAGAGATCCTGTGTGTCCTCCTTTTTTAATAAAGCCATTAATCCCATCATGAGGGACGCACCTTCATGGCCTCATCTTAAAGTAATTACTCCCAAAGACCTCATTTCCAAATACTATTATATTGGGAGTTAGGATTTTAACCCATGAATTTTGTGGCTACCCAAACATTCCGTTCACAGCACTCTTCCTTCATTCTATAAGAAACTAAAGAGAGGAGGACAGAAAAAAGAAGCAGCATCTAGCACTATGCTTGGTCCCTGATAAATGGTCCCTGTTTCCATTCTATCCTGTTTTAGTGGATCTCACTACTTATGGGCCAATTTTTCTAAATATGCCTTCAGTTTCTTAAGACACTTACCTTATTGGTTTCAGCATTCCATAACCAAAACACAGATCTTGATGTATAAAGAGAATAGCAATAAATGTTGTGAAAAAAAAATAATTACTGTGTTATATTGATGCCTAGTGTTTCTTAATGATATCTTATCTGAAAGAGTGTTCTCAAAAGAGGAACGACTAACCTGAGCATTTAAAATTGTTAATTTCATAGACTCTAGTGTTGTAAAGTTGCTAAAATACCCATTCCGACGTTTAAAAATTGTTACTAGAGAACCAGCAACCATCTTATTTCTAGGACAGAAACTAACAGGAATCGTCAATATGTACTTTCCTTAACATGAAAACAAGATATTCAGCAGCAACAATAACAACACATACATGTTGTCTAGCCAAATACGTGCTTAACAGAAACACACATTTCCTTTGAACTGTCGTAAATAACATGCTGCCTAGCACCGTCCTGCTTTGGGTTTAAGTTTATTGTTTTATGTGATATTTTGTGGCAACTGCTAATTATCATAAGACGTCCAATAAACGTGATGGATTGTCCAATTAACTCTTCATCAGCATCCGTTTTTGAAGATGCTACCTATTGAAACTGATGGCAGTTTATGACCTCCGTGTTGCATATGTAGCTAATTACTCCTTGGACAATAATTATTAAGTTTCTTGTGCCTCATTCAGTCATTTTATTTTACAAATTATGATGCCACCGAGTTTCCCAATCCATTTGACTTCACAACTATGACTCTCCAAGGATTACTAAAGGTCTGCTGTAGAATATATGGATCATATAAACATTGAAGTAGATTACAGATGTGTCTGTTTTGTAGGTTTTCCATCGACCGGCACACTGACCTGGAGAGACAATTCAACATTAATGCAGATGATGGAAAGATAACGCTGGCCACACCACTTGACAGAGAATTAAGCGTATGGCACAACATAACAATCATTGCTACCGAAATTAGTAAGTGCCTGGGTTTAATTTCTTCCTTGTCTGACTGGGTTCAGTTTATGCCTAGGGATCCCATGGTTGATGTGATCCCTGTTTCCATCAGATATTTTGGCATTAGAACTTATTTTATTGCTCCCAAGGAGTCTTTGAATCAATTATCTCAAAAAGAAATAACTTGCCCGGTGGTAAATTACCAAGGATTGCAATATATGTGGGAAGGAAACATTCTTATATCCAAATACCCTTATATCACATATCCATTATTCAGCCATTAAAGATAATGTTTTCCACATTAAAATAGGAGGAAAGATTTAGTATGAAAGGTTAGGTTAAAAAAAAATACAACTCAAGAATTCTTGACTATAATTTAAGTAAATGGGCCAAACATAAATATTACATATAATACAGAAACTACTGTTCGTATATGTAGACCACATCCATCCTATTCACATATGCAGACACAAAACATAGAAGGAAACTTCTTACTGTCAATACACATTATTTTGGATAAATGAAATTATAGATGATTTTTTGTTTCATTTTTAGAATTTAGTGTAGTTTACACAGTAACCAAGACTAAAACTGTAACTTTAGTATAATTGTTTTCATAAAATACAGGTGAAAATGTAAGCCTTTTTTTTTTTAAGAGGATTTTGCAGGATTGTTGAAATAACATATGTTTGTCTTTCAATTTTCAGTGAGCACAGTTGCTTTGATTACACTAATGGGCACTACTATTGAGTCTCTAAACCAGTAGCTATGTGGTGGAATTTGGTGCTACACCATCTTTGAGAATTTGCCCTCTGCCTCACCAATTTTTGTTATACAAAAACATGCCAAAGGAATGTAAGACTCATTTTATTTCCAAACAAAATACATTTTTTTGGTGTTATCTGATGTCCTTCTTTCTGTAAAGGACCTGATAAGACCTTTACAGTTGACACAGGTTCAAGGGAGGCAATCAATTCTGAAAGGAGTTGGGAATCTAAATAAGGAAATAAAAATCAACATTAAGAAAAATTCATGGGTATACATACAGTATAGGGGGGGTAGATGACAATTATAGGATGTGGGACCTAAAATCTGCTCTATACACTCTCTAAAATCTGCTCTATGTTTTCACAGCTAATGTGAGAACACGGCAAACATCTCTGAGACACGTGATTAATCTGTGTGTAAGACAAGAATAAGCCATGCCTTTAGGAAGGGCACAGCTTTTCCTTGTTCTGAGATATGGGGGAAATGTCCTCCATGGAGCCCTATTAAAAAACAAAACAACCAAATGAAAATGTATAAAAAAGTGAAGATTTAAGATGAAGAGTATCTGTTTTTATATAGCAACCTTGAATGCAAGCAGAGAACATGCAGCACTCAGGTTAATAGGAAACTTCAACCCTACCCAATGGACGGTTCTGGAGAGAGGATGAACTTCGGAAACTCTGGTGTTTTTCTGGTTTAGGAGTAGTATTCCCTTCCCCAGTGTGTTTTTCTGGTCACAGTTTTTCCCTCATTAATAGCACGGGATAGACAAACTATACCACTTGGTATCTGGTTTATTACAAAGGTTAACTCGAGACATGGTACAGACATGAAATTTTTATAATTTACAATGTTGAAGCCACATTATTGCCTTAAGCCCCTGAGAAAAACTGTATACATTTAGATTGCTTTAGGGCTTTATAAAAATGCTCTAAAGGATCACAGCTTTCTTTAAAGTACATAGGCAGTAATTACTTTTTAAAGAACCTCCTCATATTGAATACAGCCTAGTTGAGTTATCCTTAATCTGCGATACTTTTTTTTTATGAGATGGATGCCTTTACTTAATATTCATCAAGGAGGTCCTAATTATAAGGATCTATGGTACTCCATTCTAAGGAATAAAAATAAATGAATGTGCAGAGCAGGTGGCTAAGAAACATTTCAGGGACAATACAGAAACAAAAGACTCATTTGTAAGGAATCACAGACAAGTAAGGAGGCAGACACAAAAGCAGATGCTCCAAGGTAATGAGCTGTTAACTCTCGGGTGACAGGGTACCAACCCAAGTCTGTGGAGACATTCATTTGCTCATTCACTCAATAATTATTTATTGAGTCTGTACTACTTGCCAAGCACTCTTCCAGTGACTGGGGATATAGCAGTGAGCAAAAGAGACAAATCCCTGTTCCTCTTGGAGTTTTCCTTCTTGGGGCTCCTGGAAGCACCTGCGTATGAAAGGGTAAGTTGAAATCTGCTAGATATCTATAAAGAAAGACAGGGGTTAGGAAGAAGGTGATGTGTGCTGGGAATTCCAAGCAGTTCTGTGTTGATGGTATGGAAAAGTACGGTGATGGAATGCCTCCCATGAACACGGGATTTTACTTATTTATTTATTTATTTATTTATTTATTTATTTATTTATTTTTAAGGATTTTATTTATTTGTTTGACAGACAGAGATCACAAGTAGGCAGAGAGGCAGGCAGCGAGAGAGAGGGGGAAGCAGGCTCCCCGCTGAGCAGAGATCCCGATATGGGGCTCTATCCCAGGACCCTGAGATCATGATCCGAGCTGAAGGCAGAAGCTTAACCCATTGAGCCACCCAGGCGCCCCGCAGGATTATATTTAAAAATGAATCATGATACACATGAAAAAAATAAGCCTTTATATGTACCCGTAAAATAATTACATAAGATCATTTTTAAAGTGGTAGAGATTATTATTATTGATGAATACAGTGTAATCAAATTATAAAAATATATCAAAACTTAGACCAGATAAAATTTTCTTCATAACTTGAGATAAATCACTCAAATATGTCCCAGATTAAGCTTTACAGTTGGTTCTATGTAGGCAATAAATACAGAATGGCTCTGCCCGCATAAAGACTATTGGCTTGTCTGTGAACATTTTATTTTATTTATTTATTTTTTAAGACTTTATTTATTTATTTGACAGACTGAGATCACAAGTAGGCAGAGAGGCAGGCAGAGAGAGGGAGGGAGAAGGAGGCTTGCCGCTGAGCAGAGAACCCGATGTGGGGCTTGATCCCAGGACCCTGGGATCATGACCTGAGTCGAAGGCAGAGGCTTTAACCCACTGAGCCACCCAGGCACCCCTGGAACTGTAAACTTAGATATCAGTCTGTTCTTCTTGGGATGTTAGCCTGTAACCTTCTTAGTACCAGCAAGAAAGAAAGTATATAAAAGAACTTTAAATTTTAGCTGTAAAATATCAGCTGAGGTGGGCATAAATTTAGGAACTTTAAAAGTACAATTAAGCCATTTTTTCCCCTAAATCATAAAAGGAAGTAGAAATAATAAGATCACAGAGAACATAAGAAAAATTGGAATTACATGAAAATGGCTGAGAATCGTGTTTGACTTGGTGTTATTATTTAGCCCATCGTGTAATGTTTATCTTCCAAAGCCACACACCATGTCTTGGGGAAAAAAAATATTAAAGGGAGATTTATTGTATTTGGGCAAGTTGAAGATTTAAAACCGCCCAGAACAACAGAACCCTATAGGGGTTCTAATAAAGATAAAGAAATATACATTCCAGAGAGAACAATTTAAAATTGTTCTCTCTGGAATGCCATCTCATCAGATAAAGATTTAAACAAATAAAGCTTTAAAAAATAAAAAGGATCTTAGGGACGTCCATCTGTTATCTCTTAATGAGAACGGAGATGTGGTCCTTCATCCTCCTGTGTCAGATTCCCTTAACCAAAGGCGGAGATGCTTCACTGTGTGTATTACACAAGTATTGTGGCGGTCATAGATCTAGCTTGCCATCACGATCAACAGGCTCATCTCATTACATGAGCTGGCAGTTAGATGTCCCTGTGCTAACAAGAGATGAGGCTTGTAGAGCAAGTCTCCACTAGTAACAATCCCATCATCTGCAACTTCAGTGCGCATTTGCTGCTGTTTACCACAGAGGTGAAGGGTTAAGGTAGGTTCAGCTGACAGTTAAACACTGAAAAAGTATTGTGTAAGCCCTACGATGCACCAAATTCTCCCAACACTCTGAGAAATTAGGTACTATTAATATAATTGACCCCTGAACAACACATGTTTGTTCTGCATGGGTCCACTTATTTGCAGAATTTATTTTTTCAGTAAATATATTTACCATACTGTAAATATATTTTCTATTCCATCTGATTTTCTTAATAACATTTTCTTTTCTCTAGCTTGCTTTATTATAAGACTGTGGTATATAATACATATAACATACAGAATGCCTGTTAAAAAACTACTGATGTCATCAGTAAAACTTTGGTCAGCAGTAGACTATTAATAGTTAAGCTTTTGGTCAGTCAAAAGTTATGCATAGATTTTCAACTGTACAGAGTCGGGGGGATTGTTGGTGCCCCTAACCACCCCCCCAACATTGTTTAAGAGTCTACCGTATGCCTTTTTCAGACAAGAAAACTCAACACAGCTAAATAACTTGGCCAAGGTTTCACAGAGAGCAAGGGCTGGTCGAGGGGGCAAGATGGGTAGGCATGCCATTGACCTGCTGATGACGTTGTTCTCTTCCATGGAAGAAACCTCTCTTATAGCTCTTTCCTTTCAAACTCCTGCTTAAATTGGGCCTCCTGGGCTGCCACATCATTTGCTGAAGCAAGTGAATGAAGTTGTTCCTTCACGCAAAGCAGAAGGCTGGTTGCCTGGACAGGGGTGTGGTGGGGGGAAGAACAGATATGCACTGACCACATCAGCCCCTGCTCTTCTAGCATCTCTAACCAAGGGTAGGAGGATAGCCTACTGCCCAAAGCAGAGCTCTGGGACTGTTCAGACTGGGATTCTTTAACTATTTTAGAGATCAGGAAAATGAGGACCAGAGAATAGAGGACACACAGTAGTACATTTTAGGGGATGGCAGTTTTCGGTGAAGATCACAGAGAACATGCCTTACACAGCTGACCTGGATCACCTCCAAGGAAGAGCCTTGGCATCAGGCCAAGACCTGCTGCATCAGAAACTCAAGGTGGCAGCTCAGGAGCCCACTTTCCTGAGCTCTCCCACATCCTCTCAACCCCCAGCAGGTCCCCCATCAGAAGTTCCTAAATATCTAACAATGCCTTGAAGGAAGACAGAAAAAGGGGCGGTTCTGTTGTTTGCTTTTGTCTTATTTGCTGTCCTTCCTGTGGTGATTAGGTGACATCTCCCTGAGCTGTGATGTGGCCTCAGGTCCATCAGATGACGCATAGGGTTCCTCTAGGTTGAACAGGGTGCTAAGACCCACCTACCAGAGCAGCGTGATTAGCAACACAGCTGTGGGGGACATAAAGGACACTGGGGAACCGTGGGGAAATCCATTTGCTTTGAATAGTCTTTGCAGGGGTTTTTCAGAGGCATTGAATGCCAATTTTAGAGCAGAGAAGCTGGGGATGTGAGGTGGTACGTGTGGAAACTGCTGACCCTGTGTGCTTGGGAGCCAGCTGCTGGCACAGACAGAAAGCACTACTATTGGCTACCTGAAGGTATTTTAAAGCAGGAAGCATATAATTGCCCATTAAATTAATCTCTTGGAGTTAGTGGTAATGCATTGCTCTGGCCCACTACGGTGGGCTGCACACAATATTGCAAATGAAGCTTTTCACTAATGATGACTAAATCTCCCCGGGAAAACACTAGTTTGATAGCCCTTAAGAAATGTTGGTTTTGTTTTTTGTTTTTTTTTTTTTCCCCTGGCATAAGGCCCAGTTGCCAGAGTAATTGCTTTGTCCAACCCAGGATACTTAGGAAAAATATATCTTTATAACTCATTGTTCAGAGAAATCTTGTGTCCTGGAGTTGGCCATGTCCGTTGGCCATATAACCTCTCGCAAATTATTTCTCCTCATTCGCTCTCAGTTTTCACATCTGTGGAATGGGAATCAAAATTATTCTGTAAAATCTTGGGTGTAATGAGAATTGAATTAAAAGTGATCGTACCAAACCTATTAGCTCAAAACGCATCTATAACCTCTAGAAACTGATAAATTGTTATTATTAATGCAGCCCTAATCCTTAATTTAAATATATACAATTTGGTTTATATTGTATGTTACTCCACCTCCTCTCACAACAACAAGATTGGTAATTGCAGTCTGTATGTCATTGCTGGGGCAGCTAAACATCTTCACTGCACCCACCAAAAGGATAGGTTTGTTCACTGCCCTTCCTTTTGTCCTTGGTTCAGGCACGGTAGACCGCCTGCTGGCTAAGGAAAGGCACTCACGATGAAGCAGGCACATTTTTGGAGAGCCTGCTTGGACTAAAGACTTCAAATTTTGTATCAAGATCGTTTTTAAAATGTTTAATCTCTTTCTCTGTTGCCTGTGGCATAATAGAGGCTAGAGTTTCATTAGGATCAATGCTGTTCCCTAGTGTAGGATGGAACGGAAGCAGATGAAGGGATGGCATTGTCCAGGTAGAGAACTCTCATAGAAGGGAAAGTGAGCTGGAAGGCTGAGGTGGACAGTGAAATTCAGGTGTCGGGGTGGCTAAGGGTCTCCCCAATAACGGGCCATAGCAATACGACCGAGAATATAGTCCGTCATCTCAGACAAGCATACAAGTGCTATAAGGTAGAGATCGGTATTGTTAACAGTAAGGTGATACTGAGGGATGTGGAAAATAAAATACGTGAAGGTCAAGGGGAAGGTACAGGTTCCTGGAAAAGGGGTCAGCATCCAGTTCCCAGTTCTCCAGAGGGAAGGATTGGAATCAGCATCATTCTGCACTCCAGGAAGTGCTGAGGCATGCCAGGATGAGTATCGTTGTGGGGGCCCGCACCAGCTTTACCACATCCTACATAGCTACTCCAGTTCTTTGCGTACTGACTTGGGAATTTCCCCTAATTCCACTGTGTTCTGCAACCATTCTATCAGTATCTTCCCGCAAGCTCTCCATTGTTTTCATCTCTCCCCATCTGTTGTTCTGATCTACTTTAGAAAAGCATGCCTATTGAGGCTGGAGATGCGGATTTTAACCAAGAACTTCTTTAGGATGTCACTGTGACTAAGAGCCCCTTAGCCCTGATGTAGAAAAAGACCGCAAGTGAGAGGCTTCTGTGCCTGTCTTGTCCTGGTCTCATTATAACCACCCACCCCAGAGCCTTAACAGTAATTGTAGACAAAGGACAGAAAGGAGGTAAGCAGCATCCTGGCCACTCAGTGCTGCTCTGAGGGTAGCAGGTAAGGTGGGGGGAGGGGAGATGGGTAAGGCCCTGGATACAGATATATACATGGATTTTAGAGATCAGATAGTAGTAGATTGATTAATCTTCAGGCTTTGGTTTTTCTGGGGACAGAGAAGTTACAGGGACTCAGGGGGAAAGTGTAGTTAGTTATCAGTCTGGAAGTCAAAGAGAACAAGGGAGAATTTTAGTCACCAGGCTTGAAAGCCCCACCTCTGTGATGGAATCATTACTTTTGTCACTTAACTCTGTGGGCAAGGTACTTACCTTCTCTCTGTGGTTCTATTCCCGTGTGTAAAATGGGGAACGCATTGGTGTACCCTCAGAGGTATAGGATGGCAATAAGTATATTTAAGTGGTAACATTGTGCTGAACAGTGTAAAATTGTTAATGGACACAGGACCGGTTCTGAATTCAGGTTCAGCTGCTTGCTGGTTTGAAGGCAAACTTGAGAGGGGTGCCTTGGTGGCTCAGTTGGTTAATCATCTGACTTGATTTTGGCTCAGGTCATGATCTCAGGGTTGTGAGATCAAGTCCTGTGTTGGGCTCCATGCTCCGCGTGGTGTCTGCTTGACATTCTCTCTCCCTCTGGCTTGTGTGCGTGCATGCGCTCTCTCTTTCTCTCTCAAATAAACAAATAAATATTTCAAAATAAAGGAAAAGATGGGAAGATGGTAGGCTAACGTTCTAAAGAACATCATCCCAGTCCAGGTGAAGCAGGAGGGTTGTTTTTTGTTTTGTTTTGTTTTTTAAAGATAGTATTTATTTGAGACAGCACAAGAGAGAGCATGAGAGAGAGCACAGGAGCAGGGGTGGGGGTGGTCAGAAGGAGAGGGACAAGCAGACTCCCTGCTGGGCAGGGAGCCCAACACACACTGGATCCCAGGACCTTGGGATCATGACCTGAACTGAAGTCAGATGCTTAACCCACTAAGCCAGCCAGCTACACCAAAGCGGGAGGGTTTTTTTGTTTTGTTTTGTTTTGTTGGTTTTTTTTTTAAGATTTTGTTTATTTATTTGAGAGAGAGAGAGGTGGGGGGGGAAGGGGAGAGAGATATTCTGTCCATTCCACACTGAGGGCAGAGCCAACCTGGGACTCAGTCTCACCATCCTGAGATCATGACTTGAGCCTAAACCAAGAGTCTCTGAAGCAAATGAGCCACCCAGGTGGCCCTGAAGCAGGTTTTTTTTTTTGTTTTTTGTTTTTTGTTTTTTAAGGGGAAGCCACGGGATATTGTGAGGGGAGCCCCGTGCAGAAACTGGTGCTCAGCGGTTAATCCTTTGTCCTTGCAAGGCTTCCAGATTCTGCCACTCTGCCGGTAATCAAGGCTCCCAGGTGTTTCTCAGTAAAGAACACCCCTGCATCGCGAGATACTCATGCTATTAAAGCAGTCCAGACTCCTCCCCCTGCACCAGCACTGAAAATTCCAGGGTGTGTGGAGTAGGCCAGTCTGTGGTTGCTGTTTTCATGTGCTGTCAGGCCTTATTGTCTGGAAAGTCCGGTCCTCTGTTCGTCACCGCCCCCGTCTGCACGATCTCAAGGGAAGCAGGTTAGTTTTGCTACTAACTATGGTGTTTAGGTCAGCAAGCAAGGAGTTAATAATCCTGAAGCAAGTTCACCTTTAAGACTGGTTGTTGTGCTGTTGTGTTGATAATAATGGCAATTCAATATTATTTTTTAACATCAAGTAAACATTACTTTTATCATATTGTATGATTCAAGAGGAGGTACCCAACAGGGCCTTGTCATCAGCAGAACCACCTAACTTCGTTCCAAGGATCTAACAAATTGTGAGTTTGTTCCGGAAGTTTCATCTTGAAATTATTTGGGGAATGTAATTTTCTATATGATACATACTGGGTAGAAGTGTCTTTCCTCGGTCAGCCCTAAGCATCCTGGCCAGGCTCTCAACTTGAAAAGTTCCCTAGTTCTAACCTGAAACTAAGGTCATGGGCACTGCTCACACTACTTTCACAGCAAGTAGTAATGGTTAGTTGAAGTTTTTTGATATTGTGTTTGTGTTATTTGAAGTTTGTTGTGGGACTTAAAGAGAATAATACAGATAAAGGACGTCAGACAGAGCCCAGCATATGGTAAGTAAGTAATCAGTAGCGTTGTCTTCCCTCTCTTGGGCTTTCCCCTTTCCTGTCCCTTCTTTTCTCTAACCTCCTCCAGACTAAACCTCAGGCTAAACCTGGTGCTTACCTATTCTCACATCCTTTGTCATCTCCTTTGTCATACAGCTAAACATTCTATTGGTCACTCATCTCCCCCCTCCATTTTTCCCAGCCACTTGGGCTTAGGGAGAAAGACCAAAGTGGTCATAGGAACACTGTGACTTGTATTGGTTTCCCTTTGTGGCATAATAAACCGTGTCTAAACTTAGCGGCTTAAAATAATAAGCATGCAGTTCTTCTGGTTTGAATTGGCTTTGCTAATCTTTCTGGTGGCTTGTCTGGGGGAGACCTTACCTATGTCAAGCAGGCTGGTTAGACCAGGTGCCACAGGGGGCCCAGCTGTTCTCCGTTCCACGTGTTTCTCATCCTCTGGTGGGCTAGCTCAGCTTCTCTACTGGAGTGCTCAGTGTGCAAGGAACAGCAGAAGACTGGTGAAGAAGCACTTTTCAAGTCTCTGTTTGCATCACATTTGCAGTTACCTCACTGGCCAAAACATGTCATATAACCGAAGAAAAGAGGTTCTTTTCTTCGGTTATATGGGGTGGGGGCGCCTGGGTGCCTCAGTTGGTTAAGCGTCTGACTCCTGATTTTGGCTGAGGTTATGATCCCAGAGTTGTGGAACTGAGCTTGCCCTGGGCATGGAGCCTGCTTAAGATTCTCTCTCTCCTTCTTGCTCTGCAAACCCCCGCTCCCCCACTAAATAAATTTAAAAAAAACTTGTGTTTAAAAAAAAAGAGGTTCAAGGAGTGGAGGAACAATAACCACCTCCTAATAGGAGGAGTTGAAAATATAGCCATTTTTTTCTCTCTCTTTTTAAAATTTAATTCATGGGGCGCCTGGGTGGCTCAGTGGGTTAAGCCTCCGCCTTCGGCTCAGGTCGTGATCTCAGGATCCTGGGATCGAGGCCCACATCGGGCTCTCTGCTCAGCAGGGAGCCTGCTTCCTCCTCTCTCTCTCTCTCTGCCTGCCTCTCTGCATACTTGGGGTCTCTGTCTGTCAAATAAATAAATAAAATCTTTAAAATAAATAAATAAATAAATATAAATAAATAAAATAAAATAAAATTTAATTCATGCCAGGATGTTGAATCTCCATATATGTGACCGAGAAGTGATGATTATTTCTAGCCTGCGCATAGACTCCCCTCTCTTTCTTCCAGAATCCTCAGTATACTACACATGAGTCCACATTCTTTGCTCCAAAGCCCTACCTATCTGGGAGAAAGGATTCGACACAGTATCTCTGGTAGTCATCAACTGGTTAACTGTGGGTTTGTTTTTTTTGTTTGTTTGGTTTTGGGGGGGGGGTTAGAATTTGAACTGTAAACCTATTGGTGCTCTTACAATGCTAACAAGAGCTTCTGTGTAAGTGTTAATAAGCATTAACTGTTACTATTTCTATCTCCTGATAACCAAACTGAGTCAGGTTTCTTTGTTGTTACGTTCTCGCAGATCCATGCTCTTTTCCTTCAAATGACAGGTTAAGCTTATACATAACCACTTGTTTGCATATGGCTTTGAGAACACCTTCTGAAAGGAGAAATAAGTGAAGTCCTTGTTCCCATGAAACAATTTATTACTGCTTTATTATTGGTCACTGTTTTATCCTGGGAGCCTAGCCTAGTACTTGGTGCTCCCAGTAAATATTTGTTAAATTCATGAATGAGTAAAGGAAATGATGTATTAATACCACTGGAGAGTACCCTGATGAGTTCTGACTCCAAATGCATACTATTAATTGAGGCGTGAAAAGGATCTTTGCTTTAATCTACACCACTCAGCTCTGTGTTAAAAGTCTCAGGCAGACAGGGGCGCCTGGGTGGCTCAGTGGGTTAAACCTCTGCTTTCGGCTCAGGTCATGATCCCGGAGTCCTGGGATCGAGCCCCGCATCGGGCTCTCTGCTTAGGGAGCCTGCGTCCTCCTCTCTCTCTCTCTCTCTCTCTCTGCCTGCCTCTCTGCCTACTTGTGATCTCTGTCTGTCAAATAAATAAAATCTTTAAAAAAAAAAAAAAGTCTCAGGCAGACAGACATACATGCACTATGGCTTTCTGGATTTTCTGAAGTCCTGCTTTTCCTCAGTGACTGAAGCTGAGACATAAAGGGCAAGAAGAATTGTGCTCTCCTTGTATGAAAATTGTGGGCCATTGACTGTTCAGAGGGATGGATTCCCATAGAATATTAATTAATCTTAGGAGTCAGAAACCATGAGAAAGGTGCTGGCAGAGGGGAGCCCCGAGTCCCTTCTCATTCTCCAAGGAGCCAGGCTTCTAAGAAACTTTATTTCTCTTTCCTTCTGAGCCTTAAGGCAAGCCCTGAATAATGCCAGCCTATACTTCATTACCCAGCAAGCCCGTTTATCACTTAATCTGATCTGTATTGAACAACTGGAAGCAGGTTACAAAGCAGCAAAGCCAAGAATGAAAATGCAGTGCATTTTCTGATTACAGGAATCCCTAATCCAAAGCTTAGAAACCAGGTCTAAAAATAGGCACCGGTTCTGTCTTTATACACCCTCACCCACCTCGCATTTCGGTGCCAGGTCAGGTGACCCTTGAGTCAGATGGTAGACATTAAAGCTATGGCCCCTTGCTTCCATCTCATTATGGGTGGCAAGGCATTGGTTACGCTCTACCCTTACTTAACGCTGGTGATGCTTTCTGGTTCCTGGAGTCTCTGTGATACAAGGATCCACCTCCCCTGTCACCGAAGGCCAGAGGTTATGCTGTTTTGCACTAGGATGGGTTGCATCTACTCCTTTTATGACTGCCCATTTTATCTACCCACAAACTCCAATCACCAAATACCAAAAAAAAACTAACATCCTTTTAGCATCAGATTTGGGCCGGGCATTGAGTTGAGTGGTTCACAAGCACTGTTTTGTTGGAGCCCTGCTGAACCCCACTGAAGAATGGAGAGGAAATCCTCTGAGATGTGTAATGATCACTCCGTGCCTACATAGCTAGAATTCAGAAAGACAGTCTTCCCAAACATAAGGCTTTCATATTCTCCTATCAGTATGACTTTTTGTAAAGTTTCAAAAATGAAGAAATACCCAAATAGCTAGGGTTCAACTTATTTTAGCAAGTACTCCATGTGCACCTACCATGTTAAGAATTGGGCACTTGGAATACAGTAAGACATGACTCCTTTCTCTTTGAGCCTTAATAGTGCGTCCCTAAAGTGAAGAGCTTTTCCCTCAGGCATGCATTTGAAACTCAAACATATAATTTCCTGAAAAGCGTGTAACTGGGAGCAGGGTGAGACTTCTCCATTGGACAGGGAAGACCATGTTCTCCGGGAGGATTCCTTGCAGAAGGTAAATTTTCATCAGGAGCATGAGTAACCGTAGGCTTTTTGTCAGCCTTCACAAATAAAGTACATCTTGATCAAGCAGAGGAGAGTTGAGAATATCTTCTGGTGATGAGAGAAATCAAGAGGGAGAAGAAGATACTGTTGGAAAATTAAGTGAAGCAAATTATGGTTGGCTTCTGATGACAGAGCAAGGAAATTATCTTACTCTGTTTCCGAGGGGCCCATCATACACATTATAATACCAAAATAAGGAAAACCTAGGGCACAGAATACGAAGATTCAGATTTAGGAGAATAGGTTATTGGAATGGAGAGTCTGAGATGTGGAGAGTGGAGGGGGCAGAATGTGGCTAGGATGGTGTTTTTGTTTTTTGTTTTTTATTTTTTTTTATTTATTTGACAGAGAGAGATCACAAGTAGACGGAGAGGCAGGCAGAGAGAGAGAGGGAAGCAGGCTTCTTGCTGAGCAGAGAGCCCGATGTGGGACTCGATCCCAGGACCCTGAGATCATGACCTGAGCCGAAGGCAGCGGCTTAACCCACTGAGCCACCCAGGCGCCCCGGTGTTTTTGTTTTTAATACCAGTGCAGTTAACATATAGTGTTACATTAGTCTCAGTGATTCACACGTCAGTGATTCACGCTTCCATACATTCCTCAGTGCTCATCAAGATCTGTGTACTCTTTAATTCCATTCATCTATTTCACCCACCCCCCCCATGCACCTGTCCTCCAGTAACCATCAGTTTGTTCTCTGTAATGAAGATTGCCCCCCCCCCACTTTGTTCATTTGTTTCTTAAATTCGACATGGGAGTGAAATCACCTAGTATTTTCTTTCTCTGGCCTATTTCACTTAGCATTATACTCTTTAGATCCCTGCCTGTCGTTGCAAATGGCAAGATTTCATTCTTTTATTATAACCGATGAATACTCCATTGTACATATGTACCACACCTTCTTCATCCATTCATTTAGTGATGGACACTTGGGCTGCTTCCACAACTTGGATATTGGAAATAACAATGCAATAAACATAGGGTCGCATGTATGTTTGTGAATCATTGTTTTTGTTTTCATCGGGTAAAATACCAGGTAGTAGAATGACTGGATCATACGGTAGTTCCATTTTTTTGAGTTTTACAGGAACTACCATACTCTTTTCCACAGTGGCTTGCACCAGCTTACATTCCCTCCAACAAAACCCGGG
Source organism: Enhydra lutris kenyoni (assembly GCF_002288905.1). Lineage (NCBI taxonomy): Eukaryota > Metazoa > Chordata > Mammalia > Carnivora > Mustelidae > Enhydra > Enhydra lutris. The sequence goes on along the minus strand of NW_019154138.1, from coordinate 13,112,849 downwards.
TATTCCTTTTATCCATCCTTGCAATGTTTGTTGGGTGTTTCTTTCTTTCTTTCTTTCTTTCTTTTAAATTTTAGCCATTCTCACAGGTGTGAGGTGAGAGTGTGGCCTTGATTTGCATCTCTCTGACAATGAGTGATGTTGAACATCTTTTCATGTGTCTGTAGAACATTTGTGTGTCTCCTTAGGAGAAAATATCTGTTCATGTCTTCTGTCCCCCTTTTTTAAAATGAATTATTTGGGATTTTTTTTTTTTAGTATGTTGATTAGTATCCATCCTTTATATATTTTGGATACTAACACTTTATCAGATATGTCATTTGCAAATATCTTCTCCCATTCCATTGGCTGTCTTTTAGTTTTCCCGGTTCTCTCCTCCACTGTGCCGAAGCCTTTTTTTTTTTTAAATGTAGTCCCAGTAGTTTTTTACTTTTGCTTCCTTTGCCTCGGGTGACATATCTAGAAAAATATCACGACAGCTGATGTCAGACCAATTACTGCCTGTGCTCTCTTCAGGGATTTTTAGGATTTCAGGTCTCACATTTAGGTCCTTAATCCACTTGGAGTTTCTTTATGCGTATGGTTTAAGAAAGTGGTCTGGTTTCATTCCGTTGCATGTTGCTGTCCAGTTTTTTCAACATCATTTGATGAAGAGACTATCATTTTCCCATTGTGTATTCTTTCTTCTTTTGTGGAAGATGAACTGCCTGAGGTTTCGTGGGGTTTTTTTTGTTTTGTTTTGTTTTGTTTTGTTTTTTCCCTCTGGGCTCACTGTTCAGTTCCCTTGATCTGTGTGTCTGTTTCGGTGCCCCGCCATGGTGTTTTGATTACTACAGCTTTGTAGTGTAGCTTGTAATCTGGGACTTGGACACCTCCAGTTTTGTTCTTTTTTAAGACTGCTTTGGCTATCTGGGGTCTTGGGTGGTTCCCTACAAACTTCAGGATTATTTGTTCTCATTCTGTGAAAAATGCTGTTGCTATTTTTGATAGGGAATGGATTAAATCCATAGATTGCTTTGGGCAGTATGGATATTTTAACAATATTTATTGTTCCAATCCATGAACATGGATATCTTTCCATTTGTGTCAGTTTCTTTCTTTAGTGTTTTCTGGTTTTAAGAGTTCAGATTTTTCACCTCCTTGGTTAAGCTTATTCATAGGTATTTTATTTTTTTGTAACTGGGATTGTTAATTTCTCTTACTGCTGCTTCATTATTAGTATATAGAAATGTAATAGACTTCTGTATATTGATTTTTGTATCCTGTAACATTAGTGAATTTATCAATTCTAATGATTTTGGGTGGCGTCTTTAAGGATTTTCTATCTATAGTTTCATGTCCACTGCAAAGAGTGGAAGTCTTACCTCCTTACCTATTTGGACTCCTTTTCTTTTTGTTTGATTCCTATGGCTAGGACTTCAGTACCATGTTGAATAAAAGTGTTGCAAGTGGACATGCTTAGATGGTTGGTGATATTAGGGGAAAAGTTATCAGGTTTTTATTGCTGTTTTTCTTTATCATTGAGTATGATGTTACACTCAGTGGTGGGTTTTTCATATATGGTCTTTATCATGTTAAGGTATGTTCCCTCCAAATCCACTATGTTGAGGGTTTTCATCACGATTAGGTGGAATTTGTCAAGTGTTTTTTTCTGCGTCTATTGAAATGATCATATGGTTGTGTTTTTTTCTCTAACTGTTGTGATGTACTGTGTTTATTGACTTTCAAATATTGATCCACCCTTGCATCCCAGGGATAAATCCCACTTGATTGTGGTAAATGATTTTTTTAATTGCATTGTTGGATACAGTTTGCTAATATTTTGTTGAGGGTTTTTACATCCATGTTCATCAGAGGTAGCGGCTTGCAGTTCTCTTTTTTTTGTATGATCTACCTGGTTTTAGTATCAGGGTAATGTTGGCCTCAAAGAATTAATTTGGGAGTCTTGCTTCTTCTTCTGTTTTTTTTTGTTTGTTTTGGTTTTGGTTTTTTCTTTCTTTCTTTCTTTTCTTTCTTTTTCTTTCTTTTTTTTTTTTTTTGGAATAGTTTAAGAATAAGTAGTATCTCTTCTTTAAATATTTGGCAGAATTTACCTGTGAAGCCATCTGATCCTGAACTTGTGTGTGTTGGGATTAAATTTCATTGGTGGTAATGGGTCATCTTTCATTCATTCATTATTTATTTATTTCATTACTGTTGTGGGATATGATAGGTATTGGTTATTTCTATTTCTTCATTTCAGATTTCTTTTGAGTCCCCCCCCCACCTTTTTTTTTTTTAAATGAGTCTAAATATATATAAATTTTTTTCATCTTTTTAAAGAAGCAGTTGCTGGATTCAAGATTTTTTTGTTTCTTTTTGGTTATTTCTGCTCTCATCTTTATTATTTCCTTTGTTATGTTGGTTTTGAGTTTTAGTCCTCTTTTTCTAGCTCCTTCAGGTATAAGGTTATGTTATTTGAGAGTTTTCTTCTTGAGGTTGGCCTGCATTGCTATAAACTTCCCTCTTAAATCAGCTTTGGCTGCATACCAAAGATGTTTGGACCATTGTGTTTTCATTTTCATTTGTCTCCATGTACTTTTTTTTTTTTTATCTCCTCTTGGATTTCTCTTAACCCATTCTTTGTTTAGTACCATGTTATTTAAACTCCATGAATTTGTGTTCTTTACAGAATTTTTCTTGTGGTTGATTTCTAATTTCATAACCTTGTCAGAAAAGATGCATGGTAGGATTTCAGTCATTTTGAATTTTTCAAGACAGTTTGGTGGCCTGGTATGTGATCTGTTCTGGTTAAAGTTCCATGTACACCTTGAAAAGAGTATGTATTGGGCTATTTTAGGATGGAAAGTTCTGAATATATCTGTAAAAGCCATCTGGTCCAGCAAGTCATTCAAAGCCACTCTTTCCTTGTTGAATTTTCTGCTTAGATGATCTGTCCATTGATATAAGTGGGGTATTCAAGTCAGTCCATTGATGTAAGTGGGGAATTCAAGTCCCCTACTATTACTGTATTATTAGTGATTATTTCCTTTATGTTTGTTATTAGCTGCTTTATGTATTCGGTGCTCCCATGTCAGGTACATAAACTTTTACAGTTGTCGTATCTTACTGGATTATTCCCCTTGTGATTATATAATGATTTCCTTTCTCTCATATTAAAGCCTTTGTTGTAAAATCTGTTTTGTCCAATGTATTACTAACCCAGATTTCTGTTCACTTCCATTCGTATAATGAATGTTTATCCTCCCTTCACTTTCACTTTGAATATGCATGTCTTTAAGTCTGAAACGAGTATCTTGTATACATATAAATGAGTTTACTTTTTTTTTTATTTAATCCTGTGACCCTTTTTCTCTTGGAGCATTTAGTCCATTTACATTTAAGGTAATTATTGCTAGGAGGTGTATACTTATTGCCACTTTTTTACTTGTTTTATGGTTGTTTTTGTAGTTCTTCTCTACTTCTGCTCTTGATCTTTCCTTCTCCCAATTAGTTGGCTTTCCTCAATGATGGCCTTGGATTCACTGCTTTCTTCTCATTTTTTGCTATTACTGGTTTTTGATTTGTGGTTACTGTTAGGTTTTTTATATAACATGTCATGCATATAGCAGTCTGTATTAAGTTGATGATCACTTAAGTTTGAACCCATGGTTTACTCCTCCCCCATCATGTTTTAAGTATATGGTGGCATACTTTACATTCATTTATTTTGTCAATCCCGTGAGTGATTTTTGTAGATACACTTACTTTTAGTGTTTTTGTGTTCCTACTTTTTTTTTCTGCTTATAGTCTTTCTTTTCTGCTCAGTAGATCCCTTTTAACGTTCTTGTGGGGCTAGTTTAGTGCTCATAAATTCCTTTAGCTTGTGTTTATCCAGGAGACTCTTTATCTTTGTGTTCTGAATGATAGCTTTGCTCTATACAGAGTATTCTTGAATGCAGGTGTTTTTTTTGTTTTGTTTGTTTTGTTTTTTCCTTTTGGTGCTTTGAATATATCATGCCACCCTTTCTGTCCTGCTGAGTTTCCGTTGAAGTATCAGCTATTAGCCTTACATGGTTTCCTTTGTATGTAATAGCTTTCCTTTGTCTTGGTGCTTTAAAAATTCTCTTTATCTCTACTTTTTAGCCATTTTAAGTACTATGTGTTTTGGTTTGATTTTTGTTGAGGGCTCTCTCTGAGTACTGGATCTGGGCTTTTCTTTCCTTCCTCAGATTAGGGAAGTTTTAAGTTACTATTTTTTTCCAAATAAATTTGCTGTCCCCTTTTCTCTCTCTTGTCCTTCTGGGATCCCTATAATGCAAATGTTACTGTGCTTGATGGTGTTACTGAATTCCCTATTTTCATTTTTACTCTCTCCCCACCCCTCCTGTTCAGCTTGATTGCTTAGCATTACTCTGTCCTCCGGGTTTTTGATAAATACTTCTGCTTCCTCTAGTCTACTTTGTTTATTCTATCTTGCATATTTTTACTGTCCGTTTTTGAGTTCTTCATCTCTGGTTGTTTTTTTCCTATATTTTCTCTCCTTGTTAAGGGTCTCACTGATGCCCTCCATTTTTCTCTCAAGCCTAGTGAATACCTTTATAACGATTACTTTAAGTTCTCTCGCAGGCATATTAGCTTATCTTGATTTCATTTAACTCTCTTGCTATGACTTTATGCTGATCATTCATTAGGGACATACTCCCCTCTGTCCTCAGTTCTCCTAAGTCTGTATT